>NC_138227.1:18237443-18692443 GCF_964197995.2 Scardinius erythrophthalmus
AGAGAAAGAGAGATGAGAGAGAAGAGAGAGAGAGAGAGAGAGAGAGAGAGAGAGAGGAGAGAGAGAGAGAGAGAGAGAGAGAGAGAGAGAGAGAGAGAGAGAGAGAGAGAGAGGAGAGAGAGAGAGAGAGAGAGAGAGAGAGAGAGAGAGAGAGAGAGAGAGAGAGAGAGAGAGAGAGAGAGAGAGAGAGAGAGAGAGAGAGAGAGAGAGAGAGAGAGAGAGAGAGAGAGAGAGAGAGAGAGAGAGAGAGAGAGAGCAATTGTGCAATTTGAACAAAAAAGAAAACTTCTGTTTTTCTTCTCCTGGTGATTTATATTTTTTCTCTCCAGTCTTTGCAGCTACTTACCTTTATGAGTATAATTTTGACTGCCCCAGAACATTATTGGCAGTAGAGAATGAGATTTGAACCCTTGTTTTTATCCCCCTAAAAACTTTATTGAACTCTAGCTATCACTGTAAATTACATCCACACTGACATATACTATTGTATTCAACATTTAAATGTTGTGTGAAGATAACCTTTGGAAATTACTGAATACAGCAGACTAATTGCACAGTATTATTATTTACTTGAAGTAAGTATAAATATACTCTGTGTCTCTCTCTGTGTGTGTGTGTGTGTGTGTGTGTGTAAGGGAAAAGACAGAATCAAAGTGGTTATTTTTGCTAGCAGACTTAATTTAATTACGCCATTACAGGCACTGCAGGCATTAAAACAAGCACATTTCTGTTATTGTTTCTCTATGAGAGCCATATGTTTTTACCATTTAGACTATTCACAGCTTGTTGCTGAGATTTACTGGTGTGTCACGCAACTGTGAAAACATGTTTGTTAAAAGAAAGACAAAAATATATATTGAATGTTTAAAAGCTGTGTGTTCTGTCAATGGTGAGCAGAAGCGTCACCTGTAGCCTACATCTCTTAAACGGCATCTGTCCTCGTGACCTTCAGAAAATCACTTGAACCAGTTACACTAACTCACCATTATGTAATGGCTAAACACTGTTAGTCCTTGAGAGCAGCCAATTCCCGGATTTCCCTAGTAAACCACATGGTGTCATTGCTTTAACATAGCTGAGACTTCAGTCCACACCCACCATGGTGTTTAGAGAATGGCGGGGTTGGTTATTTATCAGTTTATATATATATATATATATATATATATATATATATATATATATATATATATATATATATATAGCTAGAAGAGATGTGGATGACTAAAACCTTGTTTAAGTATTATAATTAAGGGCTTTTACAGTCACCAAGACCCTGATTTGTGCAATAAAAAAAGCCAGTTTTAGATATAGGCCTACTGAAATTTACCTTAAACACACTGTGAACAGTGTTTTCATCACTATGTAATAATAATATGTGTGCTTACATCCATTACACTTACAATAATGTCTGTCATGTCTACTTGAATTTATAAGTTTTGAGAGTTTTCAGTTCAGTCATCAGAAATTAAATAAAAAATGTCCTTAAACATTAAGGAAGTAAACCTTTCAGTGTTAATGAGTTTATATAGATAGGCATATATAGTAGCCTACAAATGAAAAGGCAATGTATCAGATTCGAACAAGTATTCATATCCTGACCCATCCTGACACTGTAAATCTCAGCACTGACGTAGAGTTTGACAAGTTGATATTTAAATTACAATATTCAAAACTTCATGTGAAAGTATCTGTACTTGCCTTTGATATTTGCGTTGAAACCCTCGTTTGTTCTGGTACTGATAGGTTATTCCGGGGTGTTAGTGGATAAGCTGCTCTCTGTGCGCGTTCTCGGTAGGGTTGCTATAAACCTCTTAAGTTCACTGAAGCTGAAGCTGAGGGTGACGAGCTGCAGAAGGGCAGGGACGCGACGGGGGCGTGCGCTCATCATGCTCGTGAATGATGACATTTTTGTCAGAAGGAGGGGCCCTAAAGTGAGGTTTTGCACCGCTGTACGGTAAAATATCAGTTCAAAGTTGTTATACAGGAAGTTTTGTCATTTACAGCTGACCGTTTCCTCAGTCAGTTATTTATTGTAATTAAAGGGACAGTTCACTCGTAAAAGTTTCAAAACGATTTTAAACCTTTTTTTTTTCAATCGTATGACTTTTGAAACACTTATGTCTTTTTGTCTTCTGTTAAACACAAAACATATTATTTAGTATAATGTCCACGCTGCTCTTTTACATACTGTGAACGTAAATGGTGACCAGGCAGGTCAAACACAAGTTTTAGTCAACGGCAACTTAACATAAAGCTATCATATGACTTCGGTGTGCCAGTACCAGTAGTATTCTATTTTTATGATATTTTTATGTTTTTTGTTATCTTTTTTAAACTTGACATCCCCAGTCCCCATCCACTTTCATTAGGCCTATATGGAAGACAGCAGCTCAAACATTCTGGTAAACTTATCCCTTGGGTAAGTTATCCCTTGTTTTTCCATTGAAGAATGTCAGATGGGAATTCGGAATGACACGCCAATGAGTAAATGATGACAGAAGTTTCTTGGTGAACTGTTCCTCTACCTTCAGGCCACTAAGCATTGCAAATGCTTAGCAATGTTTTTTCCCATGCTGATGCGGCATTGACTCATGGGATAGCCAAGCCCTACCCTGTAGGTTTCATAAATAGTTAAAAAACAAAGCAAGACAGATTGCATAAGCAAAGAAACAATGTTGTAATATCCCTTTACTGGTAACCTGTTACTTCTAACCTTTTTCAAAAAATAAATCTTGAACAAATTAATATACATGGAAATAGTAAAATAATCAAGAAAACGTTTATATTTTAATTGACAAGCATTAAATGTTTATCAAAGACTTAAAATTCATTTTTCAAATTTTGTGTATTTTTAAGTTAAATAGCCGACTGTATATTATTTAATGTGACTAAATCAATCTGGCTACAATACATTATACAAGTTAAAATAACTTTTAGGAATCAGGTCTTATAAAACGTTTACTCTATACTTTAACCATTCTGATATCATTTTGGACATTTTTTTTTTAAATGGTATAATCGTGTGTTATGTTTCCAAAGAAATCAGATGAATCAATTATGTGTGTTTTTAGCTTGAAACAGCGATACATTTCTGACTGAAGAATGTGACTGACTGCCAGATCATTATCTCATTTGAAGATAAAAAAAATGCAGAGCACCTTAAAATATGCTGAAAAAGGCAAAGAGAACCTACTTTATGTGGTTTAAATAGATTTTCTCCAAATTAGAAACATTTGTTTGACACAGTCTACGTAGTTTTATAGGACTATGGGCCAAGTTGATCTCAGACTACAAATATGCATACAAGGCCGTCTCAAACCATCCTTTAAAACGGGTCTCTATTTTATGGCTCTGTGGGTTTAAGCTCCAGTTAATGTTAAAATCAATGACTACGTCTGGAATTATTATAATCAGACTTCCAACATTGACATTTATAACTTTAACACACCGCATTCTAACCCGTTTTCGCAATATAATAGTGTCAGTATAGCCATTGGAATAAGTCTTCAGAGCTATTCCTGTAAATTTCAACATCATCTCACCTTATGTATCATAGTGTTGACCCACTTGACTGAATACTATTCCATAGTGTCTCATTATCTGTGTGAAAATGTTCCTTAGACTATGATTCAGTGACCTAGAAATTCCCCTTTCTCCTCTGGCAGACCAAACTATAATGGCATAAATACTTCTGTGATGTTTTGTGAAACTGGGGAGTCTTCAATAAGGTCACATATATTCGTTACAACACCAAATGATCAGATTACTGCAGAAACCATGTGAGGATTAAGACCGTCCTCCTCCACATATTCCTTGGAAGGTCTAATGTCTGTTCTGGTTGAATTAATCAGTGGTTTAGCACTTAAGGGTTCAGTTACTGGTCAGCTCTGACGCAGAGGGCCAGGATGAACCCACGGGTCAACCAGCACCCCCTTCTGCGGGGCCCTTGCAAGTCGTCAATCCATCAAAGATGTTACTGTGTATATTGCATGAATGGGCATGGGGAATGCTGAACGAGAGACCGATTTTGCAGGACAATTGACTAGCTAAGTGACCTTATAGTGGGAATTCTGGGAATTTCGAGATATGACATGTGGTTTGCATTAGAGCTCTGAGTTTTTTCACAGTGTTCAGCAGACAGGCCTATCAGAAGGCAAACTGGGAGGATGACACACTGAGCTGAGATGGAAAAAGAGCTGTAATTCCACTATGAAATCACACTCAACAATTGTGTCTTTTATTGATGTCTGGCATACTCATGTCTGGATATGCTTAGACTTTTTAGTAGCCTATATAATAATGGTTATTTTTTTCTATCTATAGGATAAATGACATAACATTGTTATGTTGTACACTAAAAAACTATCGTGATTTTAACAGTAAAAGACTATGGTAAAATGCTACGGTGAAAAACTGTTAATTGGTTAACAGAAGGTTTCCGTACGGTGAATAACTGTAATAGATCTAGCCGTACATTTAATGAAATGTAATTTTACAGTAAAATACCATTAAATGTACAGTTTTTGGAAGTAAAGAAGAACAAGTCGTTGTATAATTTACAGTGAAAAAATGTAAATCGACATGTATTTGATGTATTTTTGTTGAAATAACCGTTTCTTTGTTTTTGTTTTAATCAGTTATTATCTAATGTTAAAGTAATGTTTATGTCATGTGTGTTACCATGATGGTGTTTAGTGTTTGTGTGAATGACACTTAGCACCTTCTATAAATTAGCATTAACCTTCTCAGCTTGGAGAAGTTGTTAGTGATGAGCTTTAATTCATCATGTGACTTTTAGTTAATTAAATATTTTTTTTGGCAACTAAGGCTGCCGTTTTTTTAACCGTAAATTTATCATAATTTGTTTTAGTGTTGTTGGATTACATATTTTATTAAATGTTTAATTTAGTTTGCAACAGTAAAAGTTGAGTATATGAAGTTAGCATTTTAAGGTTAGGTTAGGATAATGGTATCAACAGTTCCTGCCAGTCCTGTTTTCTCTATTGTGTTTTAAATGAGTCTTTAATGGCTCTAGCCAGTAGCTCCAAGACGCATCTTTTGTCTTTAACGGCTCTGGGATGGCCCGTGGAACCAGAGTTCCTGGCCAGTATCAGCATTTGAATAGGTATGCTGATTAAATTGATACTGGTAACATGCTGGAGTCGGGCGGGTTCCTTAACCTGTATACCTAATTTGCATGCTTTGTTCAACCTCAGTGTAAATCCCTCCCCCTAAATGTCTGTAAATTTGCAAGGCAACTGTCTTGAGTTAGTCTTGATGATGATGATGAACTACAGACTACTTGGAAGAATAAATCTCTTCTGCTTATAAGATCCATCTCAAGTCTCCTGGTCTCTGCTTTGAAGAAAAAAAAACCTTTACAACAGTGTATAGAGTCGATGGAGCTTGATAAAGCCTATTAATCACTGAACCGACAGATTAAACTGTAACTGGAGTTCGAAATGTGGAAGAATTATTTTAAAATCCTGCATGCCATAAACACAAATGGACAGAATTTTTTTTTTTTTTTTTCGTCACACTACATGATTCCATTCATGGCCTATTCAGTCTCTGTTCCTCACAAGGACATATTGCTGCCAGTGTGGGCAGTGAATACAAAATAAGATAAGAAAACAATACAAAGTAAAGGGCTTAAATAAAACAAAGAGTGACGAATAAAATATTTATATCTTTAGCCGAGTCTGAAATAGCTCAACACTTCAGTTGCATTGACATGTCACAAAAATTGGTGTGATTTACTACAGCAATCTAATGGGAGCAGACCTGGGAAAAGGCACAGCTCAGCAGGAAAAGAAATAAACAGAGTGTATATGACCCATTAGTGCAGATAGTTCCCAGAGGGCCGAGGGGCTGCTGTGGGAACTCAGTAGACTATGTTTGAATTCACTGCAGTCATTATCGTTAAACAGCTCTTTCACACACAGACACACACATAATGCATGTTGAGTTGAAACTGAAAGTTGCTTACTTGGTATAAAAGTATATGCATGAATTGTTTTGTTATTCAAGATGCCTTAGAAATAAAATTCATACAATGACTTAAATATGATTTTTGAATAAAACGTCCAAATCAAAATGTCTAGATGGTGGTTTTTCCCTAATAATAAACAATTATTCTTTTGAAAAAAGCAGTGAAGATTTTTTTTTCAAAACACCCACCCATTCAAAATCAGTGTGGCATATACTTCATGTAACAAGAAAACTGTTAAACACAGTGGACCCCTTTTAGACTCATGACTGGGTCATTTATAAAAAAAAACAAAATAAAAAAAAAACATATTTTGACCAAACATTTTGAACCTTAAGAAAATGTAATACTGACTAAAAACAAGTATATTATTAATGATGTGAAAATATTTTCAGGTTTGGATATTTATTAGTATTTTAGTACATTTTACTTGGTTACAGGACTTCACATTAAATCACCCAAACCAAAATGGACTTATACACCACAGTCTTGCAGTGAAAAAAGCTTGGTTAAAAAAGTTGGAGTACTCCATGCTATTTTTGTCACAACCCGAGTGTTATTTTACATAACAATCTATTTGAATATGTTTTTTTTTCCCCTTTCATCCACAGCAGTGGAATAGGAAGAAAGTGTTTGAAATGAAAAGGAAGGCTCCACTCATTGACTCATTGAATTTCCCCATCTGTTTTTTCAAAAGGAAGCCAGTTTTGTTTTTGAGGTCTCTTAAGCAGACATCTCGTTCCTGCTCCAATGCCTGGCTCAGATCAGTCTTCCCAAGAAAAACGAGCACGGGTTGGAATTCCTGAAAGAGGGCAGGAAATAGGGTGGAGGGACCAAAGAGAAGGTTGTACTTGTGACCACATGGGAATCGCAAACATGACGGCTGTAGAAATTTGGCATGATGTTTAGTGCGACTTAATCTCCTAAACAGTTCTAGATTGGCAGCAGGGCTTCCAGTCAAAGTAAAACTAAAAATAGGCTCACAGTAAAAAAAAATCATCAGTAGTCTCTGATTTATTTTTTCAACATAAATCATTTAATTGTGAGGTCTTGTTAGCTGTGAATTAAATGGCAGACCTTTACTTTTAATTGTATTTAATGCCCTATATATTTAGCAATTTGAAATGAAATCATAAAACAACATTTTATACAAGAAATTAAAACTACTTGTATAATCATTTTTGGTTAATATGAGGAACACTATATTTACTTAAGCCTATTCTTAATTTAGTTGTTACCTTAAGAGGATTAGTGACACACACAAAAAATGCCAATGCATCATTCAACCGTTCTATTTTCAACCAGTGTTGATGGTACATCCGTGACAAGAAGCTGTAGTTTTGTTCTGAGAAAAACTTTGCATTCAGTTTAAAACAAAGGAGCTGGGCTAAAATAAGCTACTTTATAAGAACATTACGCAAATTTAGCCTCTGTTTAATCAAGGCCTGTTTCCCCTGCCAAAGAAAATCAACACTCTTACCACTCCAGTTATAAAAACAGCAGGGTGTGGTGGTACCCTGTATAGAAATGTGTTTACAACAGACTAAATGTAAAAAATAGTCAAATAGGATCTTTTCTGGGGTTTCTCATTTAGGGAGGTTTGACCTAACAGCAAATGACAGCGTTGAGACTATAAACAAATGAACACCATTTTACAGTTTTTCTCAGTCGCTTTGGTGCATTTCTCAGATCAGAAATGAAATTATTAAAACTACTTCATCATCCTCCACATCATCTAGTCACTTGTACACATCATAAAAGCAGTTTCTTATTCTTTTGAACAAGTTGCGATTGCTTTGGTAAATTCATGCAATTATGTACAATTGTCTGCGGTTTCCTACATTATCTAATGCCATGTTGCTCAAAATGTATTAAAGGCACACTATGCAAGATTTGTACCTTAAGGCGAGACACTACAGGTGAATAGGGTAAATTTTTAAAATACAAAACTTCCTCAGTTGATTACTTACACAAGTATATAAAAAAATGTATTACAAGTTTTAGAAATGTGTATGTTTAATTATGCAAATTAGGCATTATCTAATTAAATATGCATGATTTTGCATATATTTTCGGTAGATAGATCTGAACATATGATAAAGCCAGGTGTAAACTTCTTTTTTCATTTTGTTTACACACAAGATGAAAATAAAAAATCAGAGGGATTTCAGGATATATGCTTTCATTACCTAGGAAATCAAAATATACTGTCCATAGCCATAAAAAAAATGTTTCGCCATATTTTTTTTATTAAAATGGCACATAAATCAGGCCAGGAATGATTTATTAACAAATCCCTCTGAAAATATCTTCAGAATACTGCTAAGTGTATAACTGGAAAGTTTGGTGTAGGCCTACTTAGGTGCTACATAGGCTGAGATGTTTGTACTGGAGAATGACAAAAAAATGCAAAAAAATAATTTTGAGAAAACGGCAGTTAAAGATTTAAATAGCTCTAAATGAGAAATCGTCATTAACTTTAAATCCCCCTTTGGACATTCACGATTGGTTACTGATAGAAAGGAAATGCCCATATTTGGGTTACATAGCGTTGTGTAGGAGACTCAGAGCTTCACAATGATACCGGTCATGACAGACTTCAGTAAACAGACGGAGCTCGGCGACGGCGTGTCGCGTTTGAATGCAAACTTCCTGGTAAATTCGGGAGAAACTTACTGCTGCAAGTAAACAAAATGTAATAAAATAAACATCTTAATGTATATTTTCAACGTTTTCTTTATAGCAGCTTGAAAGAACACATATTGAAGGAGTAAACTAACCCAAAATTGACCACTGCATAAAAAATGGATGTTTTTGCCTGCGTGTCTCGCCTTAATATAACAGCTTCTAGTTTCTGCTAGTTCCAGCTTCTATCTAGTAAACCCAGATTCTACATCGAATAATTTCGATGGTGAAAGAATTGCAGAGTCGACGAAGAAAACGCGGTCGGAAGAGTGCAGAGACGGCTCCGTGAGTGGTATTTACGACAGTAACGTTAAATACAAGTACTCCACAGCGACTCTAGGGGTCGCTGTTTGAGAAAAATGGAAACTGCATAGTGTGCCTTTAAATAATTCTCTGCGCAATAGTCTTACCCCTCAAAACATCTAGTCATTAGTTCATCGTATAAGTCATTAAATGCAAAATGGTTGATCTAGTTGTCATAAACTGTCGAGCATATTTTTATACACATTTCTATTAGACTTTTTGTAAATGTACCATGAATTGATTAATTGTTAAGGTGAATCTTGACTTTCACTAATGAAGAGAATGTAGAAACCAGTTCTCTGAAATAGCTCAAAGTTGCATCTCATGAACCTTCAATTGGCAAGCATATATACAGTGATGCATGCAAAAGCAAAGTTCTGCCTAAGGGGTCTTTCCTGTGTTTGCCTTTCTAATGTTGTATTTTCGCCTTTGTGCCCCTATTTCTTTTTCTTTTCTATATCACAATAATATTGTAATGTTTTTTTTTTCCTGTCAGACCACTAGTAAAAGTGTTACTGTGAATCCTATCCAGTCTCTTTCAATCAATAACTCACTTACAGTAGTGTGTAAATTTGAAATGGATATATGGCATACAGAAGCAGCGCAGCTTTTCAATACAGTAACTGTCATACAAACTGTTGCCATAGTTTACATCTGGTAATAATAACAGAGTGCAGTGTTTTATTGACAACATGACTAAGCATTTTGACTATCTTGTTTGTGAACACTGCAAGGTCTTTTCATTCTGATGGCACTGATATGTTCATTGACATGAATACTTGCTTTTGAGAGATGAACTAAAGATTTGGACTAAGTTACAGGCTTTTGCAGGTAATCCAATGTGTGGTGCTGTTTGTACGAATTGTTTTGAGAATGCACATACTTCTTTGCAAATATTAAGGATGATTTGAGATGCACCAAAGCGACTGAGAAAAACTGTAAGTTGACTCCTCGGTTGACATTGGTGATGAGCCAGTCTTTGAAGTGCCATAAAGGTAACCAACGTGGCAATTAAAGGGATAATTCATCCAAAAAGAAAAATTCTGTCATTGTCTACGCATCCACATGTCATTCTCATATGGCTTTATTTCTTCTTCTGTGGAACATAGAAGATTATTATTATTATTTTTTACAAAATTATAGTCAAAACCAATATTATAGTCACCAAAACTGTTTGGTAACCAATGTTGTTCTTTTTGTGTTCAGCAGAGGAAAGGAAGTCTTGCAGGTTTGGAACGACTTGAGGGTGAGTGAATGATATCAGAATTTTTTTTTTTTGCCATACCTTTTTAAAGCATGCCAACAGTCAGAGCTTGGAATGTTGAAGACCTGGAATCTAGAGGAAATGACTCATATGGTCAGACACAAAGAATCATGATACAACAACCACCACCGATTCACCCATTGTTTGAGGTCCTGCTAGGTTTCAATCTGGTATTGCCTTTATTAAATACTTCACAATTTCACCTACAATGAATGGTTACAAAATGGTTACCTTTTGTCAAATATGGACACTTTTCAATTTACAAAGCTGTCATTTTGCAGAGAGGCAACCCAAAAACAAAAACCCAGATACTTCAGAGCAGTCAATGAGACATGCCACGTTTCAGGGAAAGACCGACAGAGCTGTGAGAGGACAAAAGAAAGACATGATATAATTTCCCTCAACATCAGCTGTTGAGCAATTCAAGTTAATTTACAAACCAGATGCAAAGAATATGTACTATACACATGTATATATATTTATATTTATATATATACACATTCATAAAATGGTTCAATTGACAGCCATGTTACAAAGAAAAAAAAAATAGCAGACTGCTTAAGTATAAAAAATAAATAAAAATGATCTCACATGTGACAAACACGTACAACAGTAGGTCTGATCTGTGAAGTGGCATCGACAGACTAAACACGAATTTGAAACAATAGGAATATAAGGGGCATCCATACAGACATGAAAAAGGAGCTAACTAGTCTAAGCAGAAGAAATATAGCTAAAATTTCTTAAAAGGATCTAAATCACTGGTGGGAAACAAATGGAAAGTGCCAATGAGCAACAGGAACTAGTTCAGTTCCACCTCAGGAGGCAGAGGGAGTGGCAGTAAATGAAGTCTCCCTGCTGCCAGGTGGAGCAAGTCAGTCGGCAAACTCAAGGAGGATGATGTGGTGGGGTTAATGGGTCATAATCCAACAAACCTGTTTGGTGTAGGCTGATTAAATTGTTTGTCTTTTACAATGCCAAAATTAATGTAATTCAGTGTCTCTTGATGTACACACCCATAGAGGTCCTTAAAATGACATTTATTTAAACGTTTCTTATTTGGTTTTTAAAATAGACATTTAGTTTTCATCTTTCCCTCACTAGTACAGACTTAATCCCACCCAAACCCAACCGTCCAATAGAAATATATATGTGAATACTGTGGTGTGTAATCTGGCAGGGGTGAATCTTTATATATCAGGTATCAGTGAAGCCACACACCTAAAAGTCCTAAAGCAGCTCACAACAACACAGTAGAGTTCACTGGCAAAACGGTGACGCTGTGGGGTCAAAGCCTTTGAAAACGTCCTTTAGAGAGGCATTGTCCTGTTCAGTCGTGTCAGGCTGGGCGGGGCTATTGCCGCCAAACGGGCTGCCGGTGCCGCTTGGTTTGTTGGCCTGCTTTACCATGGAGAACAGTGTGGATACAGGTAGGTTGTGGACCCCAGCAGGCTGCTCTGCAGAACCAGTAGGGCCCTGACCAGCTGTGGTTGGACCACCTGTAGCAGGGGTCCCTGCGGCTGTGCCTGCATTGGGCGAAGGTGAAGGTTTGGGTCGAGGGCGATTGTAGCTGTTGTAGCGATCCGTAGTCTGCTCCGTCGAGCTCTTCTCTGGTTCCGGCTGGTCCAGTGCAGACTTACGCACAAACAGCGGCTCTTTAGATTTGGGCTTAGCTGAAGCTGCTGTACTTTCGCTTGACTTTGGTTCAGGGGGAGGGCTAGTGTTTCTAGTTGCCCCTGAACCCTCTGCCTTGTCTGAGCCCTGAGTCCGAGGATCGTACAGACTGATGCCGCTCAGCACGCTGCTGCTGCTGCCACCACCACTACCTGCACCGCCAGCTCCCACGCCTCTAACCGACCCTCCTGCTGATAGCAGCCGAGGGTCATAGGGTGCGATGGTGGGGCTGGAGGAAGGTGGAGATAAAGAGGCAGCTGGGGGAGATCCTTGAGGAGCAGGTGGATCAGAGGTGGACTTAAGGGCAGATTTCTGTGGCTGGAGTCGGGGGTCGGCAGGGGCTTTTCGTGCCATGCGAGGGTCAACAGGTTTCTCGGCAGAGATGGACGGAGGTGACGAGATTCCTGTAGAAGCACCTTGAGTGGGGCTGGATGAAGTGGCGTTGACAGTTTTGAGGATTCGGGAGAGCAGCTCAAAGTCTGGAAGGGTAGAGGAGGATTGATTCGTTTGCTCAGCAGGAGGAGCAGTAGAGGGAAGAGAAGCGGAGTGGTGCTGGGGCTGGGTGCGAGACAGACGAGGATCTACGGCGGTAACTGGAGGGATGCCAGGGGGCAGTGGGAGCAAGTCTTGTTTGGGAATGGGGATAGGGATGAGGTCTTCAGGACTCCACAGCACCGCCTTAGAAAACGAAGGCTTGTTCAGGACTACATCCTTTTTGATGTGGCTGAACTGCTGTAGTTGGGAGCGGGGATCACGCAAAGCCATGCCCATTAAAGGGTCGAGAGGGATGGGCACAGGCTTGTCCCTCAGCATCCTCTCACCCTCCTCTTCCTCATTATTGGCTGGTGCGGTCAACGGAGGAGGTTTGTACACAAGCGGAGGCTCTGGTTTAGGGGCATGGGCGGCTGCATGCCGGGCAAGTCGGGGGTCTGAAGGGGTAGGAGATAGGGAGGATGAAGCACTGGCCTCGGGTGCCTGAGAGTCTGTGTTCCGGGACAGACGTGGGTCTCGTGCCAGCCGGGGGTCTGCTGGTCGGCTGGGTGGGAGTGGAGGCTGAGACTTTTGTAGACGAGGGTCACTTGGAGCTGCATCCTGCTTGGCAGGGCCTTGGGTCTGGGTTTGTTGGCGTAAAGTTTTGAGAATGGAAGTGACACTGCCACCACCATCCTCGTCTTCACTGGAATACCAGTTTGCTGAATCTCCTGTAAGTAAAAGGAATTGATTTAGACCGATTTAGAGCTCAATCTAAAGGCTTGGAATTGCGTCCATTTTGGTTGCATATGCTCCTGAAATTGTATCTGTGTGACCTCAAAATATATTTGGGAGCATTTGTGCAAGTGCAAATAGTTGTAGAGTTGCAAAATGTTTTAATTTCTCTACAAAACGTTTGGTAATTTTTGCACAGCATGTGCCTGCTATGAGCTGATACAGTGACCAGTCCACCGTTATATCACATAACCAATTAAACTTCATCTTTATGCTCTTAACTTTAAAGCAGATTTTAGGTTAGTTAAAATTAGCTGTCAATCTCTCCCTTTCACTGCGCTCTGTTGTCATGTGACAGGGAGCTAGCTAGCACACAAAATGTAAAGTGCTGAAGAGAGATGAAAAGAACACGGTTACATATCACATACCCAGCACATGATTTGTCCTGGTGAACTACTTCACTAAAACGGTCCCACACTGTACTTTTCTTTCCTTCCTTCCTTCCTTTTGTTTTGTTTTTAATTCTCCTTTTTTAAATTGATCTCGGATCTGTTTTGCATCTATTGCAACTTAAAAAATTGGACCCTGCAACTGCGAGTTTAATGAGAGTCTGCAAAGTAGTGCCCGACAAAAAAACATTAATATTTCCAACATAATGTTGGAATAGACTTTTATCAGAATTATCTGTATATTTTTAGTTAAGGACGTTAAGTTAGTTAAAAGTTTCTTAAGGATAAATAAAGATCTTATTTTACTAATGCTGTAAACTATATAGGGAGCCCTTACTTGCACATTACCATTATATTAATGGTTAACAACAGAGCCCAAACTATTAGCCTAAATTCAGTTGCTATTTATTTTTAGATATGATTTTAAAAAAAATTATGCAAACACGTAAACTGCACATAAGGGAGTTGTGTAAGTCAGTATATGTTTTAACTCCAATTCGTTGTTGAAATATAACCATTTACACACTGGCTTTCATTTTCATGACAGACATTTTTAACATAAATTAAATAATCAAGACATCACTAACAGGTTAAGTAAAATATAATTAATATATAGGCTAAATTAGTACATATATTTAGCGAAAGAGTTCTCTAGCTGACTAACAAGCTGGTCCACATTGGTGACTTGCCTGATGTAAATGTAATGCTACGTGGGATTTTGTCTACAAGCTGTTTTGTTCTTTCCGCCATTGAAACACTGAGCGATTACACGAGATATAATACATTTAAGTAAGTTGTACTGTATCTTTCAAATCTTCATTCACATTTATTAGGAAGAGATGATCGCGTTCACTCACTCTCTGCGCGCTGCTGCTTTAACTGAGGAGCCTATATAGTCATCTGTCAAGACACATTAAAGAGCATCAAAACGGGATTTATTGTTTGAATTTCGTGATAAGATGGACATAATTTGAAAAATGACACGCCGTTTCTATTCGAAAGTAACAAAACGCGGAGCTTATTGCGATTATTGGTGGTTAGGTAACAACACTGTATTCGTCTTGTATACACAAGACACAAAAATTTGCGGGGTGAATACGTGTACCGCTACACCTCTAATTACTATTTGATCAAATGTCAAGGAAGAACAATTTGTTTTGTGACAACCTCAACAATGGACTAGGGGCTGGGCGGGGCAGCAGGGGGTGGAGCAAGTTCAGTACACTATGAGAGTATCGCGTCACGTACCATGGGTGGTGTATCGTGGTTTTACCAGTGCTACCAGTGCTAATAAAAAGTTTATTTTGAGCCCTGAATCTGATTTTCTTTTGCTGGTAGTCTCATCTGAAAACATCAGCCTCTGTTAGTTTCAGTAGTATTAGTGCAAGAAAGCACCATCTAGTGGAGGGACAAGATATTTTGGTGGCAAGATTGCACAACTCCAGGCCAGAGGATGTTTACAGTATTATGATGTTCTGGGCAGGGTCAAGCTCTGTGCAGAGTCCTTGAGATGTTTCCTTCCCAGAAATAGCCTTGGCAAAATATACATTTGAAGTCAGCACTTTGAAAACCTCAGCTATTTGTATGGCAACAATGAAATCAAAATGCTTTCTTGTAAAGTATTTAGGTAAAAAAGGAACATTCCTTTATAAAAGGTATGCATGTTGTTTCTATAGAAAATATATGTTATATGATTCAAGAAATGAAGTTGTGCAGTAGTACCTTCATTCTCCCTCTCAGTTCCTCCTCCTTCAGCCAGCCTCTTGGCTCTCTCCTCATCTTCCTGCTGTTTCTGCTGGAGTCTCATAAAAAGCACACGCTGTGCTGGGGGCAGGAAATCTGGCACTGCCATCCCAGGCTGATTAGATGGGCCTACATTAGCTGCACCCTCTACATTTCCAGAGTTCTGGTTCCCAGGTGACTGATCATTGAAGTTTCCACCACCTACTCCTTGAAAGTTGTCACCTGTAAAGAGGCAAAGAATGGGGCTGAATACTAATGTTTCATAAATAGAGCAGCGTAGGACAATAAAGCAGCTCAACTGGTACAGCATGGTGCTGGCCAAAACAAGGCCATATACTTTCATTTAAAATCAATTTGGATAAAAACATCTAACAAATGCTTAAATGCAACTGTGCTTTTGCATGCTCTGAATTTACAAAACCAAAGTTGCCAAATGAATACCAAATGAACTCACCATCTCTTCCATCTATTGACATGACTTGCTGCTGCTGGTAGAAGTTATCATAGAAGTTGTTACCAGATGATCCACCACCTGGAGGCATCATCCCTGGGTTTGGTGGTCCTTCTCCCTGGCCAAAATTCGGCATCATTGGCGGTCCTGGTGGAGGGCCTTGATTCATGTTAGGTGGGCCCATAGGAGGCATATCATGAGGACCACCTGGAATCATGTGTCCTGGTGGCGGGGCACCGGGAAAGCGAGGTGGAGGTGCACCTGGGGGACCTGCAGGAGGGCCCTGAGGTCCTGCAACACCTGCAGCAGCATTACCAGGACCTGGTCCTCTGTAAAAGAGTGCATCTGTGTCAGTATATTCTGTATGCGGCAAGTAAGTAAACCAACATGATTTGATAGAAAGAAAAAGTCAGCTAACCTGACACCCAGTTTTTGTGCTAGCTGTCCTGTGGGCTTCACCACAATCTCAAACAAGGAGGGGATCTTCTTCCCAGCATTTCCTCCACAAGCAGGTGGTGGACCCATAGGAGGCGGAGGAGGACCGTTGGGGTTTAGAGGCCCTTGGAAGGTGCCTCCATCTGGGCAGGGAGGAGGGGGGCCTGGGCAGGGCCCAACTCCAGGACCAGGACCTGGGCCAGAACCAGGGCCTGGAGCTGGTGGACCACTTGGAGGGATATTTCCATGTGGGGCAACAGGCATTCCAAATTCCATAGGCGTGGAAGAATCCCCTGGAGAAGGTCTTGGTGGAGTTGGGAGAAGACCAACACCAGGGGGTGGTTTTGGAAGTGGGTTAATGCCTTGCTTTTTTAGTTCCTCAACCTCTTTCTCATCTTCTGCACCAGCTTCTGCATCCTCTGCCAGCATCTTTATTGGGAAAAAAAAATGTGTGATGTTAGTGAGAATGCACAGAAACAACAACTCTACAACTACATTTAAAATATGATCACCTTATCCAGCAGCTCTTGAGTATCTTCTGTTAGGGACTCATGAGAGAACATGCACTCTTCACCATTCACACAGTTCCCTGTGGTATGGAACAACTTGCAAGGGAAATCACGTGCAGTGGAGTCAAGGAGTTATTTTGACACGTGTGGAAACTTGCTCTTTTCAGAGTGCAAGTCCTTATATAGATAATAATAGCTTATATGACAATACCAGCAAGCAAAATGACCAAAGGATATCATGCATGTAGGGACAGTTTTCTGCTCGTGCACAGAAACCAGTGATGTAAAACTTGCAGAGTTCTTTCTTCTTAGGCAGCTCAATGTCATGGCTGAAGTTACAGTGGTCACCCTGATGATAAATTAACAGCAATTAGTACAGAAATAACTATTATTGTCAACAAGTCATATAAGATTTTACATCATGTTATAAGTCAGACATAATTCATTTATTTAAACATACAAAACTTTTTAATACTCAGAAGTAACAAAGACATCTAAACTGTGTTTCAACCAATTTTATCTGCAATATCAAAATTGGATTACTGTGCTTACCCAAGTACAGCGGCCCTCAATATAGTATTTACAGATGGCTTTCCCCTTCTTGTCCGGCCCATGTTTCTCCTGCTCATGTCTCCTCGGGCCTCCAGATCCATCCTAAAGCAGTCAGAGAACAAACAAGTCAGATGCTAATTTATGTTCTGCTGATTAAATATGAACCAAGTAGATCATCTGAAGAACTGTCTTACCCCCATGTCCATTTCTCCATTGTTATCTTCATCAGGACCCTGGTCTCCTCCACGGCCCCTCCCTCGATTTCTCCCTCTGCCCCGGTTCATTCCTCGACCTCCTTTCCCTCTCCCGCGACCTCGTCCACCTTTCGCACCTGAAGAAAAAAAAAATTAGAAATGAAAAACACTCCAACATAATATAATGCTTTACCTCCACATCTGTTAGTCAAGCAGAACTCACCCCGCCCTCTGTCCTTCGATTTCCTGTACTGGTTTAGTTCTTTTGAAAAGTCATCATAGTCATCATCTCCCATGTTGTCATAGTCATCCTCTCCATACTGTCAAAGAAAACATGCATGCTTTAGGGGTAGTAAAAGACAAACTGACCGATCTAATGTGTATAGCTTGCCTAGTAATAATGACAGATTTTATAATCCGAGATATGGAATGGATGGGATATCTGACCAATCATGTGTTCTCCAGTTATTAATGATTTTTGAAAAAGATTTTTCGATTTATACTCACATAAATGCAATTTTAGCCCATTAAATATTTTACAGCAGAGCTATATTCCCTATAGAAATGTAAGGTTTTTTTTTTCAGATTTTGTTAACTGTTTTTCTAGGCCTGGAAATCACTATTAAAACATCCCTTACATGTCCATGAATATAAGAACACTGGATATGCGGTATGAGCTTTGTTTGGTGTTTAACACTTGTGAATTATGACCCACCTCCATCTCATCTCCATACATGCCATCACCATCATCATTCTCTCCTCCCATTTTGCCCCGTCCTCTTCCTCTGCTGCCTCCTCTCCCACCACGTCCTCTCATTCCTCCTCTGCCTCGACCTCTCTGGTTCTTCATGCGGTTTTTGCCACCTGTGTGACAGTAATAAGGGTCAGCAGATGTAATTACACAGACGCTGACACACTGGTGTGAATTCACACACTTTGAGCCAGAGAATGAAGTATGCAGACACTGAACATGTGATACTAGTTATAATTATGACACTAACTAAACGACAAACTCCACACGTCTACCTGCACATTATTAGAAATAATGTATAGCACTTTTGTTGATAAGCATTCAGCCAAAGCCATTCAAGCCAATTTATCTAATCTTATTTTTAAATTAACATTCACCTCTGCCACGTGGACCCCCTCCAACCTCTTTGGCCTTACGATACTGGTTTAATTCCTTGGTGAAATCATCATAGTCATCATCACCCACTTCCTCATCCTCTTCACCTTCATATGTTTCCTCCTCATAGTCATCATAGCCACCATAGCCCTGCTTGTCCATCTTCATATAGTTGCCTTTCTTTGGGATGGGTCCTCCATGAGCAGAGGAAGCAGGAGGGTAACCTCCTTGAGACTACAAAATATAGACTGGGATTAAAACCTAATCTGATTGGTTGGCCAGTCTAGGTAGTTGTTGTGTTATGAATGTTACTTTAAAATCATGTATAAATGTTTTACTAATATAAATGTTACTTTAAATAGAACAAAAATTATGTTTTACTCACAGTGGGAGGATACTGAGGGCTGTATTCCCTGTACTTCCTCTTTTCACTGGGACTGTAATCTGAGTCATCACTGTAGTCTGAGTGGTCATCGCTGGAAGATGCGTGCCGCTGCATTACACACAAATACATTTGATAAGATGATACAGATGATATAGACTATCCACCACTAAAGCCCCTTTCACCCAGCGCGATGATCCCGGCAAATTGCCGGGAAATTGCCAGAACGCCTTCTGTGTGAACTCAAACACGACCCGGGATTGATGCCGGGTTGAGGACCTAGTAACATTGCCATGTTCAGTCCCGGAACGCGTGCTGTGTGAACAAAAGCCGTAATAATGCCGTGTCGTAGTGATGACGCTGAAGCCGGGATTGTTCGCCTGCTAGTGAAATGGTACGTAATGCGCAAGTTTATGATCGAATCAGAGAAAAAAAATGCACAAACGTGGTTTCTCGAGAGAGAAATTGTAGCTCATAAGAAAACTTAAGACGCTGCTGAGACATTACAAGTCACATCGATGTCACGTGTCTTTACGGGATTTGTGCGTGAATGCACTCTCTGATTCCGCAAAATCACTGGCAGTGTGAATGAACCAAAATCAAACGAACCCGGGTCAAATCCCGGGTCACTTTATCCGTGTATTTTCCAGAATCTCTGTGTGAAAGGGGCTTAAATGTTTGTGGTCAGTAGGATTAAAAAAAATAAAATTTTCAGCAAGGACACATTCAATTGATCAAATATGAAAAAATTTGACTATACCAGCATTTTCCTCTAGCATTATGATCGCTGTTGAACAGATTCTTAAAGGGATGGTTCAGAGTAAAATCAACCTAGGGTCCTTTGCACCATGACCTCGAGCCAAACACCCCCCCCCCAGAAGCCTTTTTCCCTTGGTTGAACATTATTAAATTTAGAGCTTATTTAGAGAAATCAGCCAAATGGCTTAGTGCAGGCGCTAACGGATCCAAGGTTGTATCTCGTAAATTACAAATTATTGCAAACTTACACAGTAGTACAAATAGGTTCTGTACTCATAAAACGAGGCATTGGAAAGTTTGTACGGACATCAGCAGTTTATTTAAATACCACTTGCCTGGCGGCTCATGCTACTGCTAACCCGCACGTCGACGTAAGTTTGGTACCATTCTGGGTATTATTATAATTTACGAGATACATCCTTGGATCCGTTAGCGCCTGCACTAAGTCATCTGGCTGATTTCTCTAAATAAGCTCTAACTTTAATAATGTTCAACCAATTGTTAGCCAATCACAGACATATATGTTGAGCACGTGAATACAATGGCCAATCAGAGGTGTTTAAAAATCCGTTCAACGGTACTCAAAATGCTAGAGGGAAATGTTGGTATAATCACTTTATTTTAATTTTTAGTACCCAAGTCTGTACTTTCGCCAACACTAGTACAATGTCACAAAATACTTCAATTTCAAATAAATGCTGTTCTTTTGAACTTTCTATTCATCAAAATATCCTGATAAAATATAATGGTGCCTACCAAATATATATACTACAATATTATTGGTAAAACCATTGATGTGATTTAAACTAAAAAATGATTAAACACCACAACTGTTTTCAACACTGATAATAATAAGAAATGTTTCTTGAGCAATAAATCAGCATTTTAGAATGATTTCTGAAGGATCATGTGACACTGAAGACTGGAGTAATGATGCCGAAAATTCAGCTTTGCCATCACAGGAATAAATTATATTATAAAATTAGTGTTATCAGTTAAACGTGTTATTAAAGGCGTTAACGCAAACCCATTTTAATGGCGTAAAAAAATTTATCGTGAGATTAATGTTCTTTTGGCCTAGCAAACTTTGTAGTTTTTTCCACATGCCATTGCAACAACTAGTAATGTTAGAAAAACTACAACACCACATCAGATCTAGCTAGACCGGAAACAAAACAACAGGCATGCCGCACACACTTGTTTGGGCTTGTGAGCCGGCCCGTTTCACACATACTCCGTCTGCAGTGCGTATGCGGTGCAGGAGCAGCACGTGCTATAGTGCTCTATATTAAAGAGTATGTGTGAAACGGGCCTTGCACACTGCCTGCGTGACACGTGTAACGTGTGCATGCTAGAAATAGAACCGACGCATATTTTTTACGCGACACGCAAGCGTTTCCAGGCAAAATAGAATAGGAAAAGATGTTTGTATGTCATTATGACATGAATACATATTAATAAATGACATTTTGATGTTTGAATAATGTTTTGACATAAATGCAGATATAAATGTAATAAAAAAAATTTTTTATCGATTTATAAATACTGCACCTGTCAATACATAATGAAATATTCTGTAGCCTATTTTGCCGTCAATACTGCCGACGTTGTCTTTGCTGCCATATGTTTAACATGAAGTATAGGCCTTCCACAACTCTCTCCCCATATGTCGAATATATCACCAATGAGGCTTACCATGTCACCTATCAGCAGCAGCGCCGAGTCAGACACGTTTCTGGTGTGCAAAGACATAGAAAACGCCACGCAGTTGACGCCTAACAGAAACGCCACGCTCACGCCACGCAGCCAGTGTGTCGCCGGCCTAACGTTACGTTTTGAGTGGATGGCGAGCGCGAGACGTCGAAATGGATGCCAATAAGATTCTGAATGGAAAGTTTACTTTTAAAAAGTTGCCAAATGGTTCCATTGACAAGACCAAAGTGATCTGTGTGTTTTGTCGTTGTGAACTGAGCTATCATCGCAGCACGTCCAGTCTGAAATACCACTTGATGGCCAAGCACACAGCTGATGCGAATTCTCTGATGCGATTATTTGCTCCAAGTGAGAATGTTAGTGTGAAATTGAACACTACAGTATATGCCAATGTTGTTTTCAATAAAAAAAACATTTGCACAAAGCAAGCCGATCCACTTTTCCATGTTGATAAGAGCATTAAAATGAGAAAAAAATAATGGGACAAATCAAGGGACATTTAGAATAGATAAAAATGTGCAATTAATTGCGAGTTAACTATGACATTAATGCGATTAATCGCAATTAAATATTTGAATCGTTTGACAGCACTATTTAAAATATATTAAAATAAAAAAGTTATTTTAAATTGTAAAGAAATTTCACAATATTACTATTTTTATAATATTTTGGTCAAATAAATGCAGTGCTTCTCTCAATATCAACACAACCACTTACCTTGTGCTTAGATTTACGCTTTTTCTTGGCCCTCCTTTTCTCTTTTTCACGCTCTCTCTCCCTCTTTCTCTTTCTCCTCCGCCGATGTGACTTTTCATCATCCGATTCACTGACATGGTGTTCTTTGCTGCGGCGAGGTTTATCCTGGGGATCAGCTCCCTCACCGCTGGGCACCTCTGCCTCTCCGCCATCATCCTCCAACTCGCCTTCTTCCAGTTCCCCATCTTCTTGCCTGTTTGACATGGAAAACACAGCAAGAACATCACAACTCTGAACAGGACTACACAGGATATTATTTGTTTTTTTGACTCACTGCCATTTGAGAAATCTTGGTCTTTGATAACTGGTTAGTTGCACAAAGGCTACTGTTGTCAAAAGCTGTGCAGAACAGAACATTAACTCGATTGATTGCTTTTTAGGTGGGCCTTCATTCTCAATTCTGACACGGCGACTTCTGCTGATCTGGCTATTAACAATTCACATGTCTTTACAATGTAGATAACTAAGCCATTTGGGATGTCTTAACAGCATTTTATCTTCAAACTTTCAGGCAGTGAGGGTAAAGCTAAAGGGCAAGAGAGATCAACAGGACTGCCAGTCTACAGACGTAATACTATAATTTAGTTGCTTCAAGCATCACACTAGTGGTGTCAAATGTTGACTGATTATTTGTCACATGGTGAGAACAACTCAGAGTCATTACAGAGCCGCTCTGTTTATAGAAGGTGTAACATACAAGTATATACAGGACACCTGGTGGTAAACACTCATTACATTCAGGCAGAACTGCCCTTTAAAACTACGATAAGGAGTTGCCACATAAGACATAGAAGCATTGCTGCACTTTAAAATTGTGCATTGCCAAAACATTATCACCTAACCACTCAACTTTGGCCTATAAAAACAACAGATCCCTGCAATTCAACTTCTGACAAGAGTGAATGTGTGATACCAGACGAACTGCAATGCAAAGCTGTGTGTGAGATACGATTCAAAAGATAATTACCACAGAAGTTAAACCAGCTGCATAATGTACAAAAAAGCTTTACTTGCAACAATCAGTAGGCTAAGTGATGGCTATTTAATACTCTCAATCATCTTACAATCAGTATGAAGTCTACATGAAGGTCTTAATCCAACCATTCCTGTAAACTGTATTAGAAGACACAACTTATTCTACTAAACTTTAAATCCTCCAACTATGTGGATATTTTTCGGGATTCTTCCAAAGCTCTTTTACAATTACAATAAAGAGACAAACTTCTTTTCTCAATGGACTGTGTACACAAGATCTGGCATTAAATTAGGCTAAACTCATGTCATCTGCTCCTCTGACCATGTAATGTCTTTAAAGTATTACAGAGGGAATCAATTGATGAATTATGACTGCATTAACTACAAATCCCTCCGTCTCTATCAATACAATCTCCACAAGCATTTATATCATGTTGTGAATAAGAATCTACAAGCTTCAGCAGTTATCTAACAGCTCTAGCGAGTCTCAGTGAGGGAAGATCTTTCACTCGTGCTTGTTATTGAACATACTGAAGTGCCAAAAAAATATGGTCAGACAAAAACCAGGCCACACTTGTAATAATTACTTGTCTAACACCTTGCGAAAATAACTGTCGAAAGAAAGGATCCCAAAGTAATCAAGGAAGGGATTTCTTAGTCATTTAAAAGTGTTGCAAGAAAATCTTGGCAGATAGACAGCTTGAGAACTAGCCTACCTCTACTTTTACTAAAGAAAAGTTACTAACAAACTTTGTTCACTTAGTATCCAAGTTATAAGATACAATATCATGCAAAGACAAAACAAATGTGACTACAAAATACTGGCCTTCATATTTCTGGTAATGAACTGAAAATACTTACTGCGAAATATTAAATTTATGCATAAATGATTTTCATGGAAGGTGAAAGGTTGCATTTGGGGCATTTGCAGACAATGGTGGTATGGTTAAGAACCTTTGTGTTTTGCTTCATGTTTTGGTAAGACCTTGAATGCTTCTGAGACATTGGACAAATCACTGGTTCATAAGGGATGCATGTGCACATAAAGCTAACTAGTTTACAACAAAACTAGAGTATGTTGAAACAGGAGCACCTTTTGTGGAACATTTAATAGATTATTTACAATACGTTATAATATGATTTCTGTATCTGACGTGGAAGACTTAATTTTCGTTGTTAGTTCCTATCCAAATGTCGTACTGTTACTAAAATGTATCATGTTAAATCAGTAAAATTTTAGAATAGACAAGAATAAAATAAATGTCATTAAAAATAGCTTTACTAACTACTTACGCTACAAGAACTTCATATTTGAAAATATTGTGGTATAATTATTTAGTGACTTTAACGTTAAAATAAAAAATAACGTTATCAATAAATCTAAGTGCGTAGCTCGTGACACTTAGCACACAGGCTAAGTGCTAAAACGGTGACAAATTAAAATCGCCTATCTTAAATCGTGTTATTACATTAAGATAAACTGAATCGTACTGTATTCGATGGCTAATTAAATGAATTGAAAGAATGGTTAATCAAGCGGGCAAGTCATAATCCATGCTAGTCCGTGGCTATTCATTAGCTTCTGTTAGCCGTGTTGTTGTTGTATTTTACGTAGTCGTCGGCTAACTGTTAGCTTTAGCGTTGTCCGGGCCTCGCGATGGAAAAAGATACAAATTCCTTAATGCGTTACCAGGGATGAATTTTACCACTTATCCGCCACATTACGTACAATTTGCGTTCGTTATTAAAATTTTAATTGGATATTAATAACCAAGATCTTGTTTACTCGTTTTTTTTTCTTTTGTCCGTCCGTTATTTATCTGTGATGAAAACATTGAGTTACTGGAGCAATGTTTTGACGTAGTTGTGGCCCGCTTGGTCTTCGATCACTTAAAAAGCTTCGAAAAGTGACGGAAAATGTAAATTTGATCATATTCTGAATGTTTTCCTGATTCGCTTGTGACCTTCCAGATTGCGCTGTTTAACGTTTCAAGATGGCGTTTCGTTACCTCTGTACGTTTCCCAGAAAAGGCGACTTTAATCCCTTTGAAAAAAAAAAAGCAAATGCCCGTGCTTTTGTTTTTTGGAAAAAAGCAAAGGACAAATCAATAGTTGGATAGAAATATGATGATATTACTCGACCTTTCGTCAGTGAGAAGGCTGTTGTGTTCGTGGTTGGCTGTTGGGGAGTTTGGATGGACAGTCATGCTTTCCACAGCCATTTCCTCTAACGTACTACATTCAGTGCAAAAAATCAACTGTCTTATGCGTTACTTGACTTTGATCTACTTGTTGATTGGCTTTAGGAAGAGATTCAGTTCATAGTAGTCAATTCCCCCCTAACAGTTTAAAAGAGAAACAGGTTGAAAACGTTCCTGAGGTTCTCCGTCCTACAGTTGCGATGTGAAATGAAACTCATTCACTTAAAATGGCGATGCTTCTTCTCCGAGGAGAAGGGGACGGGCTAATGTGACGTGAGACGTGACGTCGTCTGTCACGGAAATGACCGATCGGGCCATAAAGAACAATACATTATTTTTTGACCCGAGTCCTGACCATATATATATATATATATATATATATATATATATTTTTTTTTTTTTTTTTTTTTTGTGACTTCAGATTATTCAATAATAATAAAAAATATTTTATAATATATATCAGTTTCTTAATTGCATGCTTCTTTTTTGTATTATTTTAATAAAGATATTTTTTAATAACCTATATTAATAGTATTACTAAAATGAATTATAGTTATAATAACAATAATTGAAATAAGTCATTCTGGCCTGGGGCTCGCCATGGTTGTGATGTGAACCATTGCTTTAAATCGCCAGTAAACTTCAACACAGTAAGTCTGATATGCCTATTGACTCTGTGACATGATCAACTGTTCCTGAAATATAAATTATGTATAGTCCAGAAAAAAAGGCTATGATGAATGTTCTGTAACATGAAATAGTATTGGCTTGGTGTAAAACTGATTTTTTATTCATTTTTTATTTATTAAAAGGTCCTGCTTTTTAAAAGTTCCTGCCCTGGGAGCATTATTGTATATAACAGTTTTGTCCATAAATAGATATATCCCACCCATCATTAAACTATATTGTCTTGGATTAAAATATCAGTTTCTTATAGACTAAAATATGTAGTTGAATGTATATTGAGCATGCTCCTGGAAACAATAACTTAATGATATAAACAGTTATGTATATTCCAATAAACATAATATGTTATCTCTCTAAAAGGTTAAGACTATCACTATTTTGTAGATTATACTGTTCAATTTTGTTTAAAACGAAAATCAAGTGAGTATGATCTTCATATAGGCTATATTGAATAATTCTTTGAAAATGTTTAAAAATAAAAAATACACTTTATTCTTTGAATTTCTAATGTGATTTATGAGTCAATGTTATAAAGAGACTTATGTTCTATTTATATGTAAGTAGATTATAACACAATGGTATTTGGATAAAACAAAAATGAGGAAACCATATTCTTTCCTATTTCTATGGAGCAATTAAAAAAAAACAAGTCAGGGATGTACACAGTGCACAATCATTTAATTTGACTTTATAAGAATTCAAACATATATTCAATACATTGTGTGATGTATTTAAAAGCTTTAGAGTGTATCCATGTCCATTGTTGTGCTCTGAATTTGGCGCTTTTGCCCAACTCATACGTCATCATTGTGCGCCTTACGAGTATCTCTAAGCGGCACTTTTGTCCCATTGAATGGGCAGTGGAAAAAAACAGAGCGTAGAATATTCAAACTAACCTCTCAGTTAATTTCTTACAACTTATTATTAAAAACGGAAATATTTTGAAATGATTGATACCATCGAAAAAGAAGACAATATTATCAGCGAGGAGGAGGCTGCACAATATGATCGTCAGATTCGCCTCTGGGGTCTGGATGCCCAAAAGAGGTTTGTGGACGATTCGATAACGTACATAAAGAACACACGTATTCATGTTATTATAAGATATTTTTTCCACTGTTTAAGAATAATTCTCTAGCAGAAATCATAAACACGATAACGCATTATTTGTGAATCTTTCACATTCGTGCTTTTTGTCTGAAACAAAAATAGTGTATTAGGGCCACTCCACGAATTCATTTTTGAGCTAGTTGTGCATAAATAGTAAACAATATAATGTAACATAATATATGACGTTTATATAAATGTTGCATTTTCAGACTTAGGGGATCACGTGTACTTCTCGTTGGACTTCGGGGACTTGGAGCAGAAGTAGCAAAGAACCTTATTTTGGCTGGAGTCAAAGGACTGACTCTCCTGGACCATGAGCAGGTATTAATTAGACTGACTTAAAGGGTCACGTCATTCTGTCATCATTCTCTCACCTTCTTATTCATATTCTTCCAAATCTGACTTTTTTTCCATTGTGGGACAGAAAAAGAGATGTAAGGCAAAATGACAAGAAGTCGTCATACTTGTTTATTGTATGGAAAAGACATGCAATAAAATTGAATGGTGACTGAGGCTCATAACAGCACCTTAATAGCTACCTAACTAAGTTGTATTTTCTATGACTTCCATTAATCAGGTGACAGAGGAGTCCAGGCGTGCTCAGTTCTTGATTCCTGTGGATGCAGATGGAAAAAACCAGGCTCGGGCCTCTCTGGAGAGAGCTCAGTTCCTCAACCCAATGGTGGAAGTGAAGGCAGACACAGATCCAGTGGAGAGCAAGCCGGATGACTTTTTCTTCCAGTTTGATGCGGTGAGAGCCAGAATCTGTAGACTTGACATACCTAAAGCACACAAAAGACAGACAGACAATCTTTTATTATATTCTAAACTACTATTTGATTATTGGTCATGAGTGCCAGAATCTGTAGACTTGACATACCTAAAGCACACAAAAGACAGACAGACAATCTTTTATTATATTCTAAACTACTATTTGATTATTGGTCATCAAACAAATATTTAAGAGACAAAAGAGCATTGCAAATAAAATAGAATAGAATCATGCAAAACAGCATTGGACCAAATTTGTTATGCAACTTTACAGCACATATTACAAATCCCATAAGAAATGTAATAATTCTATGGAAAGTTTGATGGACAGGAACTGTCTTTTTGACTTGCTGTAATTTTAAGATGGATCAGGTGCGATAAAAAAACAAAAAACAAAAATATTGAAATTTAATAAGAACAAAATGTACATAACAAGAGTACATGTCAGGGGTAAGAAAAATACAAAAAAGAAGAGAAAGGCATTTTACAGAAAATAACTGTAGCCTACCTATTAAACAGCTGTATAGTTTCCCTTGCTTTAAGTTTTTACTTTTTGATATTGTTTCCAAAGATATTTTAACATCAAAATTCGGATTTTTTTTATCATTCCATTTTGACTTTATGAATATAGTAATGGGCAGTTCTAATAATTAATTCAAATACAAACACACTTTTTTTATCACCATCAGGATCAGGTGTGATTGAGGTTCATCAATGATAGATTGTTTTCCTTTGTGCCTTTCATGTCCACTAGATGTCACTATACACAATTGATCATTTTTGTTTAGGCTGGTTATATCTTCTTTTTTCCCTTATTTTCCCCTTAACCTCAGCGTGAACCCATCTATGAACAGCCAGCGTCAGATCTAGGCACAGACTTTTATCTGACTCTTTGAGTTTGGTCTTTTCCAAGCGTGTGCTCTTTTCCAAGCAAATGATATGTTCCAGGCCATATTTTCTATAAATCGGGACTCTGTTGTTGGCTGTGGAAGATGCAGTCAGCATACATACCTTGTTCAAAGCACTGACAGTCAGTCTTTCATCTTCTCTCTTTCTGGGAGCTGTCTGAACTGTCCCTCTGGGAGTGCTAGTGAGAGTTCAGGAGGAGGGGGAAGAGATGGTGGGACGCAGACAGAGGAGGGAGGGGGGTTAACATCATGTATATTCTCTTTCATCTGCTTCTCTTGATATTTTGTTGAGAAGTGCACAGAAAACATTGCGTGTGTATGTCTTTGTCTTCTCTTGTTTATGTGTGGTCTTTTTTTAACATGCGATTTCCTAATAAACAACACATGTTGTTTAGTAAAGAGATAGCCAACAATACACTGAATTAATTCATTGTTAGGACCTGTACATACATGAAAAGATCATTTGAGACGACACGTACTAGAAGGTTTTGTGCAACAAGTACAAAGCATTGCTAGTGCAGGTGCTGATTTTCAGAATCACAAATAAGTGATTTATATCTATGGAGGCCCATTTCTGCTACATAAGAACAAACATCATACTCATATTGATGATATAAAAAGTCACAATGATGAGATACTAAGTCATAATGATGTCATGTCATAGTTATGATGAAGTTGCATAATTTGTTTAGTAGTTATAACTTTTAAAATTATGAAGTCATAATTTTAGATTTTTATCTCAATTACGACTTAGTATGTCATAATTTTGGCTTGACTTAACATGCCATCCTTTAGCCCTTATGTAATAATTTTGATTTATTATCTCTTAGTATGCCATATATTCCACTTTTTATCTTTTATTCTCTTTATTTGCCTCCCGGAACACTAAGGTCTTCTGTGGAGATGTTTGGCTACCATCGATACATGTTCTCCGACCCCGAAAAGCATTATTAATTATAAATTATTTACAAAAGCATTATTTATTTTCTTATGGAGTGGAAATGCATAACATCAAAGACATGACATGATAAGGAAAAGAAGATTAATAATTCTGCCATCATTTACTCACTCTCGTGTTGTTCCAAACCTGCATGACTTACTTTCCTCTGTAGAACACACACGAAGAAAATAATGTACTGTTCATCCTTTTCCATAATTACATTTATAGTCCCATGACCTTTTATAACTTCAAAAGTAATGCAAAGTGCATAGAAGTTGTCCATAAAACGTAGATTTCAGTCTGTTCCTCACACAAAGCCATCATAGAATATAGTCATAGACCACTTTATGATACTTTTATTGTGTTTTTATTTATTTATTTATTTTTATAGTAGGCTAGGTTTACATAAGAAGTTGTTCAAAGTGACCTGGCTGGGGTGTACGGTTTGAAGGACTGAAGGTAGTGGAGGACTAAAGCCAAAAACTTAAACTGAATTAACGATTTGACCTCACGATTTATCCCTGTGTGCACCAAACCCATCTTAAGTGTTTGCTGCCAAAAAAGCTAATGTTTTTGTTTCATCTGACCATAGAACATTTTTTGGCAGCAAACACTTAGGTTAAACACTTAAACACACACATGGGTTTGCTTCATACAGGGATAAAAAAGTACCCCATGTGTAAAATGAAATACTCTGCTGTATTTGTAATGCTGTGGGCCTAATTTTCTGTCAGAGGTCCTGGACATCTTGTTCAGATACATGTCATCACGGATTCGATCAAATACCAACAGATAAAAAATCTAAACCTGACAGCCTGTTCTAGAAATCTTATAACGGAGAACAGGATGGAGAGATTCTGAATAGAGGAATGGTCTCTGATCTCTTGTCAGGTGTTCTCCAAACTCATCAGGCATTATAGGAGAAAGCTCAGAGCCGTTATCTTGGAAAAAAGAGGTTGCAAAAAGTATTTAATAAAAGGGGGCAAACAATTGTTCCCAACGTGTTTTGGAGAAAAACATTTATTTCATAATGTGATTTCCCCCCCACTTTCAATTAGTTTACTTCAATGAAAGGTTAGATTTTTGCACATTTTTTAAATAAAATATCAAAAGGATTAAAAATACAGATTTATTTTTTACAGCCATATTTGATCATATTTACCAAGGGGGCAAACACTTTTTCACACCACTGTATATTGATATTCCATCCATTGGGGCATGATTAGTTTCTTCTTTGCATCCTCTAGAGGTCACTGCTTGATAAAGATGTGTTCTTTGGAGTCGTCTGGCTGCCTGGAGGCACATAATGCTCACAGGAAGAATGTGTCAAAAGACAATGTCTCGCCACATGTTTCATAATGTCCCAGATGAACTTGAACAGTAGTGAAGGTGTTACTCCTAAGGGCACTACTTCATTGCAACAGTATTTCTGAGAAGTGTTGTTGGTATCCAGGTGTGGATTGTGTAACCTTTGGACATTTTTTCAAAAGGCCTGCTTAGATAATCAGTTCATTTCTGGTGTACTTTAAGTTATGAAGTGACAGATGATGTTCTGACAAGGGAAGTAAACAACCAAAATAAATAGTAAACAAACCCAATTCATCAGATAAAGTGATGCTTCAACTGTCCTTCAAGATACACCCAGTTAACGCATCGTGGCACATGCCATTGGTATATCAGATGGGTATTATTAATACGCCACCCCATTCTTATCTCAAACCCAAAATGGGGGGTGTGAGAGGTTTGGGACTTTGGATAAGAGTGCTAATGTTCTGGTCAGTTGTCGGTCATTGCCAAACTTTTGTTCCTCTAATTTCTGTTAGCAAGATGCGTTTTAAGGATGCATCAAGGTCACTGGTTTGAAAACAACCACATAATAATGCATGTTGTTTTGTTCAGATTTGTCTGACCAGGTGCTCCAAAGACCTCATGGTGCGAGTGGACCAGCTGTGTGCCTCCAGGAACATTAAGGTCTTCTGTGGAGACGTGTTTGGCTACCATGGATACATGTTCTCCGACCTCGGCCAGGAGCATCACTATGTAGAGTAAGTCATGAAACGTATATGAAAAGTGTCTGTGTGTGAAAAAATAATAATTAATGTTCCTATTCAAACTTGCCAGAGAAAAGCCGAAGGTGGTGAAAGGGTCTAATGAGGCCAATGACGGTCCTGAGGCGAAGAAACCGAAGGTCGACCCCAATGAGACTACAATGGTGAAAAAGGTTGGTGTGTTGGTAGATTTGATGTCTGTAAACTATGTTTTTTCAGTTTTCACTCACGTCCTTTCAAAGTTAAATGAATGCTTTAACTTTTCCCCTCAATCTCTTTATGTAGACTGCTAGTTTCTGCTCTCTCAAAGAAGCCCTGGAGGTTGACTGGACGAATGAGAAAGCCAAAAGCAACCTAAAGCGGATTCCTGCAGACTACTTTCTTCTGCAAGGTACACCTTTAGATTATTTAAATATACTCAAAATTCAATTAATCAGATAAAAAGAATGATAAAATAGGTGTTTCCTTCCTAAATTGTGGAATTTACTGATTGATCTTCAGGTTTATTGTCCGTACTATATTCCAGACTGTCTTTAGACAACTGTAGGATTGAAACGATTTGGAAAAACCAATAAATATATGTTACTGTTCAAAGGTTTGGGGCCAGGAAGATTTTTTTTAATTTTTGAGAGAAGTTTCTCATGCTCATCAAGGCCGCATTTATCCGATCAAAATTACAATAATATTGTGAAATATTATCATTTAAAAATAAGTGTTTTCTATTTGAATATATTTTAAAATGTAATTTATTCCTGTGATGGCAAAGCTAAATTTTCATTATCATTACTACAGTCTTCAGTGTCACATGATCCTTCAGAAATCATTCTAATATGATGATTTGGAGCTCTATATTATATTATATTGCTTTGCTGACCACTTGTGATCGTATCACCTGAGATGGATACCAGGTGCAAACAGGGTCTTAAGTGGTTCAGTTTGTTTAGGCGACTGAACACATTGCAGTTTCTTCCTGCAGTCTGTTGCACACCGTTATCAGGGGGAGGGCCTGTTGATCTGTGTAATTATTGTCAACAATTCTCTTTTTATACCAGTGCTCACCTGGTGTCCTCACTGAGACTGGCTCATTTTCCATCACAGGCTGTCCATGGCCAGTCATGTGCAGTGGCTCTCAAAAACAAAACATGCCACCTCCGCACCTCTCTATCATTATAACAGACTCTGACTACACCTCCGCCCCTCCCTCTAGTACATCTAGTATTACATTTATGGAAAAAATAACACTTCCTATTTGTGCACTGAAGCAAGACTTTAAATACATTTCTGTGCTCAAAAATACCACACGTCAGTTCAAACAGCTTTTGAGGAAGAGCCGTTTCCTCTGTCTTAACTCACTGATTTATTTGAGGTTTTATCACCCCAGTGGTGCGACTATTACATCAATGATTTTTTTTTTCCTAACCCTCAGATGTTTTCACAATCTGGAGAAAATTCTATAAAGAAATTCAGCTATGAAACCTGAAATTGTATATATGTGCCAGATAGAGTGAGATAACATGAATGAGTGGGTGCGTGTTTCTTTGATGTATGTGTGTGTGCTTCGCTGCCAGGTGGAAATGCAGTGGGCTGAGGTTCTTTGTGTTGTAGTTGGTGGGCAGTCAAAAAGGGGAAGTGATACTTTGGAAAATAGCCTAAAGGGGCTGAATGCCTTTTCACATGCTGCACGAATCTTCAAACTCGTCTTTCCTTTACTCGTCCTCTTTTAATGTGGAAAACCCACTCTTTCCCCACTCAGTTTCTCTTACTTCCTCCAACAGTGCTTCTGAAGTTTCGCACAGATAAAGGTCGTGATCCTCAACCAGATAGCTTTGGTGAGGACTCTCACCTGCTCTTGCAAATCCGCGATGATGTTCTCGAGACCATGGGCCTGAGCTCGGAGCTGCTCCCCAACACCTTTGTCAGGTATTTACTGACCCAGAAACTTGGTGTTCACGTTAAGTTTCTGCAGCATCTTTTTTTTCCTACCAACCAAGGATGTGCAAATCTAGTAGGTGAACGACTAGTTGACCAAGATAGTTAGGTCTGGTTTCAGGTTCACCAGACCCTGACCAGGTTCCTAAGTAGACAGAGTGCAACGGAATGGAACTGAATGCAAGTGTTTTTAAAAGATTAATTATTTTTAACTAGTGAGAGGCAGGCATGGCATTTAAAAGAAGAAGAAAAAGGAGAGGCAATGTAGCGTAGATATTCTCAGTTTAGCCCAAAGTGTAGTTCATTGTACACTAGGGTATACATGCTGCATTCACCATAGACACATATACACAGGTGCCTCATTTTCAATGGGCTGCTATATGTAAGCCGTCATATCAGAACGGCGTGAACACTCAAGAGCAGTTGACTGCGTTTGCAACCATAAAGGTTGAGTGACAACAGCATCTGAAATGTTGGTCGTACCAAGATGGCGGACATGTCAACATGTCTGGAACAGTCGAATGTGGCATCTGCGTATATATATCCATGGCATTCATGCCATGTTGTAATTACTGCAATTACGAGATAATAACCCATGATCTTCACGTCCTCTGACTCGGTATTATGAGCTTCTATATCAACACGATCAACGGCAAAATAACTTTGCTACGGTCAGGTGGTACAATGTTCACAATGTAAAAGTCGGAGCTCTCAGAAAATTCACAAAGGTTACATGTTGTAATTACAAGTTCTACGAGGGCGTGAACGCTTTTTAGCGCAAAAACTCAGGTCACAATTTTTTTTTTTTTACAAATTAGTTGCGTAAAGTGGTTAAGAGAAACACGCAGCTTTAGTTTAAATGAGTAGAAGACATTTTTATCAATCATAAATGGTGAGAAATAACACAATGGACAAAGATGAAACTTTCTAGTGTGCATGTATCGAGCGCATGTGTTCATGCACACTATCAAATGGAGTATATGCGTTCAGCTGTTCGGATATACTAAGCTACGCATAAAAACTGAATTGTACTTTGTGCTTTTCTCTCCAAGTTAACTACAACTCCCGGCTTGTGTTTTCTCCTCACAGTTACTGTTTCTCTGAGATGGCCCCAGTGAGCGCTGTTGTTGGAGGTGTTCTTGGACAAGAGGTTGTCAAGGTGAGGTTTTGATCTATTTACGTCTATGAAAAATACGTACCGTTACAGGTACTCCCATTGCACCATCTCTGAGCCATATCCCCTCTTCCTCCCAAGACACCTTCTTCCAACTTGGTTGAGTTTACAGCTTCCGTGGGTTATCAAATGCACCCCCTTACTCGATGTTTCGTCAAATTTAAACCCGACGATGTCAGCATGATGCAGGCACTCCTTCGCATCCCTCAATGCTCTGCCAGCTAACCACTTGTGACCTTTTCTAACCTCAATGTCCGCTTGACGTTCTCTTGCGTCTTTACTGTCTCACAGCATCATAGCCTGCCGTGTTTTTGTTACCTTCTACTCCTCCACCACTGATTTTACTGGCAGCTGCAGCTTGCTGTCTGTGCTCTACAGGCCTATGGAGCAGAAGCTTTTCATCTCCTCAAATTGTTGTTCATCTTCCTTTCCACAGTAGAGATGGGTATCTCATAAACAAGCAGTGGCCAGAGCAATCTGGGTAGGACCCCATGCTGGTATCCCCAGGCCTTATACTTGCCTAAAGTCTTGATTGTAGATTTGTTTACTGTAACTTTTACTGTTCCATTTATACATGAAATGAATACACTTTTTGCTTTTTCTTCCTCCATATTACCTTTCATTCTGGTTCTCCACAAAACCATCCGCTTTCACTAGCTGCGAAAGTGACTTTTCTGATGAGGCACAGTGAGAAGCGAATGGCAGCTGCCCTCTCCATCAGAATCTGGGCTAAATCCAAAAGTTTTATCTGTTGACAGTGTGTAAATGCCAGAAATGACGAGGTAATATTCCGGTCACTGATGAAATCCAGCGGAGAGCTGCTGAAATCTTCTAATATGACTCCATAAACTGAACGAGATTAAATAAGACAAAGCGTAGTGATGTAATCAGTCAGTCCAGAGTGGATAATTACACCTGGATTATGGGCATAAAGAGGATCTCCTGTTGCGTAGGCCACGTAAAAACAAAAACCCATTCCAGTTACACACAACGGAATACAGTAAATGCTAAAAGTCAATTTCTCTCTTAGAGGGTGATGTCATAGCCCGGGCCGGGATGCGGCGGGGTCTTTGTGAGGCTGGGGATAAGGGCTGTGTGGGGTGATGGAGTGAACGCCATGGTCTCGGAGGCGGTGGCTGGGCAGGCCTTGAACCCACATGGCGGTGGAGTGAAGCCAGGCTGTCTCGCCATCTCCCTGCATGATGAAACAGGCTGCAATTCGCATATGGCTCTCTGTTCCTCGCTGCCCCTCGCCCATCAGTCTTCATCGCCACAACAGAGAATGTGTCCGACGCATTCGATCAAAGCACTTCATTACAGAATTGTAGGGCTGTGGCGTCTGATGTGTCTGAAGGAGATATGTTTGCATGTGTTTGACAGGCGCTGTCTCAGAGAGATGCTCCTCACAGGAACTTTTTCTTCTTCGACGGCCTGAAGGGCAGCGGAGTGGTCGACTACTTCGGATCCAAATAAGTGGCCCCCAGAGAACACGGAGAGATGTGTGGCGATGCATGTGTGCTCTCGAAACACCATGGACTTCATCCTCTGCCAGTGGCCGCAGGCATCAAAATCTGTCTTTTGGACGCCACACACCGACTGATGCCAAGAGCAACGAGAACATTTTGTCCACACGCTCTTAAATATTCATGCACACGTTTTTCAGCAGGGTTATGTGATTTCTACGTTTTGTATTAAAATATAATAAAAGGCCAATGGAAATAAACATGATTTGGATTGTTTTGTGCTTCTCCAGTCATCGATTTCAATAATTTCCTCTAATGTGTTGCCTAAGGTCTTTTTTCTATGCTAAATTGCAAAAAAATGAAGCAAACCACTTTAAAGGGAATTTGAAATGAATGCAGAAATGTCTAATGCTCCCTTGAGCAATTTATTTCAGAAAATTAAACAACACAAATCATCCCATTCCCACTCTGAAATGAGGCCGGGTGATTTTTTTTATTTTGACGCCTGTGTAGTGAAAGCCTGAGGCGTATTTTGACGTATCTTGTCAGGTGTAGGGTTTTTTTTTTGGGTGACGTGCGTAACTGGAAGTTCTTTTATTAGCTCAGCCCCAGGTATGTCATTTACTGGACTGGTACTGCAGGGTTTATAACCCTGAGGCAAGTAGGCACTCATATGTTTTGACTTTTATGATTTCATAGAAGGAAATGATCCTGCCCGTCCAGTTATAGCCAAAGAGGAATGCAAAAGAACGTAATGTAACTTTCGATACGATTGATAGTTCATCCATGTGCTTAAAGGGGACTTTACCTTATTCACCGTATCCCTCAGAGTTAGATAAGTCCATACACCCCCTTTTAATCTCCATGTGTGCCGTAACTGTCTGACGCACCCACTGCTAGCCTAGCTTAGCACAAAGACTGGAGGTAAACGGCTCCAGCTAGCATACTGCTCCCAATAAGTGACAAAATAACGCCAACATTTTCCTATTTACATGTTGTGATTTGTATAGTCACAGCGTGCACAAAAAACAAAGTCACATGAGACACAGCCATCTTCTAACCGTATAGTGGGAACTATATTCTCAGAAGGCGAAACACTGCTACTTGGGCGGAGTGATTTACTCCAACTCTGAGCGATCTCTCTGCTCCTCACCACGGGGCTTCTCAGGTGCTGCGAGGTGAGCAAATCACTCCGCCCAAGTAGCAGTGCCTTATTGTCACCCTTAGTCCCAAAAAGTCGGCGTGTTCCTTTAAGGAAACTACAGCCTCTTGTAATGGAACAAACAGTACTAAATGCGTCACATTTGTTTGGTCACACATGATGTTGTGACTGTGCTGCAGACATGCAAAATCAGGACTTCAGGCCTTAAATGGAAAATAAACGTGAGCCTTTAATGACAACAGCATGGGTGAGTCATTCTGAATCAGATGAGGAGACTGGTCAGACTGGTTGAGCAGGTGCTTAGTGGGAGTGGCAGCAAGTCCCGTAACCATTCTTCATTTTTTAGGTTCAGGGAATGCATTGACAGTGGAAACGTGGGTTACTGGGTACCACTAATAGGCCATACTTTTTGAAGATTCTTATCATTGCAGGTTTAAATCAGCATGGAAAAGATTTTTAACTGTACTGTGCTAATAATAACAAAACAGCTGTTAAAGTTCACTGAGAGGCAGAACTCCTACAACAGACAGGATGTCTCTACCAACATGTACATGCCACAGTCTGGGTATTATGTCAAAATTTTGATTTAAATACAAGTAGGCAAAAACAACTTTATTAAACAATTAAAAAACTTTTTTTTATTAAAGTTAGCATGAAATTATGAAAATCTGTTTTTCTGAATGCATGTTATTTAGCTTATTGTGAATTATTCATCAGTGCATGTTTATTTGTTTACCTTTTCGATCAATTTAAAAAATAAATAATTTAACTCAATCTTGCAGTGAATTAACAGACTTCTCTCATTAGGAGACATATGACATATGCTGGACTTCTCCAATCATTTAGTCTTTCTTACTGTCAATCTCACGTTCAGATCTGCCTCCATCCATTATGATCCATTTCAGTACTTCACAATACAGAAGAAAATATCAAAAAATGACTTTGTAAAGCAACCTGTGTAGTCAACATTTTCTTAAAGTCCTAATGTAAGGCTCAAACATGAAACTGATACCAATACACCGGTTACCTGAAGGGGTCAGCAGCTGATTTTATATTGTTGTTTAATGACAGACCATTGTCCATTTGCCACTTGAATCCAGTTGGTCCATCTTCAGCAGTAGTTGCATCACTTAAGGTCAAAGACAGTGTGATGACTCACAAAATGTTTTTTTTTTTTTCACATGATGAATGACTATAATTATGGACAATTACAATTTATATTCAAATGGATTTCATTGGTTGTTTTAAACGTGTAAACAGTACTTTCCTTTTCTTGGAAATGTCATTGAGAGTACAAGTATTCATTTTAAATGGTGCTCAAGTACACGTTCACCAAGATAATGAAGCGTACAGTAATGAAGTCCAATTCCTTAAGTACTTCACATCGCTGCCAGTGCCAGTAGTGAGAAATGAAACAGCAGTCTCAGCTGTTAAGAGACCCTGAATGATTAAGATCCACTGCTCTTTCTCTAGCTGAGGAGACGGCAGGATTAATACGGACTCTGCGTTAAGCTCATCATTTTAATTAAGCAACCTTCCTCTTATCATGAAGGAGCCCAAGGCGAGACGATCTTACTTCAGAACAGATGTGTTGCTCCCAGCTATAAATGCATAACCATGTGACAGGATAAAGAACAGTCTCAATGATCAACAACCCTTTTAGGAACACTGGTGAAGCCTGAATGAGCCTGCATGGGAAATGTTCTGGGCACACGCAAATCAGAGGATCCCAATCTATCACGTATTGTTCAGATAAGACTCGTGGTTTTCTCAACACGAGTAGTCAAACAGTCCTACACTAAACATGCATGAGAAAAGGTTTGTTCTGTTCATTTAATGCAGGCAGATTATCCCTCAATAAAAAAAGAGACAGAGAAGGAGCCGAGTCCCCCTGTTGAATATTATACTAAACTAAGTAGCATTTTAGCCCTGGCCTATAAATTTATGCATATTGTAGGCTACCACATGTATTTGTATTTGTTTTGATTTGATGGTTGCAATGCAAAGTCATTAAAATTATCGTTATTGATGTACAGCATCATATACCTCTAAATTCAATGTTTAATTTGACTTTGTTGTGGGAGGGGAAATGAAACGTATAGCTAACTTAATTTTGTTAAATGTTTTTTGAACTTTAGCATTTGTTGAAGTTAAATTAATATTGTGTTTAATAAATCTGTAAAAAAAAATATTCTAATATAATTGAATTGGCTTTACTGACAAGACTTTTGAACAGCCATTATGGCTAGTTTTGGAAAATTGGTGTATTTAATGTGTCAAATCCTTTTTAAATGAGATTGAGGATGTCCGTAAAAAACAACAACATCAAAACACTTTCGCAATTCTTGTATTTATTGAAAATGGTAAGGAAAAAAACAATACAAAATCAATGTAAAAATGTACATCAAAAATTCCAAATGACAAAAGTACAAAGTTAGAAAAATGAGTCTGACGTGTTTAGTGTAAATCTGACAGTACAAATAAGGCCTTTCTGCATCAGAGAACACTTGTATTGATGAGAAGTCACAAAGGTGGCCACAGGAAGGAGGAGACCACACAACTGTTTCACAGGAAGTCATGAGACAGGCAGCCACAGGAAAGGAATCTCTGATCCACAATATGCCATGAAAACTCTGTACCGGCATTACAAAGCCAATGTAAACAGAAAGGAGTTTTCCCAACGACTGGCCACAGTTTTTCAAAAGTGGTTTCTGAGGGAAGTGCTTGCAACCAACAGTGTTATTATCTGTATAATGCCCAGACAGAACTGGATCTGACACGTTGATTCATAAGCCATATTAGGACGGTAATTGTTTATCTTGTGGACGTCTAAATAAAAAATATATATATATTTTTTTTAGCATGGCACAGTGATAAAACGATTTATTAACGTTCTTCTGTGATCATATGAACGAAGGAGCGCGCGCTCACGTGGTCAGTCGCATGATTGTATGCTGTAAATAAAATGTCGTATGCTTGAAATAATATAGTTACAATGGTTTTCGGTCTTATTCTTGCTATTTCAAGCATATGATATTTTATTTACAGCAGACACTATGTGACTCACCATGTGTGAGCTGCACGTTCCCGGTTCGTATAGGATCACAGAAGAACGCTCATCCGTCGCGAATAAATTGCCATCCGAATTTATCACTGAGGCCAGGTGCCATGCAAATGTATTTCTACGGACGTCCACGAGAAACAATTACAGTCCGAATAGGGTCATCAAATTTATTTCTTTAAGACTGGTTATAACTTTTTTTTTGTACATAAAAACGTAGATTGAAATATGGCATAATGCCCGCCCCTGGACTAACTGCTAGTAGGTGATACTAGATCTTAAGACTTAACATAGGCCTAATGTCTATGTTTATGCAACTGGCCCCTGGATTTGGACGTCAATAAAATCACAAACAAACCCATAAATGCTGAAAATAGCTTATGTCCCATTGAGAAACAATTACCGCCCGAAGACTGCTAGAGAACCAACTTTTCAAGTATGATTGAAGTTTGGCTCAGTTTAGTTCTTTTTGTAGACAAATAAGTTACAGCAGAAAATACAAATGGATTTTTCTCACAACCTTCAGAGATATTTGGTCCATAGTACACAACACCAATGAATATCTCCATGCTTATTTAATCCACTTGAAAAATTAATATAAATCATAAAAAAAGTACAAATGATGGACATACGAAATAAATTAGCTTGTGCTTCTCAAATATTTATTTGAGAATTATCTGCGAAAAGTACATTTCATGGGGATTTTCAATATTTTTTTTTTACAGGACTCCAGATAGCCTATATAAATCAAAACAAAATGCAAGTAGAAATCCACTGGATTTTAGAACAACTGCTTCCAGTGTTGGTCCAAAAAATGTTTCCAGAACAAAACAAATCTCAAACCGAAAAAAGGAACTTAATGTTAAGTACTTTAAGGTCATTTCATCAAAATATACAAAACACATAAGAAACAAAACTCCCTGTTTATTCTATCCTGTCCTTTTTTTCTTCACAAAATATGTACATGTTTAATCCATACAAATATTAACACTGCTCTCCAGCCATTTTGATAACTAGTGGTCTGGCTTTCCCACAAGGCTTCCAGCCTCACTCCCGTACCTCCATTGGAGGTGACCAATCTTTGAATTAAGTGGCAAATTTGTGTCCCGAAGTGTAGATTCAGGTAGGGGGCAACAGGGTCGGTTTACCCGCACACCATCTGCTGATTGTCCCTGATGGCTTTAGTAAAGGAAGGGTTCAAAAAGGCTGTTAGCAAGGCACGATCCAACTGTGCTCCATTAATATAATATGTGAGCATTCCATTATCTTAATAATTATCGTCCGTTTTCCATTAATGGTGTGCGGTTGCGTGCCCTGCGCCACTGGTGACTGATAGTGCAGCGCAGTTATTGCTCCTGTAAGGCGGCTGAGAGGAAAACCCATGACACATAAACTACCTCTGGCCCCGAGGCGCTGTGCAGATCTAATCACTCTGTTTGCTTGAGAGCGACCTGGGCTTACTGTAACTTCGCAGCATTGCAGTTAGTTGCAAAGGAGTATGCAAACGCGCCGAGAGCCACGCACTCCTACTGACATCTATACCGGGACACACGCTTCAGTCACTATGCTACATGAGAATCCATGAAAAAAAGATGTACAAAACAAACAAAAAAACACAGATTAAGAACCAAACGTGACATCTGATCCTGCAGAAAAGTCCCAGAGTCTTTAAGTGGTCGGCAGGAGAGCGCCTGCGCTCTTCCTGTGACGTAACCCGTCTGTTTATCTGAACCCGTCCTGGTAGAAAGCATTGATGGTGTCGGCGATGAATGCGACGAGCCCGCGGTACAGGCCCCTCCAGTTCTGCCAGCGTGGGTCAGCATTCTGAAACAAAGATGAGAGGAGAATGAGCTCATCATGTGTTTTATGCAATAGGGAACATAAGAATCACTAAAAACCTGTTTTTGTACATTGCAAAGCACTCAGGGACTGTAAAATGAAACAGTCGACCTACTTAGATTTCAGATACTGCTCTAATCATCTGCCTACTTTTGTGAAAAAGAAGTACACTTAGCATACTTTTAAGAAGTGGAAATAATGTACTTTAAAAGAATATACCTTAATGGGAACTTTCAAATGCAATGATTGGACGAACATTTTTTGGTCCTAAGACTTCCACAGAAAATATATATATATTTTTTTAATATTTAGGCGACTTCTATGATTAATTTCTATCAGGATGCGAAGAGACTTTCAACCAGTATAACAAAAACTGTTTATGAAAAACATTGCCCACCCTCGCTTTATATGTAATTTCATAACTATTTCTATAATCTTTGAAATATGGTTAAAGTGTACAGCCAAATGTACTGACAAGCATTTATATTAAACTAAAATATACTTCAATGTCATTTCTGTTGAAACTTAGTACATTTAATATTGAATAAAACACTACGTTTAAAATTATACTCATGCACTTTACATGTGCTTTTATTCAACACATCAAAATAAGTGTACCTCTTTAAAGCATGATAAGAGATTATTAAAACATTATGATTTAAAATGTACTTCAAACGTAAAACTTGTTAAGACGTGCAATAAAGTCATGAAAGTGCACTCTCTTTTAGTACACTTAAGTGGTCTTTTATATCATTAAAATTATATTATCTGCAAAATACAGCTTTTTTAACAATATACTTGAGGTTTGAAGTACACTACAAAGTGCACATTCAATACTATTAAGAACTTCTTTTAAATAAATACTATAAAAAAAAATTTGTCACAATGGTATGAAGCAAATGACTCGATTTGAGGTCTGTCTTAGTTCCTTCCCCGTTTGGAAACTGAATTTCGAAACTTTTGCTTTGTGTAATTATTAGCTTTTTCCACCTCTTCTATCCTACAGCGGCCGTGAGGCAATTGCTTCAACTTTTGTGACGTTGATGTGTTTGAGTGGGAGTGAGTGTCAAGGTTTATGTTAGCACAGATGTGTACGTGTGTGAGCACAGACACAAGGTGGGGTGAGGCAGTCTCAGACAGACAATGTCTGCACAGAGGAGTCAGGAGAGGCAGCACATTACTCCTCAACAGCTGCTATGAGTCATCCGCTAAAAATAACTCTTCATGGGGGGGGGGGGGGGATCAAGTGAAAGAGGGAAAACAAGAGAGTGACAGTGGAAGAATGAGCTAAACGCAGAGAAAGGTGCAAGATGGGACATATGGACACAATATTGAGGCGGTCAGGGTTACTACATCTTTCAATGCATATTTAAACGTTTTTGTTACTACAGCTTAAACTATTATGCTGACGAACATGTTTATTTAAAAGCTAATTAAGTTAAAACAAAATTTGTAAATTAAGTTAACATTGCTTCAAATAATAACACAAGTAAACAGTACTAAAGAACAAATATATATATTAAGGAGCTGTGTGGTTTTCTCGTCAATATTGTTGCTTAAATTATTTTAATGACATCATAGACAACAGCATGACTTTAAGGCTTCATTTACGTGGCACAGATTCAATATTTTGGAACACATCCAATCTTTTTGCCATCTGTTACTTAGACAAATTAAAAGCTGACAATGACTTATATTATGTAAGATTTTAAGAACTAATATACTACATGAAATTACTATATATAAATATTATATTATAAAATAAAAAGATTTGAAAGTTTGAAAGATTCCATGAGTAATATACTATATAAAATGTATTAGAAAAAAATAATAATATATATATATATATATATATATATATATATTTTATATAATTAAGTAGTTTAGTATATTTTCTAAATATAATAAAAATATATAATAATATATTAACTGCATTAATATAATGAACCAAAATAATAATTTATTAACAAATTATATTTCCTATAGATAATAGGAAATTATTTTTTAAAGACTATTTCCATGATTAAGATGCTATATAAAATATATTATAAAATATATATTGAATATAATTAAATAGTTTAATAAATAAAAAAAATATTAACAAATTATATTTACTATAGAAATTAAGTTTTTAAAGATTTGATTAATTTACATTAATTTCATGAACATTTTGATGAGGACAAGTCCCACCATCAATAATTAGAAATGGCCAAATTGTCCCCCACCCCATGCAAACCTCAAATATGGACGTTTTGAATTCAAAATATGCATTTATGATTCATGTAATTCCTAACTGAGTGTGACGAGACAACACACGTTTTACGTTTTCGACCTATTAGGCATACAAATAAAAGTTCAAATTTGAATTCAAAGTAATTCAAATATTATTTGCAAAGAACATTTTTAATTACACCTAGAACTTCTTTCACTGTTCTCTTTCTTTATGCTTTATAAACAAAAATGCCACCCCCAATGTTCAAGACATGGTTACAGCCTTGAGTCTAAGAGAAAGTGTCTGGACAACTGAAGGGACTAAAGAGGACAGAAGAGGGCAGGAGGAGGATCTATGGTCCGGCGGTCTCACATGTTGCGGTGAAAGAGAACGGTATTGTGAGCATGCATACAGTAACAGCACAATCACACTGAGCTTTTGTTGCACTGCTCTGTTTAGGGAAGTCCCTGTCATCTTCTTCTGCCGGCCACAGTAAACAGAGCCTTCATCCAGTAAAAACACACTGGTATCAGAGTTCAGCGAGGCCACACGACAGGTCGCAGACTTTCTGCACATGACCATGCCGGCAGCTGCCTCAACGAGACATACTTGTTTTATAGCATCGCGTGTGTCAGTGCAGGTGTGTTAGCATGAACGGGAATCTGGGACGAGTGACTCTTACTGAAAAAACAAAACAATTGACTCTTACTGAAAATGAGGAAAGTGGCGCACACACTTAAACATAGGTAAATCAGAGAGCGGAGAGGCAAAGCAGTGACGTCATGTGTGTTTGTCTGAGGAAAGGAGGGGGAGGTGGGTTCGGTGATGGGGGGGATTGGCCTCTGTTTACTCCTGCTCGCTTCACAGACTAGCTCCTCACGCGATACAACAGGGATCCAGAGCGGGGAGGGGGAGAGAGGGAGAGAGGGAGAGAGGGAGGGAAGGTTATTAAGTTCAGCCACAACTGGAAACTCGACTCCAGTCACAACACTCACTACAGGATTGTGAATATCATATTGATCCATTTACAAGAAGACCCACTGGAGGCTACATTTGTGCACGCCCTGCCACACTCGCTCATATTAACAAACAGACAATGCCCTGTACGCGCCTGTTTACTTTACCGCACTTGATGACGCTTCGGCGTATTTAAACTGTTGCAACTAGACAAACGTGATCCTTACCCTCTGAAGAAAAACAGCATTCATCTCGTCTCCGATGGTCCTCAGCTGTAAGGCCACCCTCTCGACCGCCCGCTCCTCTAGCCTGGGGTCGTCCTCGGCGGCAGAGCTGCTGGACGTCGAGTCTTCTGAGGAGCTCTGGCTGTCTGCTAGCAGATCAGGCAGGGGAAGTTCCTGTTCTGTACCTAAATAAAAACAATAAGAGTACAAATATTATATTGATTGCACACAATTCCCTGAATAGATGAGTGTATATATATATATATATATAGATTTAACATTTCTTTATTTATAAATGTTTAATTGATAAATATCATTACATTTTTGGGGAGGCACACAACATGAACTGACCTTGTCTTAAATAAAAAAAACGTGTGAAAAATATGTTTGTTGACATTATTGACAGTCATAAAAGTCTGCAGGTGTCCTCTCTGTATGATTATCGTATCACAATCTGCATGTTTCTGTGTGTTGGCACACAGCACCACATGATTATAATTTGGTAGACATCAAAAAAAAATATATTTAATAAAAATTATGAGATTTTTCTTCACATCACCCTAACATTTTTTTACTTTTAAAAAGCATTAAAATAATTAATTAATAGAAGTTTAATTAGGAAATAAAAAATCTATGGAGGTCCGCGGACCCTCCTGATGACGAAATTTTTGTTACCTGGACGGCTGAAGTATAGGCCTACTTTAGGCTTTATTTGAGTTCCTCAACTAAATTCAACACCACTTCTGGTTGTTTAAGATTACTGTTTGTATGCAATTGTATGCAAATGATCCACTGATAATCGTCATTTGTTGTCATACGATCTGGTAGTACTGTCAAACTAGTACCTAAGTTCATTTAGAGTTACTACTTGGAGTAAAATAGTGCCACTGGCACAAAACTGTGTTCTCATAACAAAACTGAGATATATGGGACTGTTCCACTGTCTGCCACTATTTAACAGGCAGACATGCAAAGGAGTGGATAATCTAACCAAATTCAGATTCAACAGAGCTTACAATAGCAGTGAGATTTCATATGCATTGGTGAGCCAAATTCTCTATTTGTTTAAGTAACTTTTGTTAGCATCTGATGTCATATGTCGAGCCGCAATGTTTGTTTTGTTAGGTCATGTTATGTTCTATTTAACTTTCACATTGTGTTACGGTGGCTTCAATACTAATCTGATTAAATATATGACAACTCATCATCTTTTATTGATTGAATGGAAACTTCAAGTCCTTAGGTGACAGCAGGAAAGCAATAATATGTATCACCTCTGAATAAGTACTGCTATTTTGACAAGGCATAACATCCCGCCGCTTCTTAAAAGTCACCATGAAATCAAAATGGGCAATTCACATTTTTTTGTAGATTGTTTTTTATAAATTATTTATCTGTACACATTTTTTTAAAATTGATGTGCCCTCATAATCTTTAATCAAAATTACTCTCCCATGAACAAAATCAAGTACCGCCATACATTTTTTTCCTTATTCAAGACGCCATTTCACTCGGATACTTGTCACAATCCCAGAGTTCACCAGTCATACCCACGGTTGCAAAGGGGCTGAAACTTTCCAAAAGTTTCAGAAAATTCCCCCAAAACCCTGAAAATTTTAAACAAACTCTGGAAAGTTTCTGAAAACTTTTTGCAACCCTACTGCTTTTGGTTTAGACAGCTCACACATGCATTTTAGTCTTGGACTAAACATGGAGGAGAAGAGATTGTTGAATTGTTGTTTTCTGCACAAAAAGTATTCTCATCGCTTCATAACATTAAAGTTGAACCACTGTAGTCACACAGACTATTTTAAGGGTCGTTACAACCTTATCTTAACTTTCTGGGCTTTGAAAGTGGTAATAACGTTGCAGTCTATGGGGGGTCAGGAAAGCTCTCTCGGATTTCATCAAAAATATCTTCATTTGTGTTCCGAAGATGAACGAAGCTCTTACGGGTTTGGAACGACATGAGGGCGAGTAATTAATGACAGAAATTTTATTTTTGGGTGAACTAACCCTTTAAGTCATGTCTGTGAAATTGGGTAATTCATAATTACTTCGATTGTCTTTGAAATAGTGTACTTTTACAGTGTACTGACGAATGCACTGACAAGCGCTTAGAATTGTATTCATTATACAATGTGAATGAACTTTACTGTAATGTTTTGACTAAATATATATATATAAAAAAGACTAAAATGAATTGTTTGAAATGCTACAAGTGAATTTAGGCACTGCAGCATTATAATGTACAGTATGAAAAATGGATATTAATTTTGAAATTTACTAAAGATCACATTTAACAGTGTTATTTAACGGTGTTTTTAAAGATTAACTTTAAGTAAGCATATGATAAATCTTTTTCTCGCTTAGCGCACTGAGAAAATGCCTCCGCAGAGGGGATTAGTGCTGCAGCCATGAGAATCCGCTGATCCTCGGCGCAGGTGACTTGAGAAAGCGGGAGTGCTGGGTTCTGGCTTGTTGCCAGGGTAACTGCAAGCCGGTGCAGCCTGAGCTGAAATCCAGCCATTGGTGGACAGGAATGAGGGGTGGGCTGGGATAGGGTGGACAGTTGGAGGACAGGGAGGGACCAGGGATAGGCTATCAGCCAGTGAGGAAAGCCTTTAAGGAGGAGTGTCAGCAGAAGTGTCAGATAAGGTTAAATGATAGCTAAAGTTAGTTGAAAAATATGAGGAATAGAGAGCGGAAGGAGTGAGAGAAACCACAACATTGAGACGATGCGTGATTCTCTGTGACAGGCCGCCATTGTGGACTGAGCGGCGCTTGACAGGAAGCCAACAGCAAAGAACATGTCTAAACATGTCTGAGCTCTCTCACTGGGGAGGGGAGGGGAGGGGAGGGCACGTCCTGCTCATTGGTCCTGCTGCATTTTAACCCTTGGAGTCAAAGCCATTGATTTCGTCTTCTGAATCTCATTTAAATATATTATGCTAATGATTTCCACCACGCACATCACATAAACATCATTTCACAAGCATGATCTCCATGTTGTAACGCCTTACCTGTAATATCCCTGAGTGGACAGTCCTGCTCCAGGACACTGTCTGAGCTGAAGGCATCTTGTGTTGGGACGAGGGGTAGTGGTGCGGAGACAGCGCTGGTCTGTGTGGCAATGGTTCGGTGCCGGTGGCAGGTCTGAACGATGCTGCCGTTGGGCCAGGCATCCTGACGCAGCACCTCCATCCTGCAGCTGTTCGGTGCTCCGGGGTTGCAATCATCCACCCTGCTGTCCATCTCTGGTCGGGCCATACCCCTTACAGCCTTCACATGAGAAGAGCAGAAAAATGTTATAGAAATGTTACCTGTTTGAACGTCACCTGGTTTGTTTAAAAATGCAGCTGGACAAAAATGACATCATATGTAATCGCATGCAAATTTTAAGGGGAACACTTTCAAAATTATTATATAGACCAAATAAAGATTACTTTTTTTTTTTTACTCATGTACACTTTATGGAATTAATAATAATAATAATAATAATAATAAAGTGTAAGAAAATCAACAAGAAAAATGATTGTCTGACCTAGCAACCTATATTTTGAGCGTCCACAAGATGGCAGAAACTTGCAGCCTCGTGCTCACGAATGTGTTTGTAAACAAATCCGTGCACGCGATGTCACACACTTCTCGCGCGCTTTAACACAATCTTGCGCTATAGCGAGTCTCTCTGACACTCAGTGCATTTAAAATGCTTAATTCCACTGGAATACATATTACATTTTCCTAATTACGACACTGACAATGATTTTATCAATTTTTCTCAATTGGCAACAAGGGCATGTTGTGAACGTGGAAATTATGAAGCGTCGGAAAAGTGGCACCTACAAACGCACAGCCGGTGACTTGTCGAGTGATGCAAGGTTAAAGATTTGAAAAGGTGGAAGTTTTTGGAAACTGGCAGTTCTTTGATATACAGCGTAGTTTAAATGCTTGTTCTATTATACAAATAGCCGGTTAATATATGTAAGTAGGCTACTAGAACATTAGCTAAATCACTTCTTCCAACATAAGCAGATAGGCTAGTTCTGTTTTGCAACATGGTAAGTTAGCTGGTTTTTAGCTGGTCTAAGACGGTCCAGGCTGTTTATTTGTTGGTTGACCAGCTACCAGTTCCAATAAACAGCTTGACTGACCACCTGGTAGCTGGTCTAGCAGCTTGCACCTGAACAAACGAGCAGACCAGCTAGAAACCAACTGTATTTTCCAAAACACAGTTTCCATCTTAAACTGGAATCTTTTAAGTAGGGGAGGACAACATCAAACCCCATTTTTACACAAAATGTAAAGAAAATGGCAATTATCTACCTGATCTAACATGATAAAAAAAAAAATCTAATGATTTTTATTACCTAATGCAGTCTGGTTGATTCTGTCATTTAAATAATATGTTTGTGCATAATTAATGAGCAGTAATATGCCACATCTACTGGCTGCCAAATAGGTCATTTTCACCGATCACTGCAAAAAAACAAAGAGATGCATGTTCAACAAAAGTAAAAACACATTTACGCTTACCTTCAAAAATGTGTTGCAAGTAAGTAGATGTTTTTCCAGGGTTGTTATGCTCTGACACCAGATATGTGTCGTGCTTCAAAAAGACTTAGTGAAATGTCCGTTCATGTTATTCCACAAACTGCAGGAAAGAAAAAGTGTGTCAATTCATGGGATTCGTCATTGGCCGTGTGCTCGTGAGGTTGTAAACTGTATGGTTATGATGATGACAGCGAGTTGCTTTCACTCCCGCGAAGTGCTCGCTTTAGGCCACACCCTCTTCTGAGAGTCTCATAACAAGTCCTGACATGCTCATGAGGGGCGTGGCGAGTCATATAAACACACACACACACACACACACACACACGAGCAGTCGAGACAGCACAGGAACCAGCAGCCCTTACACGCCCATTGTTGTTTGTTTATTGGCAATAGGAGTAGCGTGCCTGTAGTATGTACTGAGTGTGCTGTACTGAGTGTGAGATCTTGTCGATGATTGTCATTCTCTCAGTTGACTACGTACTTAGAATTGTTGTTTTGCATAGAATATTGCATAGAGCAAAATACAATAAAGTGGCATCATATAGTAAAATATAGAACAGTGCACTAAATGTGCTTTTAGAAAAAGCAACAAGTTAAGTTCAGTGTGAGTTCACACCTATACTGCCTGAAAAAATAGATTAAATATGCATAATTGTCATTTTTCATATGCATTTAAAGGATCCACACTTTAAAAGCTATGATTACATTTGACATTTGACGTGATACTAATAGTTATAGCCTACATATCTCTGCTGGTATTCTAATGCCATTATGTCATAAGCCTATTAAACATGGCTGACTTGCCACTAATGTAGCCTACACTATAATGTGACAAATTGCTAAATAGGCTATTAAACATGCATTTTTATTTGTTATTTTTTGTTTAAAACTGTTAGTTCGAAATTTCACGTGCAGTAGCTTAGACAGTAAATATGTTGTTTGGTTTTGTTTATTTTAACACTGAGGAAAATGAAGTGAAACCTCTAAATACATGAAATATGAAAAAATATAAATTAAAACTTTTAAATGTTTTGTCATATTCTTTTTTTTGTCATATAGCCTATCAGTAAAATCGGATTTCATGTAGGCTACTTACGTTTAATATCCTATATGCAGTGAATATGCACAAAAATATTGCCGTTTGCTATAATAAGCAGCATTTTTTCCCTCAATAACATTGTTTAGTTTCTCAGACTTATTATTATTAATAATATAATTATTATTATCATATCATTTAAAAAATATTTTTTTATTGTTTCCTTCTTTGCGATTTGATACATCATGCTAATATGCTAATATGGCTAATATGCTAATTTAATAAGTGTAGGCCTATATCGTTCAACATTCACTTATAAAACATAAAAACTACGAAATAATCACCAAGTCTATAGGCTATAGTGAATTCGTTAGTCTTTTGCATCGATGCACAGCTCTGATAACATGAGCTAATAAATGTAACTATGCTAATTGAATACGGAATCCCCCCGTTTCTTTTATCCCCTTTGACCTTTGTACAGAGAGCTTCCGACTGCATCTATTGTTTAAATGCAGATGTCCTGCACATGATGGGGAGCTTAACTTCACATATGGATGGGGAGCTCCTGTCCCACAGACAGCAGATGAAGGAAGGACTGTGTGGAGGGGAATCCCCATTCAGGTACATGTCTGGGCATACAGCCCCACGCAGACTGCTAGGAGGATGGCAAAGCCTTTATTATCAGTCGCCTCAATGTTAAATGCATAGTTAATGGTGTTGACATGAAATTCAGTATTTCATGAAAGCTGATACTGTTTATTGTGATAGTAATAATGAATAGGCCTACTATAGATAAATAAAACAAGTAGTCTTGTAAAACATAAAGGTCTATACTATATACAAAATTTGTAGGCTAAATATAATTTTAAATGTATTTAAATTCATTTCATTTCATTATTGGTACAGTGGTATATGCATGGTACAGTGTTTTACTTGTGGTTTTTACCCTGAGGTTAGGCCACTGAGTACATACAGTCCTGACGTAAACATGAACAATTGATACAAAGCTCAATGGTCAAACAGGTAACATGTTTATTTCCATCTCATGTGTGGTGACACTTCAGCACAATGACACAAAGGACAGTCTCTTTACTGTAAATAAATAACTTTTCCCTTCGCTCCAGTGTCCACATGACAGCTGAGAACAATAAGTTCATTACCAAAGTTCACAGAGAAGAGATCATGTGTGTGTTTCTGTGACTGTGCAACGGCTACATACGTTACCAAAACACAACATCCACGTGGGTGTGAGCGTGAAAACACGAGACAAGAGCGAGGCTCGAATTTACTGTGTCCTGGTGACATCATCCTTTACTTTACCCCCTCCTTCCTTCACGCTCCACCGTATCTGATAAACCTGTCTCGAGCACTGCTCGTCCACCTCCCATCCCACATTTTTACATATTAGTTTTCATTGTTGTCACCTTAATTGCCTGATAAACAGTCCCTATTGGTGGTGCAGGGCCGCAGCTGCCACCCTTCAAGGTAATGGGAGGGTGGTGAGTGACAGACCCGAGATCTGCAGGTTTAGAAAGCTAACAAACAACCGGTCTATGCTTGCATTTACCTGTGCATGTGTAAAGTGGTTATCGACTAGTCATGCTGTTGTTCTGTGCACCAACTTCCATGATTGTGGCAGAAAGGTCAATTTGCATGTCACAAATGACATCAAAAGGGAAAAAGAGAAGGGAAAATATGCATGCTTCCTTATTCTCATTCAGCCATGGTTGAAAATTGCTCGTAATTGATTACATGATATGAGTGTCATAAGGATCCAAATCACACACACTGAAAGTAGCAATCATTACATACCAAGCAAAGATGATCACGTAAGTTTATTGTTTGTTTGTTTTCATAAATATTCTCAATAAAGAACCAGAAGTGAGAACACATTTTTGAAACCCAGTTTCAGTCACATTTGTGAGTGTTTACATAGGATAGTAAAAAAAGGAACTAACAGAAAACAACATGTTTTGTGTTCCACTATGGGCATGTTTCTCTGCAACCACATTAAACTGTTGCCATTAGTGCTGCACGATTCCTCCGATTATAGTGTCGTGTGTCTACTTCAGATTAATGAGAGAAACCTACAAGATCATGATTCACTGTGTGTTAGAATTATTCTTATTCCCCATTAGATCATGACATATTTAATTGGGCTCTTTATATGCTAATTATTACACTACAAAAAACACTATCTTCTATCTATCTATAGGCCTATATATATATATATATGTGTGTGTGTGTATACATATATAAATAGCCTATATATAGTACGAATACAAATTGATTGATCACATCTAACATAAAACCTTTTGTTTACATAATATATGCGTGTATATATTATTATATTTAAATATATTATATAGGCCTATGTGTGTGCATGTCCTTATATATGTGTATAAATACGTGTGTATGCAGTAAATGCACACACAGACATATATAATATATATAAATAAAAATATATATATACACATACATATATTATGCAAACAAAAACGTTTATGTTAGATGCGATTAATTGATTTGACAGCACTAATATGCATATGTAAATACACAAATTATATATATATATATAGCATGTGTTGTATCAGCACTGCATAATGACACATTTTACTGTTAATGAAACTTGAAAATTATTTTAGACAACTTATGAATACAGTGGATAAAATATCTGTTAGTGGATAAAAGGTCAATTTGATCAGTATTTAATATGTGATGTATGAATTTGTACAAAACAATTTATATATATATATGCTTCAAATTGCAATATCAGCTCTTTAAACCACTCACAGGTGTCATGTTCATCCTTTTCTCCTAAATGAAAGGTAGTGTAAGACAAAAAGCTCATTGTCCTAGTGATGGTCAGTTGCACTGGATGGGAAAGGCTATAGTGATGTCAGAGCTGCTGAAGGCATTACCTCATCTCCATCATCAAGGATCATTTCACACATGGTTGCAAGCTGAGGGAGAAGGAGAGCAGTATTAATGGGTTTGGGGGTGGATTGTAGAGGGCTGTTAAGGCCAGCTGTTGCAAACATGACCCCGTGTGACACCCACAGTCCCCAAACAATGGCTTGATAATGTTGGTTATTTTTAACACAAAGTGAAGGAATGTTATACTCAAATCATGTTTATGCACTGCGGAGTTTCCCATTTCAGGGTTCCTTTCAGCTGACTAGGCAGGAATCAGTGCTGCACTTTTGTTGGCTTATCAATTTCATGGTCAGTTGTTTTGTGGAAAGTCAGACATTACATATTAGATGTTGATCAAATTGGGCTTTTATCCACTATTGGAGTATAATTAGTTTCGAGCTGACCCTAAAAAGTGTTTAAAACCGTTACGCTTCATTAACAGTATTAAAGGTTACGTAGTGCATACATTTCTTCTTCTAATTTATAGTGTAGCAACAGACAATATGATGACTCACTGTCCCTAGTGACGCCGTGCACCTTCTCTTCACCTCCCATGGGCTCTCTTGTTGATAATTGTTGGAGTGTCACAACAATTAGGTCATTGCCGAGTTTGTGTTTGCAAAACCCAGAACCTGACACCACTTGATTCACTGGTAGGTCAAGACATCCAACAACGGGTCAGCGCTCGGTTGTTTATCTGAGGAATGGGGAGAGGATCCCCATCTTCATCATCGAGCAAGCTTGTGTTTAAAGAGCCTGACATCACCTGATGTGAGTGATGGAGATCTAGCAGGATCAAGTTGCTCACCCTTATCAAATGATACTCTTTGTCTTGGTGTGTAGACAGTGTTTACTTGGTTACGCTGAATGTTGTTGTTGTTGTTGTTTTCTGTTCGGTCAGTAATGGTTTATGCGCAATTGGGTGATTTTGTAAGGGATATTTACAGTCTTTAGAGTTTATAGATCAAGTGAAAGGAAATCCCTGAAATATCACAAATATTTTGAGAAGACCTATTTTCAGCTATGTTTTTTTTTCAATAACTGATGAATAAATAGCCAGCATGTTGTTGGAGCTAAAGGCCTTGAAAAGACTTTTAGGTTGGCAGATGGAGAAAACCAGGATTGCAATAAATTGTTTTCCATAAGTAGGGATGAATAGCCATAGCCAATAATAAGCCCGCCTGTACTTTCAACGTACACTATCATTATAAAGTTTGGGGTCGATAGTATTTTTAAAAGTTTTTGAAAATAGTCTCTTTTGCTCACCACGGCTGTAACAGTAATACTATGAAATATGATTACAATTTTAATATATTTTAAAATGTAATTTATCCCTGTGACAGCAAAGCTGAATCTTCAGCATCATTACTCCAATCTTCAGTGTCACATGATCCTTCAGAAATCATTCTAATATGATGATTTGCTCTTCAAGAAACAATGGAATTTTTTAAAGGATTATTTAATGAATAGAAAGTTAGATGAACTTTCTATTTATCAGATGAATAGAAAGCATTTATTTGAAATACAAATATTTTGAAACATTATAAATATTTGCTGAATAAAAGTATTAATTTCTTTAAAAAATATACATATTTATATTGTACTGACCCCAAACTTTTGTTCAATAGTGTAGCTCTAAGATGTACAGTTTATTGACAAGCAGAATAATACAGACCAGACATTCAGACATTATTAAAAGAAAAATGTCAAACATTGGTCCAACTCTGAAAAACTAAAAATGTCCCTTTAAATATATTGCTGTAACGAGTCTATATAGCGACAAATTTGGCATAATCCCTATTGCCCCCCTCTCTCTATAAACTGTTAATATAACATTAATATATAACATATATAATATATATATATAACATCAACATAAGCCTTTTAGCCAAATTTTTCGATACTGATATGGTGATGTTTTAAACAAATCTTCTTGATTCTCAGAATGCTATTCATTAAATTAGCCAACAACTCTCTAATTTGCTTAAAAATGGTGTAACACTATTTAATAGCAACTTTGTTTTTAGTGGGCTTTTCTGCAGCGTCTACAAGCAGCGTTGGACATCCATCAGTCAGGGCAGTAACCCGCTGAGAGGAGAGTGACAGAAGCTCGCTTGTTTTGCTCCTGTGATGTTCCTCTGCCCGGAAACAGTGTTGCCTCGACAGCTGCGAATGGAGAAGCGATTGGTCGCGAGGCGGCAGTTCAAGCATCGCGCGCGCTGTTCTGGGACTCTCTGTTAGGAGTGCGTGCGTCAGCCAGCGTCAACATCAAGCTGCTTTGCTCGACTGCATGTTTGCCTCGCAACGCATTCGTGTAATAAAATGAACACCCATTAAAAATGTAGATGTTCCAGACAACAGCTTTCGCTGTTAGTCAGTAATTTAGAGCAAAGTAAACATTACGAGTGGACTTATAAACCGACTATTGATAAAATACTATCTCTCTCATTCACACACACACACACACACACACACACACACACACACACACACACACACACACACACACACACACACACACACACACACACACACACACACACACACACACACACACACACACACACACACACACACACACACAATTTCAATTAATATACGAGTTAAAAGCTAAATTTAAAACATGCCTCTCTATCTCTATATATGTAAAACCTTAATCCCAACACTAGACTAATATTTGCAGTGACCTAATTAGCATTTCTCTGCCGCCCTCTGCCGATCACACATAGCATTGTCTCAAATTCAATACAAAATCCACAAGTTTTTTTAATTTTTATTTCTAACTATATTAAGCTTCTGTTTAAGTATAGAACATAAATTATCAGAATAAAGGACCATGAGGTCAGTGCACACTGAATATCAAACAAAACAAAAACAGTTATGAAGAATTTCCAAAATCACTCTTCTCCCACTTCTTCATCAGGGCAGCAATAGTATTCCACAAAACAAATCTGACCATCATCATTCCTCACAAGATACTGCAGAGAGAGAAAGCCTCGGCTGTCTGTTCTCACCGAGACTTTACAGGACAGAGCCAAGGCCTTTGTAGAAGGTTTCAACAGGGAGATCTTATACCTTGGAGAATAAACATAAGAGAAAATAAATCTTAGTGACTCAGAAAACTTTATTGTTCTTTTACCACTTACATGTGAATGCCTTGGAAGTTAATTTATAAGCCGCTTGTTTTATGAAGTTCTGAATTTAGCAGATACACAGAGCTCTGATTGATGGGGAATGCAATCTAAAACAGAAACGGTCCTCCTACCTGTTGGTCTGTAATTTAGTACACTGGAACAGCTCCATCATGTCTGAGTCTTTAGGATAATCATAATGGGCATTTCCAGAATTACCGAATGTGGATAATCTAGGGTGAAAAGGAAAATAATAATGAATATGTATTGACATTTAAGTTTGACTTGACAACACCACACTTTATTTTTCACTCAGCAATAGACCAAATTAATAGATATCATAATTGGAGCTGACATTATATATTATAATTAATAACCTTACATTAGTATTTCCTTGATTCAATTATATACACTGTTGTTCAAACGTTAGGGGTCAGTACGATTTTTTTCTTCAAGAAAATATTACTTTTGTACTTAAAGAGACAGTAAAGACATTGAGATTTTTACAAAAGATTTCTATTCAAAATAAATGCTGTTCTTTTGAACTTTCTATTTATCAAAGAATCCTGGAAGTAAATTCTGGAAAGTTTCTACAAAACATGATACTGTTTTCAACCATTGATAATAATAAGAAATGTTTCTTGAACAGCAAATCAGAATAATTTCATTAGGATCATGTGACACTGGAGTAATGATGCTGAAAATTCAGCTTTAACATCACAGGAACATTTTAAAATATAATCAAATAGAAAACAGTTATTTGAAATTGTAATGATATTTCACAATATATTGTTTTTACATTACTGCAGATAAAAAAAAAACTGCTTGGTGCTCACATAAGAGACTTCTTTCATTAACATTAAAGGTAGTGTTGGCACGCTGATCTGTTGTTTTTACACGATTACTGTACCTGAAGTAAGGATGGCTCGGTGACATAGTAATCTGCAGAACTTCACTGGTCATGTCAAGCTCAGAGAAAGCCTCTTTAAGACTGTCGGACTGCAGGATCACCTTGTTGGTTACATTCGTGCTGCAAAAGTCAAAGTCTATGGGCTCCTCAGGCTCCTGTGTATTAATCTTGCACACGGTGACCACACCGCCTTCCTCCAGGAATAAAGTCAGCGGATATCCATAGCCATTGTAGCACATTCTCAGGGCAGTGCACACACCTCAACGGTACAATAAAAGAGAAATTAGTTAAATACATTTTACAAAAGAAAGACCGGATCACCGTTAAGATACACACCTGGGGTTGTGCTCGCCCCAAAGATGGTTAGGCAATCCAGAAGAACGGTTAAGTTAACCTGAAACCCAACTGCATCCTCTTTGATAGTGTATTCTTGAAAGATGTCAGCCTGAGGAAACAGACACACAATACACTGCTCAACCCAACTGCTGACAACTGAACCTGTCAGAAACGGTCCTCAACACCAACCTGAATGAAGGCATTAGCTTGAAGGCATTTGGAGTCCTCTACAGTGACTTTTAACCCATTCTGCGTTGCATTGAAGATGGCATGGTCTTTGAAAGAGATGGCTTTCAGGATGTTGGACAGATTCCTTGCGTTATCCAAACTGGCTATCAGAATGTACTGGTCAATGTCCGCTTGGGACTGAGTTGACAGAGGCATGTTTCTGCGTTGTCAGCATCTGCAAGGACATTTAAAACATCTAACGTTAACTAACTAACTTATATTAGCTGTTTACAAATTATGGTGATACGAAAACAGAGACATTACACTAAATTTGTGCACCTACCTACATACATGATCAAGCTGTCAATCTCTGGGGAAAACTAACCTTAAACATAAACAGTATATGTTTTATATATGTACATATATATTTAACCTACCGAGTATAGATATGAAATATAAAGATTTACATCTCTTTTTTAGAGTTTGGCGCCCTTAAGTGGCCGCTGCTCAGTCTTCTTCTGGTGTTTTGAGTTTCGTTGTTCATTCGATCCCTCGCACGCACCGCAGAGGTCTGATGCGGAACTGCAGGAAGACTTGATATGCGGACGGTTTCAATATTAGGAGGGGGAGTCATGGTGTGAAAAGTTAGGCACAAACACACTTGTACTGTAATCTCTCATAATTACAATAAAGACAATATTTATATAAATTTATGATATAGACTAATGCTTTATTTAATTTCCATAAATGCAAGGTGTCAAACATAAATATTTAAAATGCGTTTGTGCACCCCTCTCACTCATCATGAGTTGGACCAGCCGTCGCCTGGCAGCCGAGAGACAGCCAGACAGATGCGAGGAGGCGGTCGGTCGGTCAGCCCGGCAGAAGTGCCACATAATCAGTTAAAGGTCAGTTACGTTTGAGACATTCCCTGGTTTATTTAACTTTATGTAAGTGTGTAATTCCATTTAATAATTTGAGCGACTAACTATAAAAAAATAACAATACGTCCAAGCTAAGTTCCCAGCTGGTCTGTGTTTGTTTATCTATCTCAATAGTAACCATACCATACCAACAACAACAACAAAGCGAAACTTGTGAGCAGTAGCATTTCTTCCTCATCTATGTATTTAAACTAAGTTGACATGTTTTATGTAATGTAACGGCAGTGGTAGTTACATGTAACGTTAGTTCAAATTAACCAGCTAACTAGCTAAGCGGTTTGCTAGCTTATTGTGAGCTGGTGACTGCAGGGAAATCAATATTATATTCGCTTTTCGCCACTAACGTTACTGGGTTCACATTTGGAACGGAATAAAATGATGCGCGTGCAATTTCTTTTAAAATAGCTGCTAGCCCTGTTTATGTATTTCTGTGTGATTTCCAGATATTATCGAGGTTTAGGTCCTCTGGTCATGGCTAAAGACCCGTTGGCAGAGGCTGGTCTTCATTTTGATGAACTCAACAAATTGCGAGTACTCGAGCCCGACGTGAGCCAGAAAACCACTGAGCTCAAAGAGGAATGCGAGGACTTTGTCGACAGTGAGTTTTTTATTTGTTCTTTATCTTATTGAGTTTACTTCATCTCTCGTGTTGACTAAACAGTATTTCGTTGCTTCTTTTGACAGTACAGATCAATGATTTATGCTTGGCATTTGTTTTTGAAAACAGAGATTGGACAGTTTCAGAAAATTGTAGGTGGACTTATTGAACTTGTGGATGAACTGGCAAAGGAAGCCGAAACTGAAAAAATGAAGGTACTCTCTTGCATTTTAAATAACCTGCAGTGCAGATTTGTTATGTTCATTTATATAACTTCAGTGATTGTTCTACAGGCCATAGGTGCAAGAAATTTGCTGAAATCGGTTGAAAAGCAACGAGAGGCCCAACAGCAACAGCTTCAGGCTTTGATCGCAGAAAAGAAAATGCAGTTGGAAAGGTATCCGGTCTTATTAGTAGGCCGATCAATGATATATTTGTGCTCTGTATTTTTCCACTATATGTGATACTATAATTGTCTGTTTTGCAGGTACCGAATAGAATATGAAGCTCTTCAGAAAGTCGAAGCAGAGCAGAATGAATTCATCGATCAGTTTATACTGCAGAAATAAGAGTGCTGTTTTCTCTCTCTCTGTTGGACAGAAAAAAGTGATGCTATGCATCTTAACTCACAATGACTTCCTATAAAGTACTGGGTCCCAAAGTAGGTTAATTGAATTGAGCAGTTTATAGGTGACAGCAGACATCAACCTGTCTGTTTCAGCCTCAACCTCTGACTCTATTGTGTTAACATTGAGTGCTTTTGCATGGCCAGTTCCAGGGGGCATACTTGTAATCTTTCCAACTATAGTTCATAATCTCAGATACTATTTATATACAATATAAGTTATTTATACTATTTATATGGAAATTAGTTTGTAAATCATTCTTTTTGTACAACAGCAAAATACAGTATTTGCATGTTACTGTAAATAATTCCATCATGAGACATCTTCAGGTAAATTGTTTATTTTCTGTATGATTTTTATTTTAACTGCTGTTTGTGACTTGAACCCGTCCAGTTTTATTTGATCATATCCTCATGGCAATTTTATTGTCTGTTCATGGGACCACACCAAAATATTTTCCATAGAAGTTATGGAAAGCTATTTAATATGAAATTGACTTATTTGTTTACATTAACCGTTATTCGGTGTGTAATCTCAATATTTGACTAACTTCATACAGATTTGAAGAACATTTGAATAAAAATATATTTTGCTTTTACATGTGTTGTCATCAGTAAACAAAACTGTAAATTACCATGAGGTCAAAAATTGCGATTTTTTTGCTTAAAAATTACATACAATTATCAAATATGCTGGTACATATTTTTAACCAGTATAAACTAGCAATAACATTGAAACCCTGGTGGGTTGTAATGAATGCATCCATCTATAATGCGTAGATGGGATGAACTGGAATTATCTTTGTTTCTTGGACTTTGAGGAAGTGTTTTCTTTCGGAGAGGTTGAGTTATAAGTTGAGCTGAAGAGCATGGTGAGCAGTATCATGACGGGGATGATGAGGTACGGAGCATAAATTGACACCAGTGTCAGGCGTTCGTTCAAAGTTCGGGGTCCAGGATGTGGCGCCAGAGGAAAGTTATGGAAAAGCACATGGCTTAAAATTGGGACTAGAGTAGTGGCCACATGGACGGAGTAAATGATTGCTGGAGTTCTGATCCATTTGCAGCCACCTATTAAATGGAAAACATCATATCAATTAACAGGAGTAATGTGACCATAGTGACTGGTATGCATTGACACAAGTGATTCACCACTAGATGTCATTGTTGTGTGATTCAAGACGTCTGATTCCACAAATGATCGAGGTACTACTGACCCTTCAGGAAAGCGTATGCTGCAACTGGGAAAAAGGGCAGCTGGACGAGAGCTTCGCAGAATACAAAAGATTTGAACCAGGCAGGAGGGTCCATCATCATCGGATCCTTGAATTCAGCGGCATACCAGTGCAATAAGTTTCTCAGCTGTAACACAAATAATAATATTACATACAAAACTGCTAAACTTAGGATATTATATGGTTCTGTTAGTGACAAATACAACTGAGTGTGTAGCAGCACAAAGTGCAAACTTACCTCAGGTGGATACAGATGTTCGGGAAGTAAAGCCTGAAGATCAACCATGAGAGTAATTGGAATGTGCGACGCAAAGTAAATGAAATATATAATTTCTAAAGCGCGAAGTAACATTTTAATTGTCTAGTGCTTTAACAGTTTTCGACAAGTTCCTTCTCCGTCGGTGGTTCAGCAGCCGTGGACGGCGTCAGTGGTCAATTATAAAGTAGCGTGTTACTCTGACTCTGTTTCTGATTGGTCCTTTAACTCGGTGACTTCTAATCTTTGTCTTTTCATTGGTCCATCGGCTCGGTTGATTCCTGAAGTTGGGCGGATTCTTGATTGCACATTGGCTCATTGAGAACACAATCCTTACAAAAATGACCATAGCAACTAGTTTTATGATAAAATAGATGCTTATTTTATTGTTACTTAAATTAAATTAGTCATTATTAAGCATTAGCCACCATTGTAATAAAAAAAAAGTGCAATTTGTGAAGGAAGCACTCACCACCATTAAACATTTCAAGACTTTTAAATTGTTAAACTTATTTTATTAAATAATTTTGTGTTAACAAAGCATGCTTATGACAACAAACACTGACTTTTTTTAGTTGTTGTTTTCAAAATGATCCATGGAAATATTGCAAGAATACTGTGATTTGGTCATTAGAGTTGTGTAATGTCATATATATATATATATTATGGATCAGAGAGCACACACAGAATTAAATCCTTAAATATAAACATTGTTAAAAAAGTATGCCTGCACACAATTAAGTAGGTGTTACACGAGAACAATGATAAAATAATTGCTACAACATTATTGTAGTATTAAAAAAGTTATTTGATGTGTAGAACAACGATTTATGTATTATTTTTTTTTCATTCACTTTTCTTCTGCATTCATGATCCTTTGGTTGTCAACGTCCACATAATCCTGCAATATATCAGTAATGTTTTATCACTTATCTCTAGTATAAAGGTAAAGAGTGAAGAGTGGCTCAAGGACAAATATGACTCACCCCATCACTCTCCACAATATTCTCCAGGATCTTGACAATGTCTGCAAATGAAGGTCTCGATGTGTATGGATCCGACCAGCAGTCTAGTATGATCTGTTCCCTACATGTTAAAATAGATTTTTATTACTGGAAACCATTACTGCAGAAGCTTGTTTCCACAACGGAATAAAAAATAAAAAATCTGACTCAATCAAATTCTCAAATTCAGACTTTTTTTCTAGCAATTGCGAGTTTGTAATTCCGAGATATAAACTTGCAATTGCAAAATTAAAGTCAGAATTACAAGATATAAACTGTTTCCTCGCAATTTCAACTTTTTGTAAATATCTCGCAATTTTGTATGCAATTGCAAGAAAAAAATTGTGAGATAAAAAGTCGAAATTACCTGGAAACAAGCTTCCATACATAACAGACAGTAGGTCAGTAAGTTATTACGATGACAAAATATAATTGATATGATATATTTTAATATATATAATAATATATTCGATATGGTCACTCACATTTCTGCACGGCAGGTACTGGGGACAGTGTTTTTATATCCAGCACAGACACTATACACCACTTGCTCAGATGTGTTCAGATTTGGATATGGCAAGGTGCCTAAAAAAAATACAAAATCCAATATTTGTGATTTATTCATCAAAAATATTTGATAAATCAACCAAATATCTCAGATATTTCTCACCAAATGACTGCATTTCCCACAGCACGATCCCAAACGCCCAGACATCTCCCTTAAAGCTGTAGTAGTTGTTCCGGAAGTACTCTGGAGGGTACCAGCGCAGGGGAACGCGTTCCTATGAGGTCACATTAATATTAGCCAGATGGTCAATGAAGATGTGGGAAGAACAGGTGCGATTAGTTCACCTTGTGTTGTTTTTTCCTGCTGCTGCGTCTGCTCCTCATGCGGGTCAAGTCCCTGGCCAGGCCAAACTCCGCTACCTTCACCTCCCATGGGAATCGGCTCACCAAAATGTTCCTTAAGGCAAGGTCACAGTGCACCACCTGAATGGTACGGAGAAAACGTCCAAATCATTCTTTCCATTTTTCCATTCATGTATAGACCCAGCCCCTTTTCAGCTCTGCGCTCGTTGCGTTCTGTCTTCCGGTAAGATCTTACGGATTTATGAATGAACTGCTCATTTTAAAATCTCTTCGGTCAACTGACATCCACTTTAAACATTACACTGCTCGTTTTATCCTTTGTTAACTATACAAGTAAATCCACTTCACCGGCTAATTACTCTTCGACAGCGATATGCCATAGAAATACACAAAAACAGAAGTTTAAACAAAATTCTAAAGATGGCTTGTAGGGGTGTAACAATATACCCTCATGTCACGCTTCGATACATATCACGAAACTGAACTCACGATACGATATTATTGCGATACTTATGGCAAAAGGTTAACAAAAAATACTGTTGATTAAAATGTTAAATTTGGTATTACGCTGTGGGTGGAAATGAATAGGCTTGGCCAGTGGTGACACCAGAATAAAAATATTCATGATTCTGAAGCTGAAAATACAGGATTATTTTAGACGAATATGCTTGCACTCTTGTCACTGACTAGATATATTTAAAATAATGTAGGTCACTTTTTACTGGTAACATGACTTTAAGCACAAATACTCCCCCATTGCATTATCATACATTATATTCAAAATCATATATAGCAGTTTAATGTAGTACTGAAACTGAAACTAATTTTAAACTGAAACTTGTCATTTTCATTTTGGTAGTACAATATATATTGTGACACGATATATTGTTGCACCCCTAATGCCTTGTTTCACTCTTGCATTAGGTCTATATGAGAAGAGCTGTATTATATTTGTGCCAGCTTGTGATACCATTTTAGAGCGCAAGTGCTCCATGCCGAGGGCGATGTGGTAAGACGCAATGGTGAACTGGCTTTGCAGTTCAGGTTCGGCACTCAGCTCGTCTTTGTGTTTCTGCACAAAACTGCGCAAGGTCCCGTAGCTTATGAACTCCATGATCAGCATATACGGCTCTGTGAAAACAGACAGTTTTGGTCACATGATGCATTATTTTAGTAAGTTTGACAAGTTTTCTTGAATGATAAATGAATAATAGTCGAAGTGGAGAGGGAATGTTATATTGCAAGTGGATTCATTAACGGATATTGCTACAACAAATTAATATCTCTATATTCTACTGTAAATTTAGTGATATTTGTTAAGATTATTGTTGAACAGGATTTGAACAAACCCATTATTCTATGTATTACACTCATCCTGCAACGATTGATGATGATCAAATCATGCGAAAAATGCTGTTACTTTCTAACTGAGGAAGCTTACAATTTTTACCTGGTGGGCGATCAAACAGAAGAAAAAAAACATTATAGGAGGGGCTTGAAACATATTTTGGGACGAGACTATCATATAGACCACCTATAACACCCTAACAACCACAAATAACATAAAAAAACACTTTAGCAACACTTGTCAACCATTTCAACACCCTAAGACTGTCGGCAAGTTTTTCTCAGGCAAGATCTAGTGTATATTTCACTGTTTAGCGGCATTTAAGGTTTAGTCATACAGCAGCATGACTTACCCTCCACTGTATTCCAGTCTAACAGCTGCATCACATTTTTATGATATGCCAGCTTTCTCATAATAGACACCTCGTTTTCCATCTGCTTAGGGGTGATGCCTGCAAATGACAGCAAATCTAAACATCAGCTGGATAATTAAGATATTCACACAATAACTTGTTTTCAAAATGCATTTAAATCAACAAAAATGTGTTTGCGTATAGTTTTACCGTCTTTTCCAATTTTGCAAGTGACCAGTGAGTGTCCTCTACAAGTGCCCTTAATTATCCTTCCTTTGTAGAAGACTCCTTCTTTACCCGCCTTTATGAGCTGAATAAGGTTCAGGTCTGCTTTTGTGAACCGGGGAACCTGAAGATCAGTTCTTTATGTTACATTGGTGAGCACTATACAAGTCAGTCAAATCACATTTCAAAATATTTCTAAATAAAGATGTAGTGAACCTGTAGTGGAGGCTTCCAGGGAAATCTGCAGCTGGGTTTAGTTTCTTGTCTCTGTAATGGGCTCTCTGTAGTACGTTCTGGTAGTTCAGGAAGATTCAGGACATTGGGAGATGGAGGAAGAGAATCTTGGGAAGGAACTCTGGGGATCGACCGTTCCTGCCTCAAATCCCGTATGATCTTCTTCATTGACCGATACCTAATAAGAGAAACAAACAGAGCGTTTTCAAAAGCTCGATACATATAAATAAAAATGATTAATTTTCTTTTATAAATAACTGCAAAAATTGTATATTAAAAGTGGAAAATTGTTGAAAAGTATATATTTATATGTGTGTGTGTATGTGTGTGTGTGTATGTATATATATATATATATACACATACATACATATACATATACATATATATATATATATATATACACATACACACACACACACACACATATATTTATAAACTTTAATATTAGATGCGATTAATCGATTTCACAGCACAATTTAATAATATAATATTTATATAAATATTAAATAATTACTATTAGATAAAGTTTATCCATCCACAAGGGTCCATTGATTAAAAAAAAAACTATTAAAATATACTTGTTTAGGCAAAGGCATCCAAGTATCATCGTGAAGAAAACGGTGACAGCAAAGATGCAGATTAGAACGATGTGTCCAACATCAAGGTCTGTAAAAAGAGAAAACCAAATCAAAGAGAAATAATCCACTGTTTTCATATAGACACATGCAACATACAACTATAATTTTAGTATAATTCATTTTGGTTACAATTTTGAAGCACGTCACCAATATTTTTCACAAGTTATGGAGAAAATTATATAATGTAGATGTATATAATTATGTAATATATATATATATATATATATATATATATATATATATATATATATATATATATATATATAGTAGTCAACTTTTGAAGTGGATCACAACCTTTCATCAGTTATACATGAATTTTGATCAATACCCGCTCTTGTCTTAGGACAACTGATGAACTTTTTTGATCCACTTCAAATGTTGACTACTGTATATACATGCACATATATACTTACTCTTCCAGCCTGGTAAATTTGAATCGGATGAATTGTCAGTTGCCATAATGAAGTCAAAAGCATCATATGCTTTTTAAAATCATCTGAGAGATATTTCAGGGCTAAAACAGAAAAAGACACGAGACAAAAATGATCATTTCATGTTTCACAGCCATTTTAAATTTCATTTAAACTAATGTTTGATCATATTATACGCAATATACCTTAAATGTTAACCAGGCGACGTCTCCTTTTAAGTTCAAATGCAAGACCTGAAAAGCAAATGTGTAAAAGATGTGTTGTCTCCTTGAAGAAAAGACAACAGAATGCAGGTCCCCAGGATGAACTCATTATGCAACGCACACCATTGTCTACAGTAGATTTCTTCTGCATGATATGAGCATGCATGAAGACCACTGAGTTTAAGGTGCTGTTCAGAACAATAAGCCACAATTCTTCAGCACTTGTGGTTTAGAGCAGAGTTCTATAAGTAGCACGGTATGCAGATCGACTGACTTCCTGACTACAGAATGCTCGTCTACAAATACATGTGCAACCCACAAAGTGCTCAAAGGTCTTGGGGTGATTCTCATGAAGTCAATTTGTATATTTCATTCAAGGGAAATATTCGAAAGGAAAATATTCTGTAAAGTGAGTGGAAGGGTCCTATAAAAGGTTAGTTTAAATGTCAAATGTGGCTTGAATTCAAGGAAATAGGTCTGATTGATGGCACTGGACGCTATAGAGCCCGACAGAGGGAGGTGTGTGGTTTCCTCTTCGCTGTTGAAGGAAACACCTCGCATTATTCGTATGTAATAAACACAGAAGAGAAAAGCTCGCATTTGGCTGCATTTAATTTGTTTCTTGAATAATTGTTACAGATCAACATCATCACTCCATATACAACTACAAGTACATTTGTACAGTTCATTTTCATTGGCGTATTTACAAAACATTTATGTACATTTGTCAGTGCAATGTCAATTTTATTCTTTAAACAACACTTTACAAAATAAAGTTCATTAAATTAATACATCTCTAGCAGTTCATCAAAATTAATTTAACAAAATTAGGACTAACGACATAGACAAAGACACACATCAGTAGTTGATTGCACTACTTGAAAAGAGATCATTTTGCCATTTTAATAAATTATCCCTGTATAAAAGAAAAGAAAAGTGAATGCTTAAAGTTTGTGGTTACTGTAATTGTAATACATCAAACAGCCAATTTTTATTTAAGAGTGATATCATTTGTTTTTGGATGTTGGATATCTTTAGATTTTTCTTCCAACATTAAAATACCTAAAAACTGCTTACAGTCCATTTATCATATTTGCATTACTCATGATGATTAATCATTTCCTTACAGTAACACACCTGTGTTTATTTCACATACAGTTCTTTTTCTGACAGGGATAAACCTTTCTTTGATGGCTAACATTTAGAATATCCAAGGAAATCTGAAAAGTACAGCAGCAAAATGGGTGCGGGCGAATGAATCCCGATGATTTCCAAGGGTTTAACGTCCCCACACAGGAGGAGCTCATTCAGTTGACGAGTCGCTGAAAAATAAGAGCCATTCAGTATTTCATACATCATTTCACAGTGGTAATTAAGTTGGGCTCTCTTTTCGAGAGTCACTAAAGAAATGCTACTAATAACCTGGAATACCCTCTGACACAGACGTCCAGAACGTTCAGCAGTTTAGTGAGGATGCTGTTCTCTAAAAGCATGGGTTGTGAAATATTCTTCTGTGCTAATACTGTTCACACAACAGACCTTATATGCTCTTGTCTGACAGTATTCAATGCTTCCCACAGATTACGTACATGACCAGCAGAACACTTTGGCTTGGACGCATGAGAAAACATTAATCAGATATGTATCTGTTTGCCGTTTTTAGTCTCTGGGGTCAACAGTTTTTTGTAAAGCAAAAAAAACAGTAGTAACAGGAAAACGTGTACAAAGCAGCGGTATTGTTGAGAGGACGTGGTTTGCTCAGACTGCTAAGACTAAAGCTGTAAGCAAATGTGTTTAGGCAAAGTGAACTACTGCATTAAAAAAAAATTCACATTGATAAAAATAAATTTATAAAAAAAGAAAAGAAAAAAGATATACATTTACTCTTCTAAAAAAAATGAAGTCTCAAAATAACCCGCTTAAATAAGATTTAAAACTTAAAAACAAAACAAAAAAAACAGCATATGTATAATTTGGCAGCAGGGAGTGGGAGGATATTCTATTAAATGGCAGAAATTGTCTTTAAAATGAACTTTTTTTGGAAGTGAATTTTGTCCATAAAATAATTTCAACTGCCCTCAGATGATATAATACTGTCACAATGATTTTCAATGAACAGTTGGCCAAAAGATGTGAGGTAGTGTATGGAATTTACTGTAGAAAAAAATAAAATAAATCAACTATGACAAAACTAAGCCAACCAAACCTTTAGAGAAACCTTTTAGGGCTCTATAATTTATACCAACACCATGTTCCCCATCAGTTTCCTAATTAAAAGAATCCGTTCTGTCCATTAGCATTCAGAAATGTAGCACTACAGAAGCACAAGCTCTTGTTATGTGATTTTTGGATTCACCTGTGTGGGTTGGCATGTGAACGAGCAGTTTTGTCTGTTTGGTAATGGTGATATCAAGGGATTGGCTAACAGTTATTTGTTTGCTTGGCAACAATCACATGATCGCTACAGTTCTCTGTGATTCACTCATTCGCCCTCTCCCTCGTGTATCTGAAGTGTCAGGTACCTCTATTCTGAAAGCACAGTCAGCGGCGGTGTTGTGCCTGTCAGCTAACTGATATTTTGTGCTTTCACAAATGATGGTCCTCTGGGGCGGCTCTGCCGTTTCAGTCCTCATTGCACTGGCGTTCTGACAGACCCCCCTAGTGTCTTTAATGTGGAAGAGCATGGCATCACTGCAGCACACAGTACTTCTTGTAGTCAGATTCAAAGTCTTCGTCCATGCTTGTGGTGTCTGCCATCTTTTTGCCCTCTGTTTTTGGCAGAAACTGCGAGTAGTCCACTCCCTGTTGCTCATAGAACAGGATGTAAGCTGAATCTGTGTCAATCTCGTCCGAGTGAACTTCCTGAATAGATGACAAGAAACGGTTTGTTTTAAGTGTTGCACAATACTTGTTTTAGTGTTGTCACGAAACCAGACATTATCAAACTTTCAGTAGTCGACACCAATGCAAGGGAAATTTCAGGAATGTAAATTCAGATTCAGATTCACTTTATTAGCCATTTGCAGTATAAAACCACATTGGAAAAAAATGTGCAAGGAGCTCAAAGTGCAATGTCAACACATAAGATGACACAACATAAAAAACAGACAAGCAAGTGCCACATAAAAAAGTAAAATGCTGTACATTAAAAGTCTAAAGTAAATTTAAAATATGGTATCAAAATTTCCATGTTGATACCATAGTACTACTTACATTGAACGCATGATTTTTATGTCAGATTGAATTGTTTTTTATTTAATTTTTCAGCAGTCGACACCAATGCAAGGGAAATGTTTCAGGTATATAAACTCAACGTTGATACCACAGTACTTATATTAAACATGCTATTTTAATTTAATTTCATTTTAAATAATATTAAAATAACATTTATTTCAATTAATTCGATTTAATTCAATTCAAACAATGTTGATCTTTTGAAAGCACCTGCCAGTCAATGTGATGATACCAAATTCAGTTGGTAATTGCTATGTCAGATTCTTCAGGCTGTAGCACCCAATTTGTTTATTTTAGTATCATAAGTACGGGTACTTTTGACATCTATACTTCGTTGTCCAAGAATATTCCATCCTTGCAGAAATATATGTGCAGTAAGAGTGTCAAATTAAAGAAACCCCTGAGATGTCAAAGAATAAACAGAGTTGGGATCTTACCTTGCAGCTGCTGTCATTGTAACAGTACCATTTTTCATTGGGGTTTTTAGCATAAGTCACATAGTGCCCCCCTCCCATTATTCCTGAATGGCACTTAAAAGAAAAACAACAATTAAGGTGTCAGAAAGGCTTTTTACAAAAGGAATCATTACACATTGAAACATGTAGAGAAGAATCACTTACTGAGATTGCATATAAATTGTACAGAGGCTCCAGGCAGATGTCATTTCTTTGGTGAGGGGTGTCCAGGTCTGTGCTGACCTCTGAGTGTCCATTACTCTGACTGCTGTCTTGTCCCAGTCCATTCACCATGATGGCATCGCAGTCGCTGCTTGAGGCGTCCAGTGACCAGGTGTCTTGCCCATTTGCATCAGATGGCATCTGATTCTCCCCGTCCGTCACTGTGCCCTGCTCCGACTCGGTCTCGCTCTCCTTGCTATTGCTACAGGCATCCAGGTTTTCTTTGCTGTTGCAGAGTCGATGCCTACTGCCCAGCTGTGGAAGACGCAGACGCCCCTGTTTCCGTCCTGTATTTTTGGGGCTGCTGCCAGGGCTGCTGTTTCTGCTCAATGGGCTGCACACCCTCCTGATAGAGCACGGGGTGCCTAAAACAACACCGCAGTGGTTAGAGAATCTCAAGCAGTGTTCATTTAAAAGGTCTGCAAATAGAGAAGAGAGACAGACCTTTGCCAGAGGTGGGAGGACTGGCCACAGTAGTAGTGGAGATGGAGGACATGGAGGAGTCTCCTCTCTCCAGCCTCTGGAGCTCCTCTACCAGGCATTCGCTCTGGAGGCTCTGCAAGCTGCCCATGCTCTGAGCTACCTCCCGTGGGGTCAGGAATGCACTGGGGTCAAAGCTCTCGCGTGGAAACTTCACAATCTTCTGAGACTTAATCCACCGACCATTGACAAACTGGAAGCGTTTCAAATGCACAATCTGAAAAAACATGTAACCAAATGTTACAAAGGGCAACTTGCTTAAAATGACATTTATCTTATACAGTATGTTAAATGTAGCTTATTTAGCTCAAAAGATCTAAAACTATATAATAATAAACATAAATAAAAATATGTATTTTTAAAGATTTTATTAAAAAAATTAATTATATTTTATCAGATTAAATGAGCTAAAAGGGCACACTTTAAATCAGCCATTACTCCAGTCTTCGGTGTCACATGATCCTTCAGAAATCTTTCTAATAGGCTGATTTGATACTGAGTTATCATCATTGTTGGAAACAGTTGTGCTGCTTCATATATTTTTGGGAACCTGTAATACATTTTCAGGATTCATTAAAAAAGTTAAAAAGAACAGCATTTATTCAAAATATAAATCTTTTCTAACAATATAAATCTTTACTATCACTATCACTAACTGCTTTTACTATCAATTTGACACATCCTATTAAAAAGAAGAATGATTTTTTTTTTTTTTTTACTGACCCCAAACTTTTGAACGGCAGTGAATCTATTTGATCTATTCCTATATCTATTTTTATTTAAAATAAATGCTGTTCTTTTTTAACTTTTTATTCATCAAAGAATCCTCAAATAAGGTTATCACGTTATAAAAAAAATATATTAAGCAGCACAACTGTTTCTAACATTGATAATAAATCAGCATATTAGACTGATTTCTGAAGGATCATGTGACAGACATGACACTGAAGACTGGAGTGACGGCTGATGAAAATTCAGCTTTGCGTCACAGAAATAATTAATAAATAAAGTATATTAAAATAGAAAACCATTATTTTAAATTGTAATATTTCATTACTGTATTTTTGTTTAAATAAATGCAGGCTTGATGAGCAGAATTGACTTCTTTCAAAAACATAAAAAAAAATTTAATGTTTCCAAACTTTTGACCAGTACTATATATACACGCATTTATATATATATTTTATTTAATTTAATTTTTCAGAGAAGGAGGAAACAAATCATTTGGGTTTCTAACCAGTACGGGAGGCAGCCTCCAGAGGTCCAGCTTCTTGGTGGCCAGGCGGTGGGTCTTACACTTGGAGCAGTAATAGAGCTCATCCTCCCCTAACTCTTCTTCACTGGTGAAGGCTTTCAAACAGCTGTCCAGACTGATAGGCTCTGCCTGAGCACGCCGACTCTGCTCAACACTGGGATGCTCTTCCACTATCTGCTCCACATAAACATCAGCAACTAATTACTTGACAGACACAGTAACAGAATGAAATGATACCTACCCCAAATCACTAAGAGCTTTGGACCTATTTAAAAGATTTAGAACTAGAATGTTATTACATTTGAAGGCATTTCTTTTTAATGCACAATTAAACATTATTTGCAGACTCATCGTACGTTATAAAAAGGTCAGTTCTGGTCTGCAATGCACCATAAAAGTGGTGCAAAAACCATGGGATTTTATTTTGTCATCTCCAATTTTAAACAACTTATTTACTATGACTCTGCAGTAGAGTATGTAATCAGAAAGTGTATTTTGCAAGTAGTAAATGATAGATAATAATTAGCAGTTTATATCAGGAGCTCTTGCTAGAGGTAAAATAGAGGCAGCAGACCCAGAAAACAATTAATCATTCAATATGATTTTAATGGATTTCTCAGCTGTGATGTGAGATGAAAGCAAATCTCTTCACAGGGAACGACAGCACTAGCAGATTAATCATTATGTGTACATCAAGTCCTGCAGTGCAGCATCAGACTGGATCCAGTATAGAAGGATAGACTGTCACAAAGCAACAACCCACTGACTGAATATGCTGCTTTTATGGCCTTTAAAATCTGTAAACATCTGTAAAGCACGTACTCTTTCCTGAGAGGTCTGGTAGCGAAGGTGCAGGGCTGTGGGGTCCCAGTCTACAGCAATGTAGGCATTTCCCAAAGATGCTCTGTCTTCATTACAGTCCACTGTGCAGCCTCTGCAGAACCTGGCAAAGTCACGACAACCCTTGTCAGTCACGACAGCCCACAGTGTGAGATATGTACATGCACAAGCGCTGAACTCAAATGCCTTACCTGTACCAGGGACACCAGGCACAGGAATTACCATCTTTCTGCACCACCCGCAGAGTGAAGGGGTATTGGTAGCCCATACTGTCATCACTGGAAGAGAACATCACATGTCACATAACAGAGTAAAGGAACTCTACCTTACAGATGTGCACAGGGGGCCAAAACAACTATTTTTTTTATTGAAGCCTAGAAATGAAAAAATTTAAGTTAAAGTTAAAGAATAAAAAATATTTAACATTCTGCACTATTTTCTAGGTCACTAATGGCCATGTGAACTGAAATAAGGAACTAAAAGAACTGTGAAATTCAATTGTTATTATGATGCTATCATTTGCATTAATTTGTATTAAATCTGAAAAATGAAAAATAGAATAAATTTCATTAGGTCTTGTATAAAGTATCCAATAGCTAACAGTACATTTGTCACTGAGGGAAATAGGATACATTATCGTTCAAAAGGTTTGGTAAAGCAGAAAATCAGCACATTGATTGAATGATTTCTGGAAGAATCATGTGACACTGAATACTGGAGTAATAATGTTGAAAATGTAGCTTTGCCATAACAGGAATAAAATACATTTTAAAATATATATTAATATAAAAAAATGTAATATAATTTACCAAAATTACTGTTTTTACAATACTGTAAATTCATGTATTTTTGATCAAATGCAGCCTTGGCCTTAGCATTTGAGACTCCTTTCAAAAAATCTTGATGAACCCAAACCTTTGACTGGTGTACTGGTGTACCCCTGTATGTAAACATCCAAACTAATGATCAACATCAATACGCTGTGAGCTACAGATGCCACTGACCAGTCTTGAGCGTGGTTGCTGGCTTCCTGTGGGGGCAGAGGGCTGGCAAGTCGGGACACCTGGATCCACACGGCATCATACAGGTCCTTTTTACTTGTGTGCACAGTGCACGGCACAATAAGCGGCATGCCAAACAGACTGGGCCTGTTCTTCTGAGAGGACAGGAAGTACAGCTCCGTCCGCATCTGAGGAGAAAGACCGGACACTTAGGGTGCTTATGACCATCATGTTACAGGGTTAGTTCACCCAAATATTTAAATAAAATTGTCATCAATTACTCACCCTCATGTCATTCCAAACCCATAAGACTTTCGTTCATCTTCGAAACACAAATGAAAATATTTTTTTTATTCAATCTGATTTCTGTCCCTTCTTTGACAGTCCATGCAACTACCACTCACAGAGATTGTAAAACTAATCCAATATGAATCAAGCAGTTTAGTCCAAATTTTCTGAAGAGACTGGATCACTTTATATGATGAAAATTTTGAATTTAGGCTTTTCTTCACATATAAACATTGATCAGCGAACATAAACAGAAGCTCAACCATACTTGCTCGACGCGTGAACCGAACCTCAGTGGTTCTTGCAGAAGCTCAAACGTGCTGCGTAACACATGAGAATGAACCTCATTGGTTCTCGCACATCAAGCAAGCATGCTTGAGCTTCCATTTGCCATATCTGATGTGTGTGTTGATAAATTGTTATGTTAAAAAAGGTCTAAATTAAATCTGTTCACCATATAAAGCAATTGTATCTCTTCAGAAAATTTGGATTAAGCTGCTCGATTCATATGTATTAGTTTTACGTTCTCTTTATGAACTTTTTGAAGAGTCAAAATGGTAGTTCCATGGACTGTTTAATGGAGGGACAACATCTCAGATTTCATAACAATATCTTCATTTGTGTTTCGAAGATGAGTAATTGATGACTATTATTATAATTATTTTTTTTTTCATTTTTTCAGTCCAACAGTGAATATGAAGTGAATGCTCACCATCTTTCTGTGCATGGCAATGATGTAGCCAATGAAGGGGCTGTCTTGCACCGTCACAGCATGGCCATTAGGGATACCATTGGCAAGGGGCTTCTCGGGGGTACAGGGGACCACTGTGCTGGGCATGCCATTGGGAATTAGGCCAGACTTTCCAATGTGATTGTTTCCTGCTGTCCCGTTGGCTGTAGGTGTTTTTTCTAAAAAAAAATTTTTTTTTTTTTTTTAATTAATAATAATATGGGTCAATGGCAAATAAGGGTGTCCATGATAAAGCAAAACTTCTCTTTTAAGGACCAAGAGAAAGAAGAATCAATCATTACCTGTTTGCACTGGAGAGGTGACTGAGGTGGGTGAGCCAGGCACAGGGATTTCAAATGCACAGAGGAAGCAGTTCACAGAGTGTCGCACCTTCTGGTTGTCCTGAGGAAAGTTCTAGATCAAAGAGAAGCATTTGTTTAAAAGCCAGGCCACTTGGATTGTCTCAACAACAGTGTCTGATGTGGTGAGTTGAGCTGACCTTGATGTTGGATGTATGAACCTCAGCCAGTAGGATCTGCTCAGGTTTCAGGTTGCACAGCTCGCTCAGCTGTTTCTTCAGGCCCATGTACTTCTCATCCATGTTGAGACGGAGCCCGTAACGCACCGGAGTAGAACCGTCAAGTTTGATAACTGCAAATCAAAAAAGCTTTTATGTGAGACTGCTGTACCTGCTGATGAATTTTAAAATGTTTATGTTTTCTTTCTGCTTGGCTTTACCTGTGATTTCTAAGTGCATGGAGCTGTCCATGGGCAGCGGCAACGATAGAAAGTTAAAGGGGTCGAAGCGGGCGCTGATGTGGCCGCAGGTCTTGCACTTCACCTGGGACCTGAGCTGCCCATGGAAGAGGTCCACCACAATTGAACGATTTCTCCGCAAATGGTTTTCCCAGGCCTGTGAAAGAGAAACACGCAGATGTCCTCAGGGTGAAGAAATGACTTTTCATCAGTGTGTCCATATAGGTTCATTTAAGAGTGCTGAGCTGATGTATTGAGCCTGGCAGGGGCTGAAAAACAGGAGTTTTGACACTAACCTCTGTGGCTACTTCATGATCTGGCCGTCCATCACTATCCTTGAGCTCCACGTATGGCTTCTCGTGCACGCGATTCAAGTCTTCATGAAGCCCATCCAAGAGAAATGCCAAGAGCTCCTGGGAGTCTTGCTGCTGGAAGCCATTGAATCTCGGTGCATACTTTGCTATTGTCCACTACAAAAATGTTTTGTAAAAAATGGCATAAGAATTTTAATGTAAACATTTGGGTTTGATGCTCATAATTTCAGAGATAACTGAGAATTTCAAAACCCACCCTGAGTTTTAGAGGTGCAACGTTCTTCTGGGTGCCGCTCCAGAGTTCCTGTACCAAATCACCATAGCATTTGGCCATGTGACCACGCATTCCTATCGGATTGGTTCTGTCAAGGCAAGACAGCTCATTGGTCAAGAAGTATGATAGTGACCCATACAAAAGTTTCCAACTTTTCCTTTAAGTATAAAGGTGCATCACAGTAGCTGCGTTTTGGAATTTCGTGGGCAAAAGAGTTCCATTGTCCATTCTTAATGGTCGATGCATCAAGCACTCCTCACACAGAAGTCACTTTTAAATCAAGCAACTTTCTGTTGGTCAACATGGCGTCACCAACTCAAACACCCAAATACACAAACACACTTTTTCGCCCTCGTGTGAAACTCATGCTCGTGTGGATTCCTGTTGAAATGATTGGATGGATTTCGCCCACAAAATTTTTCAGAGCAACAGTAAATGTGAATGCTTAACTAAGTAGTTACAAGTGGTTTTGGTATTTAAAAAGGCACTGGTCATATTTCCTTACCTGTTAAGCTCATAAAGGTGTCGCCCCGAGATGAAGTACTCAGTGAGGGGCTTGGTATTGCTTACACACTGAATACTGGAGTTCATGAAGCATGTGTTACCCAGGTTACTCAAACCTGTGGCACCTTTCTCAGTAGGAACTGCAAGAGAAATGGGACAAAATTTGTAAAATAGTTAAGAGAGACTGAAGGTTTGGACTTCACAGGCACAACCACTTGAGTACTATCTCCATGAAGTTCAATTACTCAGGATTTCATAGAGTTCGACAGCAACAGTGAGTCTTTAAATGTCAAAGCTGATATCTGTCTTGATTTGGCTTTTATATTGCTTTGTTATGTAATTGCTTCTTGGACTCTTGCTACTTTTGTTCCTGTGTTAATAATCTACTTGATATCTGCTTTGATACAAGAAACCGGTCTAAAGAATTGTATTATAGTGCCATCTAGGTAAGGTCAAACTTAGATAAACATTCTGGCATTTGTAGATGGTTTGGCCAGCCTCCAATTTGCATAGATTTTTCCAACACTTTCCAAGAACTCTGACATTACCTTTGTGTCTGTCGATTTTGCTGCTGTTTGCAATGAAAGACATTTCCTCTGGCCAGCTCATATCTTTGTTTCGAACTGGAGAAAGGGAAAGATATCTTAATAATTTTTCCTTTTCCATCAGTATGGTCATGCATGCTTTGCAATTTTATCCACACTGCTCAGCAAATGTGAAATGAGATAAAACTTTAAAGTCACAGACATACCCTCAATGACTAAGTGCTGTTCGTCTTGAATTTTCAAACTTTCTAAAGTGTGATCTTCATCGTCCAGGAGAGTGAGGTAATTCTGATAAAAAAGACAATATAAAACAAGATTAGCATACAGTATAAATGTATGCATCATGAATTTTTATGATATTCATTTCTTTGGGAAATATATTAATTCAGCCTTGGTGAGCATAAGAGACTTATTTAAAAAACATACAAAATCTTCTTTTGAACAGTAGTGTGCATAAGACCTCTAATAACTGGTAGAATTAACATTTTACAGATTTCAAATTTACTGTCCTTCTTTAACAGGAAAATGGAGCAAAAATTGAGGGATCATCCTGTACTGCACATTTCTGTCCAATCAAATGCTCTCTTTAAAGTTTTTTTAAAAAAAGAAATCAAATTTAAATTCATGTCCCAGTTAGACTTAATGTTGTCACATTTGTCCAGTTAAATAAAGATTTTTTTAATTTATTTCATGAAATTTATTTTATTGTTTAATATTTATTTATTTTATATTTAATTCAGTTAAATATTGTGCCTTGTTAATTTACCAGAGTTTAACTGTTATGGTTAGGTGTGTGTGTGTTGTTAGTTACATTTAAAATGTGTTTTTAGGCTCCACTAGTTGTGATGTTTTGTTTTAACAGTTGATGGAGTTTTATAAGGCTAATAAAAAGCTGACCGAATGTGTCATTTGTGGTGCTACTGTGCTAGCATTACTTTATCTTAAGGTCGGCTTAATTAAACACAATGCATTATATGTGTTATTCTGAACGTTTAACATAGCCCTAATGTTTGTGCAATTTTTGTGCAGGCGGGAGTGGAACACACATGTTGTGGGAGAGGGCGGTAATGGTCAGAAATTCAGAGGGAGCGGGATTAAGAAAACAGTCCCGCGCAGGGCTCTAGTACCCACCTCACTATTGTAGAGCCAGAGGCGCATGTCCTCTTCTTTTATGCGTAACCTCTGGGACAGGTAATCATGAATGTCTTTAATGGTGCCCATCCTGCTGAAACAGCCCGTGTATGCCAGCACTCGCTTCAGAGGGGCGTTCGGAGAAGGAACATTTCCTGTGTTGGGAACGAAGCACCTTTTAGCATTCTCTTTGTCACATGCAAAAAACATTTACACATTTTAAATACAACCTTTTATCGTAGTTCCACCAGCTGTGTTGTTATATATATCTTCAAAAATGAACATTAAAGAAATCATGGAGTATGTAAATGTAATTTAACTTACTATGCTAAATTAGTAAAGTAATAATTTTATGGTTTCATTTTAATGATGAGAAATGTGAAGATCCAGTCCATTCCATCCATATAGCCTAGCATGCATGCTATTAAATCAACACAGATGTCACAAGGAGCACACAGATCAATATATAACATACACAGCACCAATACCTGATTGACAGACTGAGGATTAGTTGTAAGGTAGCAGCAAGAAAGGGCAAAGGTCATTTTCAAAAGGGAACATTCATCAAATCATTAGTTTGGGTGATTTAAAAAAATAAAAAATAAAATAAAAATCAAGCCAATTTTTAATTAGTCCAGTCTTGTGAAAAAATAAAAATACATATAAGATTCATACAGCAATTATTGATTTCATAGAAGACAAATGATTTGAGACAAAAAAATAAAAATAAAATAAAAAATTGGTAAGATTGCAAAGCCAAAAATTACAGGAAATCAGCCAGAGAGCGCTTATCTTTACCCACACCAAACAGTCTTCTGAGCCAGACAGCCATGACTGAGTGACATACAATATTTCTAGTCTCGAAAACTTAAATATCTGGATTCATTTTTTTAAAATGTATTCAACATGGTTTTATAGCTGTCATGGATTACATTATAGTTTTGTGTGAGCAAAATGTAGCATTTAACAAAAAATATAAAATATTTAATATAACCAATGTCATTTTATATATTTTATGTTTTCTTTTGTTTTTTATTATTATTTTCTATTCTAGGCCGAACTCAGAAGATGACTCTGGGTGTTGGCAACAGGATTTGGCTCTTTAGTAATCCAGACAGGTCGTTTTGCTGAGACCGTGCTGGATGCATTTTAGGAGATTAGAGAAACTGGTCAAGGCGGAGGTGGAGGGAGCCTCTCTCTTGCTGCAGGCTTACGTTACCTCGGGGCATATGTGGAGGGAACATTCGCAGGCTGCTCATACCCATATTGACCCAGATGTTAGACTGAGGACTGCGTGTGGCCGGTTGCTGTCGCAGGAACAGAAGGTAGCGGGGGAAGAGCTCTAGCTCTGGGTGAAGTGTGACTGTAGACATGATGACCTGAAAGAAGAAAAAAAGACACAGTATAAGCACAATGTACAGAGAAGAATGTAAAATGTTTAAAACAAGCTTGACTACAGTGGTGCAACTGCTTAAGAGAGAAGCTAAATTTGGCTGAATCAAACTGAATTAGAAGTTCACAGGCTAGATTCAGGCGACATTTTAAAGCTCTTTTCATGGTCATTCCTCAGTCAAATTTATAAACCCCTACTGCATACATTATGACAAAAAAGGTTGATTTACTGTGAAATTTATATCATTACCAAAGTCAAAACCTTTTTTTAATTTAGAAAATTAATACTTGGAGAGGGGTCCTTTTAAGGTACAGTGTCAAAATCATTAAATAATATTTGTAATTACATTTAGTTGATAATTTTTGACTAATATACGATTTTACTAATATAAAAAATAGAGATAAAAGATATATAACAAAAAAAATTATGCAATTTTTTGGTTCATAATGTAAAATATTTTTTAATTTAAATCACCTCCAGAATGTAACCTTTTTACTGATTATCTGACAACATCTCTTCATTATTAACCATTTTAAGGCCATCTAATATGAATTATGTGCTACTAAAGTGAAGAAAATGAGTCTGATACCCAGAGGCAACACTGTCCAACAGAGGAATCAAAATCAAATCGAATCAGAATCAAAATAGCCAAGCATAATCTGTATTCAGGAAACAGGTTTAGTAATATCTGACACAGTTCATGTGACACCTCATGTCACATCATCAAGATTGTGTGTCGAAGCAAAAAAGCCAGAGCAAATAGCATTCATTGAAGCACAAATTAAGTGCCTATGTTGGGACATGGAATACATACCGGTCGGGGGAGGCTGACGTTGGCCCCATACCAGTGATAAAGTGCCCTCCATACCGGCTCTGGCACAGTCTCAAAGTCCCGGCTAGCCAACAGCTGTTGGGACTTCTTCAGCCGCCCTCCCTCCATAGTCAACGTGGGTGCCTAGACAAAGCGGAGTCACACAATCAAGGGGAGTTCATATTGACAGCAATTTGCAATGATAAATTGTAGTGACCTCCAGTGAATAAATCACAGGTGGTGTAAGCGTCCTTCACCCTGCTCTTTTCTTGTTGACTGTGAGAGTGGGAGGTTGGATGAAGGGGTGGACAGGACCAAAAAGGTCCCTTTTTGTACTTTACAGCTGCAATGTATTGTGTTGTGTAAAGAAAGAATCTGATAATACTGAACATTTTATTCTTACATAACTGCAAATGTGTTTGTGACAAGCCATTACTGAAGCAAGCAGTTTCGTACAAAATGCTTTTAGCTTCATTTCAGCTTCATTTTCTAGAACACAAATGTTACAGACCATTTCTCACAGGATTCATTTGTTCAAGGTGATTTTAATTTCAAAAAGGAAACTTTAATGTAGTTTTGAGCTATCCAAAGCTATAATTAGATAGAATAAAAGACAAAAAACTTGAAGGTGTTATTTCCCCAGCAGGCTGATTCAATGCACTTTGGTAGTTATTTTGATGGGCAAAAGTATTAGCAGTGGCTTCCTGGTTTCAGTGGGTGTTCTGAGCACACGTACACTCACCTTCATGGCCTCAGTGGTCACCAGAGGCTGGTTGTCTATGGCACCGGGCCTCTGCGCGACCATGCTGTTGGGCAAATGGCCATTGGCACTGGAGAAACACTGGTTGTTGTTGTCAGAGACGTTGTGCTGCCGAGCGAAGCAGACGTCTGTGGCAGAAGAACTGATGTGTGGGGTCAGGCCTGAGGATGTGAAAATAAATGCTTTAATGGAGGCTGAACACCTCTTTTCAGCCTTCATGCCTTTTTATTGGACCAGAGCACTACCAAAGTAGAATAACTGGCTGTAGCATTGTTTTTCTGAGAAAAAAGTATGTGAACTTAGTATGTTTCCTAAATATCTGCAAACATATTATGTTATTTTGCTGCTTTAGTACAGTCAAAAAAATAATAATTACATTCAGCACCTTTAAAATTTTTGTGGAAAACGTGATATTTTTTTCCCCAGGATTATTTCATAAATAGAAGGTTCAAAAGAACAGTATTTATTTAAAATGGAAATCTTATGCAACAATATAAATGTCTTTACTGTCACTTTTGATCAATTTAATGCATTCCTACTAAATAAAAGTATTTTTTTCTTCTAATGTATGTGATAACTGCTACGCCACAGCTTTAATCATATTCTTAACAATGACTGAGTGTGTACTTACTGTTACCAATGCTCTCCGAGGCCTCCGATGAGCTGGAGATGTTATCAGGAAATTTTTCCTCTGGGGAACTGGGAGAACGCACAACTATTCCAATTCTGTTCAGGACAGGCTCTATAGGTGCTGTAGACTGAGAACCTCTCATCCCACTGCCCTGAATTGATGGCTGCTCTACGACAATCGACTTATCATCCTGTTTAACACAATATATTGTATATCAAAAAAACACATAAGCTCCTTATTGTCAGTACTTTTTGGCCGGTTGATGTCTGAGAGAAACAAGACCCAGCCTGATATGTGTACTATAAATGGGTCAGATCAGGTTACTGTTTTCTCTGTTGTCCAATTATAATTTGAAAAATGGTCATAATTTAGTTAGTTGTACTCAGTTTGTTTAGATAAGTACATTGTACTGTTTTGTACTATTTTAAAAAAAAGGAAAGGAAAAAAGAAATTTAGATTTATCATGATATGATCCCTTTTCATTGTTATGTAGAGGCTGCATAGACATAAAGCTTACTCACATATCTGACATAGTCTTTCCACTGCTGCCACCACTGCATGGAGATCAGAAACCAGTTCTGACTGGGCTGTAGCCCATGCCTGCTCTCCCGCTCCAGCCAACCCCTGTGCCGTCACACAAAATCATTGTGGATGACAAACAGTCAGTAAAAGAACTATCATATTTATACACAATCACCAAAATAAACCAACAAAACATTCCTTCTGTCATAAGATATCAATAATAAATTTAGGCAGTATAGCCAAACAATAAGACACAATGATGTGGTACAGTATTTATAGTGTCTTTTTGAGCACCAACAGTCCAGCTAGAAAATCTAATTGAAAATGAAATTGTGTTCTCAATCTCTGTCTCATTTTAAACGCTGTTAGAGGCAACGGAGGTACAATGGATCCTTATAAACAGACAAAGTCTAATCATGAGGATCATGGGTGAGTGAAATACAATACAGCCCTCATAAGGCTTGTTTTAAAACATTGAGAAAGTGCTCAGTAGGACGCGTTTGAAAGGAAGCTGAGTTACAGAAAGTGATAGGGTGAGTAAAGAAATGCTGTGTCCTACTCTCACCTAATGATCTGGCCTTCCTCTTCAGGGGTAGCAGGACGCAAGCCCAGGACGATATGACACACCTAATGATCAACAGATTAACAAACCATTTGAGGCCAGAATCAAGATAACAACGTACATACTTTACTGGACTCACTTACAGATTATTGAAGCATTGACGCACTTTGTATTTTGTTACTTTGTCCAAAAATACTGAAGGTAGGTTCTTACCTGAAACAGCAAGTTGAGGAACTCATTGGCGAGGGCACTTTTCACGCTCCATATCTGATAGTCCTCAAGGGTTAAGTGCCCGTGCTGTGAGTAAAACACAAGACAAATGTTTGAGCACAGATGACATACACACATATAATGTCCTTAAATACTGGATCTAAGAAAAACCTGAAAAAAACTGAGGGAAAATGTATTTTGAAACATAACATTTTAATTAAAAGGGAATTTACCGTTTTTGCTGTTGCATCGAATTTGATATCAGCAATGGTGAAAATTAATTGAAATCGATATCTAAAGTCTAATTACTTTTGTTGTGTCGTGCATTTTCAGTATGTCCTCTACAATGTCTGACACGCTGGAATCAAACTCCTGAAACATAGAGATACATAAATCAGGAAGTATCATCATGAAATCTATAACTGACATGAAAGGTCTCTATTAGATGTAAGACATACAATGACAACTCAGGATGCACAAATCAATAATGAATTGATTTGAGTTTAATTTAAATGTATTATCCCACATTAGTGCATACGAGCAAAAACATGATTGCATCTCATATGCATGAATCACCTCATAGGCATATCCACAAACATATATAATACTAAGGAAGTAATTTGTTAAGCAACAAAAGGTTAATCAAATAGCTAAACCGTATCATGTGCTTATTGCTTTTTCTGTGGACTTAAGTTCGATTAGACACTTACGGGGAGGGTATCTGTACGGTTGTCCTTCCACACTTCCAGCAGCGCCACCACCATCTCATGGATCTCATCCCTGGACAGAACTCCATCCCGATCTACATCGAACACTTTAAAACAAACTGAAGCAGACAAGGAAGAAGATATTCAGGGCCATATTTACATAGATAAACAGGGCAAATTAGCATGAGAGCGCAATTCCAAAAAAGCACAGATGGGGGTGGAAAGTTTTGCAAATGATCTACTGACGACACGTAAAATTAAAGAACACAGACGCAGATCGTTTCCACAATGACCAACGCAATCTACCAAGAGTCGGGTTTAAGACACGCTTTTTTGGGCGTTAATTAATGGCGCAAATACCAGTGAATTGACTAGCGTAAACCTTAGTAAATTGCGTTGCATGATTTATTTAAATACTCTCCTCCCATAAATTATGCATCTGAAAGGGAAATTCCAACAAATGCATATGCAGTTAGGTCAGCTGCAAAAATAACTGTGTCCGCGCCTTTTCAGCGCTATTTTTTTCACTGCATGTCTTTAGTAAATCCTGACAGTAGTTTTTTAACGGCAAAAGAGGGTTTGCACTGGCACAAGCTGTTAGTAAACCTGGCCCTTAAGCTATTGACACACCAAGCCGACGGCCGGCCATAAGGCAATGTTGGGCCGTTTTTGAGCATCGACCGACTTAGTTTTTTTCGGTGTGTTCCGCTCCGTTGGCTCTAGTCGGAATTCATCAGGGTTTTTCCGGCCGATTCAACATGTAGAATCGGTGTCGGGCCGTCTGACAGAGAGAGAACTCTGATTGGCTGTTCAGTTTAGCGAACAAGTCAGTGCACGAGAAAGTAAGCAAAGTCGTCATGACGGCACAGACAGAAGGCTGTTCTAATTTTACATCATCTTACCTGAGCATTCCACTCCACGAATAGTTTCATAATAACATGAGCGGAGTGGAATAAAGAGAATGATCAGCATGACTGAGATTCAAAACGGTAAGCAAGCGCTGCTTTGTTTATAGTTTGTATAACTGCAGTCTTAGTTTCGCTTCCCTTTTTTTGAACGACGAATATATATCTGCTTAAATAGACAGTTATCTCTTTAACACGTAGGCGCAGAACACGCGTGCTGGCTGACAGTCGGCTGTAGTTCTTTCGGTGTGTTCAAGCACAGACTTTTTGCCCTGACGCAGGCGACAAAAGAGTCGGCTTTCATCAGCGCTAGTTCTTTGACGTCGGTTTGGTGTGTCCCTACCTTTAGATGGGGAACTTTTAAACATTCATGAAAGAGAAATCATATTTAAATAACATTTCTTATTATAATTCGTATTATCATAAATAGTGGAAATGTGATGAGTGTATTTAGAATACAGAATATGCCAAATATATTTAATACTAAAATAGCCTTAAAGGATTTTATTCCAAAAATGTCTTCAAATGTTTGAAGAAACACTATAAAACAATCCTGCATCAGCCGTAGAATGAGATGAACAACTAAGAGAGGATAATAGGAAATGAAATGCTTACACTTCTGCCTCTCCGCTACAGGGCCCCGACAGCAAGCTGAGAGCCCGCACGATATCTCCTTAAAGTCAATATGATTGTCCCGATTCTCATCAAAGGCATGAAACAAGCCTGGAAAATGGGAGAAAATGTCAGTGTTTAGATTAGCCAGCAAGAGTAATTGGATTCTTTGGAGATCTTTTATCACACATGATCCTATACATTTCAATAGCAAAGACCTACTTCTACTAAAATAAGATAAACCGTGACTTTCATGGGTGCTGCAAATGTTTTCAAAGCACAAAGCTAGGAGGTGGATGTATGTGTGAGTGTTTGTGTGTCTCAAACCATTTGGGAACCTTTTAAAATTGCTGTAATGAATTCTGTCTTGCCTTCACTTAGCGATGCATGAATAGGGGGCGAGACCAGAGGGACAAAGGTTTCCAAATCAAAGCGGCCTGTCCTTGATTGGGCTTTCAGCAGCCAGTAGCGCTTTTCCAAGTCGATAATGTCCGATTCTTCTACTGCAAGAAAGAAAACACAAGAAATCAGATTCTCTGTGAAATAATCTTTTAATGTGCAGTGTCAAGCATCAGTTCGGCATGTGCTCCTTGTGTAATTGAATATCAGTCTAATATTTCTGTGTAATGATTCCACTGGGAGTCATTTAGGGAGGGACTGTTAACAAAAAAAATGAAATTGTCATTATTTATTCACCCCCATGTTGTTTACCCTCATGTTTTTAAACCTGAAACTACAAATTGAAGCTGAAGTACTAAACAAAACTGAAATAAAAATAAAGCTAAACAGAAATACAAATGACAAAAAAAAAAAAAAAGCTTTTTGAAAATATTAATAAATATTATAAATATATTCTGAAACAACACGACCACAAAAGTAGATATTTTTAAGAATAACACCACAAATAACACTAGTCTCTAGTCATAGTTTTATGGCACTATTTTGTCCATTTTTGAGCTTGTTATATTGCAAGAATTGTGTTGATATTCACTACTTTTACAGCATACAAGTTTGTAATGACATGAGGGTGAAAAACTACTTTCAGCCTCAATAAATAATTTAATTTTTGGATGACTAATTCTTTAAATAGACATTTAGATGGATAATTTTTTTACATAATAAATTAGCTGTTGCAGACTGTAAATGTGCTCCCATTATGATTAACATGGTAACACTAAACAATAAGGTTCATTAGTTAACTACCTTAGTTAACATGTACTAAGAATGAACAGTACTTCTTCAGCATTAATTAATCTAAAATAATATTAATTCCAACATTTACTAATATGTTATTAAAATCAAATGTTGTATTTGTTAACATTAAGTTAATGCACTGTGAACTAACATGAACAAACAATGAACAGCTGTATTTATTAACAAAGATTAATAAATACAGTAACAGATGTATTGCTCATTGTTAGTTCATTTTAGTTAATACATTTACTAATGTTAACTAATGAACCTTATTGTAAAGTGTGACCATTAACACTTATGACAAGTGATTACATAACATCTACTAGGTGAAAGCATGGCTCAGGTTCCCCCCTCTGTAAAGCCATATATAGTCCAGTCTTTTAGTTTGTTAAGAGGACCTAGGTCAACTCCTCTTGCTTTGCAATAATCTCTAGCTTAGGCTAATAGGATTAGTCTTGCCCCTCCTACACTGACCATCACACATAAGGCAAGTGTCAAAACACAGGAATACAAATCTGATCTTTTGTTTAGCCTGATGTTCATTTCAGACTACTACACTCTCTATTCAAAACACAATACATTTCAGAGAATGCACTCCATAATTAAATAAATGAGCAAACTGATCCAAACAAAAGTATGTCCTAGGGGTTTCTCGGGGCAGGAATAAAAGGCATCTTAATGAACAGGCTCTGGATTGCCCTGAAACTCCTCCGTTATCTCAGACTGCTGCAGCACAGCTAAACCTCTTTGGTTTGACAGACAACTGGGAGTCTGAATGGATGGGCTTGATAGTCATTATTTCCATAGTGCTCTGGGAGAGCAGGTCTACTGTCTGAGGACCGAAGACTGAAAGACTGTAAGACTGTAGCGGCCAGAAACTCTGAAAACAGTCTGGGGATCTATAGGGTTACAAGCCAACCCACCACGAATCACAATCAATTGTGTCATTTCAGGGGCAGTTAGGAGAGGAAATCTATCTTGACAGTAGTCCTAGAAGTCCTACTTCACATCCAAGATGCATTTACAGCCAAAAAACACTTAACAACAAATTTCCCTCTGGAATGAAGCTTCATTACAGTGCACCACTTAATGCAGTGATGAAGAATTAACATTATTCAGAGCAACATTATTATAACCAAGAACAATAATTAGTGTTCAATAGCTTTAAGGAACTGAATAACTGCTTGAGTGTTATTCACTGTTTGGGCTTTGGACAGTGACTACTAATCTAACACTTATTATGCACTGTGCGGATCAGCAAACATCCATGGTTCATCCTGAATGTTTACAGCACATCTTAAAATGAGGCACCATGTGCAGTTTATTTCAAGCTTGCTGTGGCCTATGATGCCTTCTTGTCCAGTAATGCAGGAGCAGGAGGACAGGCATTGTTTCTTAGGCTAGCACGATGCTGTCGGGCCTCTCAAGCTGTCGAAACCCATTTCACGTATTACTTAAGCTACATTTCTATTACTTTTTCTGCTGTCCTGTAACAGGGCACAGAGTGCATACAGTCCATGACAAAGCAATTACAGGTCTGGACTGAGACACAATGTCACACTTTTGTGTTCAATATCACAAACATTAGCCATCTCTCTTGGGGATAGATTCAGTGCCATCTTTGATGTGAAAGTGTTCGTTATTTAAATGCCAGTTGGAATATGAGAATTCATTCTATACCGAAGGAAAAAATAACAGCAATGATAAACCACTTGTTTAGTTATAACCTCACATTGAAACATTACATAGAATATTTAATATTTTTAAAAATTAATTTAATTATAAACTTGTAAGATAAATTATAATATTATATATAAATAAATAAATAAATAAATTATATATATATATATATATATATATATATATATATATATATATATATATATATATATAAAAATTAACTTTCACCTTTTGTTACAAACATTTTCTTTTTCAAATAAATATAATCAATATCATCAAATAATCCTGAAAAAAAAAGTATGTTTCCACAAAAATATTAAGCGGCACAACTGTTTTCAACATTGATAATAATAAGAAATGTTTCTTGAGCAGCAAATCAGCATATTAGAATGATTTCTGAAGGATCGTGTGACACTGAAGACTGGAGTAATGATGCTGAAAATTCAGCTTTATCATCACAGGAATAAATTACATTTTAAAATGTATTAAAATAGAAAACATACTTTAAAAAGTAATATTTCACAATATAACTGTTTTTACTGCTTATCAAAATAAAGGCACCCTGGGTGATACTTCTTTCAAAAACACTTAAAAAACACCTAATTGACCCCAAACGTTTGAACAGTATATGTATTGGAGGTGTGTATTTGACAAACAATGTGTCCATAAAGCTATATATATATATATATATATATATATATATATATATATATATATATATATATATATATCTCAAGAACTCACCTAATGGAGCAATTCTATCAGAGTGGCAGCAGAAGAACCATACCATATTCCACTGCACATGTCAGATAGATATGGCATGTACCATGACAAACTCCACACAAGCTGCCACTACGTTGGTAAAATACAGTTACTCTCCATCTCCGTATACAATCCAACTCCTTTCTTTCTCGCAGATTATTGTCATCCAGTCATCACTTTCTTCTTTCTGATAGGCCTCTTGCCAGTTTGCACTTGGCCTTGTGTGAGGCATATTCTGGACAGTGCATGAACTCATATACGCTCAAACAGATCACACAGATCATGACTACTTCACACTGACAGCACACACACAGCCCTCTCACTGAGCTAAGAGGATAATCTGGAGCGGGCCACAGATTACAGTGCGTTGCCCAGGTAGCTTCTCTGATTGGCCAGAGATGGAGAGCCAAAGCTGTCCTTGATTCACAAACTTATTCTAATTTTACTGAGCTATTTGCATAATCACTCGCTTTTGTGTTTTTTGACTTTCTATCTTGTATCTGAGAATAAAAGTATCTTGCCTTAGTAACAGTGAAAAGAATGAAGCCCAGCCTTCTGCATTCATTCTGTAATGAAGAAATATGCTATAGACAGAATCGATCATGGTCCTACTAATACACAAAAAGGCACATAAATTATCCTTCCAATAATGACTGTATACAGTCAATAGATTAATGACAAAGGGAAACAACTGCTGTGTATGCTGTTTAAAGCAACCCATAGCAACTATTTTAAATCACAAACAGAACAGGCATGTCAATATTGGTTTGCTCCTGCCCAGCATTAATGGCAGTGCTCCAAAGCCTACTGAGTTTAGCCTACCTAGACAGCATAATCAATTCAAACATCTGAACAAACTGAATCAGTTTTCAGATTTCACAATCACATTTCCAGTAAAAATGCATCCTTAAAACATCATTAAAATAAGATATATTTTCCATGTAAAACTGTACACCAGACCAAAAAAAAAAAAAACTGACTAAGAACGGTTTTGTTTGGTTACAGTGTAGCAGTCAGTTATCCAGGTTTTTGTAAACACAAAGATACCTCAATGCCTGGTCAATTTAACGCAACAAGAGTATTTTGGGATAATCTAAGAAAAGGGTAAAAATGGAAATGATAGATAAATAAATAAATGAATGATACAAACAACATTATTATTGTTCTATTGCTGCCAGATTTATTTTAAACATTTTTGAAATTATTCATGATTTAGTTATGATTCCTTATTAATTGAGACACTTTATACAATATTTATACTTTAAAAAAATTATCTGTCAGTTAAACGCACCAAAATACATTAAATGATATAAATTTATATAAAATAATAATAGTAATAATAATAATAGTATTATTATTATAAATACTCAAATAAATGGCTATCACAGTGTGTTCACTTGTAAATTGGGGTCAATTGAGTACACCCAGAACTGCACACATTACAGGCTTCCCACATTACGATTTCATGACAGCAAAAGCACTGAGTGACTGAGCAGGAGGGAGATCTCCAGCACCTAAATAAAACATTGTCTCCATAAGAAGAGCGAGGGCTCAGATATTCTGTCACTGTGCATGCTCAGGGTCTCTGAGAGAACGCAGCCATTTCCTTCGCCGTGTCAGTCTGGTTTTAATAACTGGGTGGCAGTGACAGCTGTAGCAGGGCCGAGTGTGTGCAAGTGGTGTAAGCGTGTTCACTGAGTGGGAAGTGTTGCCTGTCACTCGCCATTATCTCACACAGATGCCTCTCTCCCGGTGGCCGACTGATTCGGCCTTCTGTGTGTCGGGGGAAGAGGGAAGTGGACAAAACGAGACTGGCAACTTAAACATCTGCAGCATAGACTATCAAAGAGCAGATTACTGTCAGCTTCAGCGACATACAAAGTCACTAGTAAATTTAAATGATAACCTAAGACTTTAAGTCACTTAAACAGATATCTGTAAATGGATGCCACTAAAGTGACAAACATAAAAAGGCAGCCCATAGAGCATTGAGGGCATATTCAGAGAGTAATAACAGTAAACCGAAAGAGCATTTAGGGAGTGTGAAAGAGCGAACACTAAAATACCATAGAATTCTCCATAGAAAAGTCCCATTTTCAACAGTTGCCAAATTCCAAATTAAGAACTAAACAACAACTCTGAAGAAAGATCATCCTTGATTCACCAATCAGAGAAGTTGCAGTTACCATGGACACAAGACCAGATTAATCAATTCAGTCTCTACACTATCAAACAACTTATGACTCCCTGACGAAGGCTTGTATGCCGAAACGCATCAGAGTTTTTAAAGGTTTATGATGACCAAGCCATAAAATAAAGGCTTTTTAATTTTTCTTAAAGAGAGTGCCTTGGAGTTTCCTAATTTGTTTTTTACTTATGTTTAGATATTTTAATGTTTTGCAATACAGACTGGAGACTGGAGTAATGGTTGCTGAAAATTCCACTTTGCCATCACAGCAATAAATTACATTTTATAATATAATAAAATAGAAAACAGTTATTTTAAATTGAAATAATATTTCACAATATTACCATTTTTACAGTATTTTTGATCAAATACAATACATACATCCTTGGTGAGCATAAGAGACTTCCTTCAAAACAATTAAAAATCTTTTGAATGGTAGAGTACTACACCAATAATTTTATATTGTACAGCAATTTTTTCCCTAACCATAGTTCAGTTCCTTTAAAAAAAAGTGCACAAATACCCTCCTCTTTTTCAAAGATTTATTTTTAATTTTTTCCATTTTTTTACTTCAAATCAATCCTCAGAGATGTTGGTTTAGTTCAAGGCTTAGCACAAAATATTAAAAAATAATAATTATTTTAATCACAGTGAAGAAAATGAATAGAGAAAAATCCTTCCGGACCCAGACTGAGAGTATTCAAAGAGTACAGACATGTATTGAGAGTGTATTGAGAGGAAGTATTCAGAGAGTACCCCGAGAGAATAGTGACACTTACAGTGTGTGACACCTGCCAGGGTTTGATAGAAGGTGGGTGTGTCGCTGTCGTCGGTCAATGTGACGCACACGCCACCTGACAGCAGCCAGCGGGAGAATGTGAAAGCATCTTTATTCTGCAGGAGCCAGCTCTTAAACTTCTCATAATTCACTTTCTCTCCCTGGACAGAAACAGACAGAAACACTATGCATAATCACCAGAGTACAATTCTCTAATGAACCCATGACCAATATAAAGTGCATGACAAAACAGTGCAAAACTGAGAAGTTGGACTGCTGCTTCCTCTTGTTGAGCGAAGGGGAAGTTCTCTCATTATTAATAACTGATTTTTTTCTGCTGTATGCAGATACATTTGTGCGAGTGGTTTGGGTAAAGAGATAAGAGAGAGTCTTTGAGCCACTGCCAAGGGATAACCAACTAAAGTGCTGCACTGGGTGGTTTTCCCCTAAATCAAAAAGTGATGCAGGACGAACAAAGGCCGAGAAAACAGTGTAACTGGAAGAAGAGCTAATAGAGAAATAGGGGGGGGGGGAATGTAAGTCACAGCCATATTACGTGACCTTGTAGGCTGCAACATTTGCACTGTCAACCTTTTAAGCTTATTATTAGAGCTATAATACAGAGGAAGCTCTCTCAGTAAACACAAGTTTAATTAGGGCCAATGGTTCAGAAGGTACTGTATATATAGAATTTGGCAATCAATGAAAAGTGTCTGACAAAGATTGTTTAAATCGGCATGTAATCCATTTATCAGTGAACAAAATAGTCACACATTTCTTTCGAAAGCAGCCTGCATTTCTTGACTTGAAATCCAAAAGACGACATGACTATAGCCATGATTCAATCCAAGTTGTCTTATTTGTGTCATTTAATTTGTGAAATATCAGAATATTGCAAATAAAATTAATCTCACCACATTAAAAACATACACTTCAAACTGTTTTTTTGTGTATGCTTTTTGGAAATTTTTCTTTTATTTTAAGGCTGTCGATTTAAAAAGTATGTACAGCAATTTAACACATTTAATGTGATGCAGGGCAACAGGTCACTGCATGATGTAGCCTTCAGAAACAATTCAAGATATTGGGGCAAAAATGCCCTGGCCTGTATGATTTTTTGTCTCATATTTTTATCACAAGTAATGAGCACAATATCACATGAGTCCTGTTTTTATACCGAATAGCTTGAATGCAAATGCGATATTTATTTTATATAACAGTTCAATAAATGAGCAATTAATATTTGTTATATTTTAGACACAATATTGTCTGTTTTTGCTTAATTTTGCCAAGGAAGATATCACCTATAAAGCCAGATCAGAACTGTTGTGTGTCTCCAAACACACAGCGGTGTTTCGTTTTTGAATGAATCCGCCTTTTGAGCAAATCATTCGGTTGAACTGATTATTCAATAGCCGTTTCATAAAGAGAGCCATTAACTTAATTCATGAATGAATCAGCTGTTTGAACTAATCAAATGAATATATGACTCAATGACTTGAGACATTTACTGCCACCTAATGGAAGCTTTAGTTTCCTATTTAGAGTAAAATTTCATTTTAAAAATAATTTCATATCTTAGTGATTCTGTTTATTTATATTTACTCTCCCTCATGTCGTTTCAAATCTGTATGACTTTCTTTTGAAGAATGTTGGTAACCAAACTCTTTTGGTCTGTGAATATATTTAAATACCAGGGGTGTAATGGTACGTGCATATATACAGACAACGAATACAGTCAGTCACAGGCGATCCACACTCTAATCCAGAAGGGGGCGAGCGGTAATGCAACGATGTTTGCTAATCGCCACAACAGGAAAAAGAGCAGACGAAGAAGAGACAATCTATGCACCAACCCAAAACAAGAGCTCAGATTGCATGCAAGAGCTTGCTAGAAGCCGATACGCTGAGTTTCGGTTAATTTTTGTGACGCACTAACTTCATGGAAAGGTAACCGGGACAATAGAAAGCGGCAACCTGTTTGTTTTCTTTATTTTACAAAAGCACAATGTTTTGTTTTTATTGTGAGTGTAGTGTACACAAATAAAAATAGACACTTTACAGTTTTGAATGATGTCTTACTGGTCATCTGTATGACCATAATTTATGCTATAATTGACATATTTTAAGTTGTTTCCACTGTTATAATGAGACATTTGCCATCGTGCCGATTTGTGTCATGGAAATCTCACTACAGTCCAGTGATGAAATATGAGAGTCTTGGAAATGGGAAGTCTCTTGGAAAGGTGAAGTAGACAGATGAAGATGCACTTTTCCTCCTTCTGGCTCATCTTTCTATGATTTCTTGAAAAAGCGTAATATTAAACATTGTGCATCTGCATAGTGCTTAATACACTAAAGTAAGCTGTACTGTACCAACTACCTCAGGGGGGACTAAATGCCGCTAGGTGGAACAAATTTGCACTATTGTCTGTTCAAAATAAATGAAAAGAAACCTTGAGGATTTGTTGCTTTTTCCTGCTGTACCAAAGTCGTATCAAACCATGAACCCCAAAACCAAGTCATGTACCAAACCGTGACATCTGTGTACCGTTACACCCCTACATTATACCATTTCAGATGCAGCTTCTGAATAAAAAATATCATGGCCCTTGTAGCCTAAAAGTTTGTGTAATAAATTCTCTGTTGAATCAAAAAAAAAATTCTTTCTAGAGCTACTTTTTGTAATGCCTAAATGATTTTCAATACATTTAAATGATCTTTTGGGGGTAATTTCTGAACCAAATTTGATGTGTGATTAATTTGCGATTAATCAGTACATCATGTAATTAATTAGATTCAAAGTTTTAATTGCTTGACTTTTTTTTTATACATACATGATGATCCTATAAACTTGATCCTATAAATGCAGTTTAATTTCTTATCTTCATAATAATGTGAAATGAGTAATTTTCAATAAGAAAAATCTAAATGTATCTCTTGAACACCCTGTGGCTGGAGGGCATGGTGATTGGAATCATTACTGACAAGCAGGTAAGACAGGTAAATAACACAGGTGAGTCTTCCTGCACTGACCTCCGTGAAGCACTTCCTAAGAGAGGGCGGGACCTCCCCATCCACTGAACGTAGCATGCTCTCCACATCCTCCCGGACCACATAGGCTCCCGAATCACTGGCGAACAAGCTGAAGATGTCTGTGGATACAGAGGACATGCTGGTTAATGCACACACACCTTATCAGAGTCTAGCAGGCAATGTGTCTCGCACCCTCACATCAATCACAGCTGTCAAGGACACAGTGTGACACTCCAGAGTAGACACTACATCTATGGAGAATATCAGAGTAAAGTTTGACTAAAGAAACAGAGAGCTAAACAAAGCTATATAACACTGGATGATTGAATATGCTGAGCCTGAGGTGTGCTTGTTTAGATTGATGTTTGTAATGGAATTCCATAATGGCATCTCCTGTGACATGCAAAATGAACATCATACTGTATACACACGTGTGTAAGGAAGAGCAGCATTTCTTGGGGTTCAATCGGTTTAAGGCCTTTAAGCACATGCGTAAAAAGATATTATGTTTTATTTTGCAAGCATGTAAACACTTAGAAAACTTAGGAAACCAAAAGTAATTTATAAAAGATCATATAAGAGATTCACTCAAAAATCATTTTGTACAGACGTAAATAATGTATGTTGATTGATCTTTATAAGGAAGTTCATCCTGATAATGCATTGTCAGCATTTGAAAGATTATTTTACCCATGCACCTATGAAAAAAATGTACAGTGAAGAATGTTAGGGCACCATGGATTGTTAATGAGTTGAAAAACATTATGTTTGAGAGAGATGTGGCAAAGGGTACAGCAAACAGAAGGAGGATTGGGACGTCTATTGCAAATTAGGAAATCAAATAACTAAAAGTAATAGGAAAAAGAAAAGAATGTTTTACAAAATTAAAATAAGTGAATGTAAATATGATTGTAAAAAAATGTGGAGTACACTCAATGAAGTAATGGTTAGGAAATCAAGTCAAATTCCTTCTTTTATTGACACAGGTGACTCATTTTTAACTATTTTTATCAATATGAAATTGGAAATTATTTTAATGATTTTTTTCATAAATAAAGTTGATAAATTAAGAGAAGAAATGTTGTTTGGCAGAACCAGTTTGCCACATCTTTAATATCAGTATCGAAAAAGGGATTTTTCCTTTTGCTTGGAAAGATGCAAAGGTTATTCATCTACAGAAAAATGCAGCACTGGGTTTTAATGGTCATAATAGTCGACCAATAAGTTCAACTGCTACCAGTTCTTAGCAAAGTATTGAAAATGATAATTTGGGAGCAAATTCAATTATTCTTTGCGGAGAATAATTTGCTCTCTAATTGTCAGCATGCATATTGAGAGAGCACAGATTGATGACAATAACTTAGTAGGAGCATTATCGTAAGATTTTATCTCAGCTTTTGATGTACTGGATCATAAATTATTGCTGGATAAACTGAAATGTTACAAATTTACTTCTCATACTGTACATTGGTTTAAAAGTTAACTGTCTAATGGGACAATGTTTATTTTATAATGGAAGTCATTCAGATGTGAAAGAGTTGCAATGTGGTGTGCCTCAAGAAAGTTGTTTAAGAACAATAATCTTCCTCTTGTTTTAAAGTGTGCATGGACAGTCATGTTTGCAGATGATAAAACATTATATTTACCTGCAATCAGTTAAGCAGCTGTCTACTGCTTTGGATGAGGAAATACAATTGGTCATAAAGTAGGTACAGAATAATAAAGTTGGTTCTAAATCCAAAAGCATTGTGTTTGCATCAAACTGCAAAAAGCTGATTGCATCAAAAGTTAAATTTGTCTGTAAAGAGTGTGCCTATTGAACAGGTAGAGGAAATAAGACTTCTTGGAGTTATATTAGACAGTAGGCTGAAGTGGTCAAAAGTGGTCAAAACAGATAGAAAATATGGTAACTGGTATGGGAAGAGGTTTGTCAGTTATTAAGAGATGTGAAATTTTTACCACAACACTGTATTTCTAAAATTGTGCAAACAATTGTTCTTGCTTAGATTATTGCCCAGTTGTGTGGTCGAGTGCATCAAGTAAAGACAAAAAAATGTAACTAATTGAAAAATGACAATTAGTCCAGAACAGAGCGACACGACTCACTTTAAACTGTGAAAGAAGGGCTAATATAATAAGAATGCACTGGTGAAGGATGTCTCTCTGCTTTGTTTTATAAGGAATATTTCTGTGTCTAGTGTTCCTAATGTCCTGTACTCTCAACTTTTGTATAGTAGTACTAGTCATAATTTTAACACCAGGCATACATAAAAGGGAAGTTTTTTATTTCCTGTTTTGAAAACCACTGCAAAACAATGGACTGTAATGTATAGGAGGAATGAAAATATGGAATGATTTACCATTGATATTATATATTTTTTAACAAGAAAAACTAGTTTTAAAAAAATATTTAAAGGAACATTTAATGGCACAATATATAGTAAATTGTTGATTTTGATATTTGGAATGAATGTCGGGTTAGTATGTTTCATTTACTTGACTTTTTATTATTGTTGATTAAATGTAGTTTTGTATTTTTTACTTGTTGGGACCACAGGAAGAGTAGCCACTGCCTAGGTAGCGGCTAATGGGGAACCAAATAAACAAAAACACTTAGATCATAGATGGAAAAGACCATTTACAGCCAATACAGGCAATTTACTAAGGAAAAATATGTTTTTAAAGTTTTTTTAACAGTTAAAGCACCATGTCTTGCCTGATCTCCACCACTTTTATTTGGTGTCCTCAAAGTGTGCCCATACAAATGTGTGTCAAATTTGTTGTAAATATCTCATTTCGTTTTGAAGTTTAGACACTTATAATTATGAGAGCATAAAAATTATCCATGGGCGACACTGATCTGATTTTTTTGTCGTTTCCTATTTTGACATTTGGTCGTTATTGTTTAGCTATTGACCTATGTTTTCAAATTTCCTGTGGTGGTTTTGTCTCCATTGGACTAACAGTTTCGAAGATAATCGCGAGTTTTTTTAAGCGCTAAATGACACAAGGACATAAGGTGAAACCTGGCTTGTTTGGTATCGTTGGACTTGGCAAGGATTCAGGAGTCTAAGGAGGTCACTTCCGTGAAAAACGCTGGCTTGAAACTTCTCGGGCTCCTTCAGGGCATTGTGCCGATGATGCATACTGAGTTTTTTTAGATAAGCCAATGTTCTCATAGACTATCATGGCACCCTGGACAAAGACACTGCATGCCAATTTTAATCGGACTAAAGGTTGTGTGCGGTTATAGCCATTTTCATGATTTTTTTCCCCCTGTTATAGTGCCACCAAGTGGCCAATCGTAAAAAAAAATTTCATGTGACCTCAGATTGAGCTCATAAACATGCGTCACGAGTTTAGCGAAAATATCTCTTTTCGTTCACATGTTATAGTCATTTTAGTAAAAGTGGCCCTGGTCACATCGAACATTTTGGTTCCCCTTAGCGACCGTGAACTGAAATTTCTAAAAAAAATTATGATTATTGATAGTCACTCTCCAGAGAATATTTCTGTAGTGGTTTGGTTCAGATCAGGTAAAAAACCTAGGAGTAGTTTGCAAAAGTAGTTTTTTTTTAAAAACTCAATTTACTCGAAAATGGCGCCTGAAGGGCAAGCAAATCCGATACATGCATTTGTCCGCCTTTAGCCAAGGATTCCAACGGTATAAGACACTTGAGCCTACACTTAATGGTTTAGGAGTTAAGCAATTTCGTACTTTTGACCAGTGTAGCGCCTCTGTCAGGCCATTCAGGGCACGCCTTTGTAGGCGGTGTGAGTACTACCAGCCCTCAAAGTTTCAAGTCTCTACGACTCAGTTTTAGACAGAGAATGCTGCATATTAACAATAACAATAGGGTTTCAGCACTACGCACTTGAACCCCTAAAAATATAAAAGGTTGGGTTGAGTGGACTGCATGTGCCCCTCTGTACACCTACATTTGGCTTTCTCTTCATCGCGTCCTCTTGTTAACAGAACCAGCCCGACAATCAGGTAGTTGAAGTGTAGCCCTTTAGATGTGCCACCAAAAGAGCTGTAGATCACCTACAACAGATGAGAAAGGAAGGATGCACATTAAATGTATCCCCTTAAAATGCACACAATTGATCAGCATTTAATTCTGTGTTCAAATAATACTGTCTTCAGGTGACCTGCAGTGATCATTGGCACCAAGCTTAATTTTGCCATTGAACTCAACTTTATGCAATTGAGCAATGAAGCAGAAACTACTAATGGGAGTGCAGGTAGTTATCCACCTAATATAGTTGGATAATGCAGTCAAGTAGTAATGTTTTCTAAATACTAAAAGCTCAGACATTTGGCAACTTCCAATGATTTAGTTGTCAGTGTATATGCCCCTTTCTACAGAACACAGGAAGTTATGCATTGTATTGCACATAATGGTTATGCAAAGGTCATACAGTGAAATATACACAGATTACACAGATGACAATAACATACTCAGTTCAGTATAATAATGATAATGATGATTATTAATAAAAATTAGGTCTTCAAATATTTTTTTACCAATAAGCATAGCAAAACAGGTTGGAAAAATGTTTTTGCAGGCATTTACAGGACAAAGTCACACAACACACCAAGCAACTAAAGAAAACGTGTATTTATAGTTACACAACAAAGAAGGTCATTACTTTCCATCAGTACACTACTATTATGAATTCTATTGATGTTCGACACAGAAAACGCTTAAGACAGACAGCCTGGTGTTAGCCGTCATCTCAGAGTCAGACCTTTGATTTCCGCTGAGATTCAGAGAAACATCAGACTCTTAATGATAATAATGCACCCTAGATACATATCTCCCCGTAAATCAGCTGACAACATTTAGTTTAATACAGAGGAAACATTACATTCTCTCTCAACCCACACTGCAGGGCTACATAAATGAATAAAAAAAATATCCCTGCAAAATATGTCACAGCAGGAGGAGGGTTAGCAGTAAAATGCTTTTCTTCCAGTTTTTGATCTGTTTCTATTCCACAGACACACCATGCACACATAATTCACTTTTACGCCTGGTGAGACACCATGTCTTACCAATAACACCACATATAAGTAAAATTTTCACACCCCCTGATTCCTACTAAACAGTCTAGCACTCTGCGGCTAATAAGAAAAATTTAATAAGAAAAAGTTCAAACTGTTCAAGTTCAAATGAGTCTTGACTGACAAGTTGGACTACAGCTTCACTGCTGAGCAGGGTCCTTTATTTACTTAAGCACAACCGTAACTAAAATTAAAAAAGAAATAAAACAAAACAAAGAAAACATGTGTATGTCTGTGACCTTTCCACTAACAGCATGATAGTAAATTTACTAAAAGTGTTCAAGTTATTTATTTAAGAAAAAAAAAAAAAAACTAGTAAAATGCATAATATATGTATTTAACAAAAATAAATAAACTAAAGTAGCGCTAAACAAAATTTAATGGTAGGGATTTTTTGGTTTCCAAGCTAAATGTATGATATTCAATTTACTGGCCACTATACCCGTAACCGCTAATTATATAGTTTATAACTAATTTATAAAACAAACAAGTAAAGAAAAGTGAAAAATAAGTAAATAAATACAATAAAACAAAACCAAACTTATGTCTGGGGCCTTTTGGTTTCCTACCTAAATATATAGTGAATTTACAGGCCAACTAGCAATTAGTAATTGTACTGTAATAATAATCAATTACTGTGTAATCAATACAGTAAAGACTTTGTAATAGCAAAGAGTGATTATTTTTATATATGATTATTCAATTTCTGTATTATTTCATACCTGAATGTTTTCTTAAATAGTTGTAAATGAAAAAAAGAAAATTTGTTTCTTTCTTGTATTGTATTTGTTATTTGCAACTTTGTTCTAATTTTTAATAAAGATAAAATAACAAAAATAACTTATGTTTATTATTATTAATAAAAGAATTGTAGAAAAAGATGCATCGAGAATCGTTTTATAATTAAATCGTTACCGCAATCGTAATCGAATTGTGAGACAAGTAAAGATTCACACCTCTATGTTGAAACCACCACACAAAGCTTCCAGTTTCACATATGGCACATTTAGTTGATTGTTTTAATTTCTAAAGCTTTATGTAAAGTCCTCAAGCTGGGTGGCCATTGGTGTGTGTGAACCCATTAATTTCTTATGGGCTGTTTACACACATAAGTCACTGCACCACTGTGATGACCCTGGTGTGTATTCTGCTCTGACAGCACATCATATGTTTACTGCATGAATGTGATCTTTTGTGACAGAACTAGCGAAGTGCAAGAATAGGTGACTAAACAATACTGCTGCTTCTGTTTGTCGACATTGGAAATACCAGTAATTTTTTTCCCACATATCTGTATTGCATTATATTTTTACAAAGGCTACATCCAAATGACTGTCCTATTAAAGGGGAAATGAAGCAGTCAATCAAGTTTACATGATTTACAAGATGGATTTCCACTTTAATCAACAATTATATAAGAAACATGACAAATGTAAACATATAAAAGAAAAAAAAGAAAAACCGTTATATCTTTTGCTGCCAGGGCGCTGCCATTGTGTGCAGTATTCTAAAGTGTGACGTCACGGGGTTGGTTGGCTTTAATAAACCTGGCTGAATGTATTAATATCACGACGTCAAACTGTCTACACCACGGAGTTTTGACCGCGAACAACTAATGAAGTCTAACATATGTTATATACAGCAGATGGACTCTGACACGGTGGGCATCGCATTACAACAGCCACACGCGTTGCAACTTGCCAACCCGCTCTTCGCCCAAAACCACCACCGGCTGTTCGACATAACAACGTAACTTACCACTGCTCGGTTCCCACGCCGTATCGGCTCAAATGCATATATTAATACATGCAAACTTACATGGTGTTGTTGACAAGAGACATGAATATGATGGCAGACATCGCGAACAATGTTTCCATGTGCAGTTTGTTAACATAACGTTAACGTTAGACGTCGTCTTTTTGTCTGGTACTAATAAACTCCACTAAAGTTAGCTAAACACTAAGTTAGTGTTAGCTAGTTCATGCTTACAGCTGTTAGCTAATAATGACGTACCTAACGTTAGTTGTTCGCGGTCAAAACTCCGTGGTGTAGACAGTTTGACGTCGTGATATTAATACATTCAGCCAGGTTTATTAAAGCCAACCAACCCCGTGACGTCACACTTTAGAATACTGCACACAATGGCAGCGCCCTGGCAGCAAAAGATATAACGGTTTTTCTTTTTTTTCTTTTATATGTTTACATTTGTCATGTTTCTTATATAATTGTTGATTAAAGTGGAAATCCATCTTGTAAATCATGTAAACTTGATTGACTGCTTCATTTCCCCTTTAATATTACAATTGAAAATACATCTTGAAAAGTGTATATCAAAAAATATAGCAGCCAGTACACGTCAAAATACTTTCCATACACAAGAATTAACATCTTAACATTGGTGACTTTCTGAATTCTATTTATTATATTGAGTTTGTACTTACTGGCCCTGCTGTACCAACCGATTCAGTTAATTTTATTAAATATGTCTATATTTGTAAACATTGATTAAATGAATAATTAAGTTTACTGTACAATGCTCATATCAATGAACATTGAACATAGCAAATACCGCTATGGGATTTGACTGTTTGATTTATGGATTTAGTAGGCTATTTCAAATGAATTGCTGCTGTTTTCTGACTATCTTCTGGGAGTTTAAGCATTATAGAAATTAGTTGTGGCACACAGAACGGCTTAATTAAATTTTTACATTGTACAAATACATAATATACACAAACACAGAAGTCATTCTTATTGAAAGCAGCTTTCATAATGAATAATGTAGCACGCTTCCGTAGCATGTAATCATTGCCCTTTGATGTAATACAAACACTGAGCGACTGAAGGTGGAAGTAATGATCAACTAGAGCATTCCAGAAGCTGACACGTGCACAGACAGGAAGTGGGAGGAAAAGTGTGCGATGCTGCAAGGGATTTAATGAGGCTGGGTGCTAAAGATCAACGTATGGTGTTGGCTGGCCTGCTGCGAGCTGAATTCAGGGGAACCAATCCACTTATCCCAACGACGAAATGAGCAGCTGGGAGCTCGGGGTTCCTCCTGACTGTGCCTCCTGGTGATGGACGCAGTGCAAGATGTCACCTGCAGCTAGCAGATTAATCACCCACAGGCGCAGGCACGGACTACCGGCCATCTATACGCATGTGTGGGTGCATGTAGGTTAAGTGAATAATATATCGATTTTGAAGCATGGTTAGACAGAGTGGAGTACAGGGGCCAGTTGCATAAACTGCTAAGACTAGTCTTAGAAGTTAGTCATCAAATTTAAGTCAGTTACATAAAAACATAGACTGGTCTAATTTGATACCGAAAAGTAAGACTGATTACCCCTAACTAACTGCTAGTTGGTCATTCTAGTTCTTAAAGGGGTCATCGGAAGCCTATTTTCCACAAGTTGGTTAGATTCTTTAGGGTCTTCATGTAAAGTTTGTAACATACTTTGGTTAAAATTCCTCAATGGTTGTGTAAAACAACAGCCTTTTTACCTCCTCAAAAACAGCTCTGTTCACAGCGACCCGTTTCGGTGCATGTCTCTTTAAATGATAATGAGCAACTGCTCACCCAGCCCTCTCTTCCATGGGGCATGTCGACACAAGACGCGTAAAGTGCTGCCTTGGCGGACAGTATACAAATAGCTGAGGGCGTAAATATGCTAATACGGGACAGTCAATCAGTGTTCGTGGGCAGAGCATGTAAATCCAAACGGCTTGATTATTGAGAGTGTTTAGGCTTTTTGAGGATAAAAAAAAAGAAAAAAAAAAGGAGTGAATGGATTTTTTCCATTGCATAGTGGTTGTGTCCACACACTGCAAAGACACATTTATATGCAAACACCATGTAAAAGTGAATTTTGGATCCGATGACCATCACTTTAAAGGGATAGATCACCCAAAAATGAAAATTAGCCTATTAATTTACTCTCCCTCAAGTCATCCTAGGTGTATATGACATTCTTCTTTCAGACGAGTTATATTAAAAAATGTCCTGGCTCTTCTAAGTTTTATAATGGCAGTGAATGGTTGTTTCTGTTTTGAAGTCCATAAAAGTGCTCCACACAGCTACAGGGGGTTAATAAAGGCCTTCTGAAGCGAAGCGATGCGTTTGTGTAAGAAAAATATCCATATTTAAAACTTTGTAAAGTAAAATAACAAGTTTCCGGCCAAACAGACATACGGATTCCACTTAAGTGTAAAGCACAACTTATGCGAGTAATGCTGATATTTATACTATGCCATAACGCACTACGCTACTTCCGACGTTATAAGTTGCGATTTAGGCGCAAATAGACTGGGTATGGTCGTTTGGCCAGAAGCTAGAATTTTACTTTGTAACGTGTTAAATATGAATTTTTTTCTTACACATACGCATTGCTTCACTTCATAAGGCGTTTATTAACCCCCCGGAGCCGTGTGGAGCACTTTAATGATGGATAGATGCACTTTTATGGACTTCAAAACAGAAACAGCCATTCACTGCCATTATAGAGCTTGGAAGAGCCAGGACATTTTTTAATATAACTCCGATTGTATTTGTCTGAAAAAAAGAATGTCATATACACCTAGGACGACTTGAGGGTGAGTAAATCATGGGCTAATTTGGATTTTTGGGTGAACTATCCCTTTAAGACACAATTTTAACATCATGGCTGTTTATGCAACTGGCCCCAGGTGAAAATGTAAGGAAAATCTCAACCTTGATCCAGCAAATGGTCTGTTAACCAGCACAGAATGTGACATGTGAATGTGTAGAGTGCTAGAAAGAATCACTTTAGTAATAAACCTACTCAAAGTGCTTGGCAAAAAATCTGGATAAGTCACTGTACAAGCTTGTGGGAAAAGAGATTTGATGAGTGGCAGTTTTATTCAGCTGAAAGAATTTAATTGGATTGCAGCCAGGACTGAAAGTTCATAATACCTGACAAAAGATTCATGACTTTAGAGTCAAGTCCTGTTAAAGGCCTCCATCGGTTTTAAGGACTTCTTTTAATTGACACTAAAACTTCGAAGATAAGTGTCCCCTTTCTAAAGCGATCTTAGAGTATTGATCCGATACATTTTTCACAATAAAACTGGCTGATATCCAAACAGAAACGAGACGAAAATAACTAGTCAGCCACACTGGCATGCAAATACTAGTTCCTATGACAACAAGTAGAAGTATGAACCAGAAAGGTTTCTGCTGAAATAGAGGGGGATATCTGTATGATTCATCTCACAGAGATCAGACTGTAAAATACAGGAGGCAGGTAGAGGGCCACATGAACTCATGGTTACAGCGGTCAGGTCATGAGGAAGTATTTAAATGTCAGATGATGATGTGTGAGGGTGTTTTACCATAAAGCCCCACCCTTTCAGTTAGTGCTTCTCTGGGTTACAAGTGGTAACCACATGACTTTGGGTATTTAGAGCATCAGCAAACCAAAACAGAACTACACACGAACAGGGACATAGCTTAGTCAAACTGCAGCATAAAAAAGCACAAAATCAACAGTGGGGAACTGTAACGAAGTTAATGTATGTTTTTGTGACTATCATGTACTAAAGGATGTAGTCTGAGCACAAAATATCAAGAAAATCTAATCTAAATCCATCAAAGGTACAGTAAATGGCCTGTCAAATATGTACTAGTAACCTGCCATAAATAAACTAGGGGGACAGACCAAACAAGCACAAACCTGTTACAACATGAAGAGACCGCACTGAAATGTAATTTTTTTTTTATTAAAGCTTGACTCACCTCTGCAACCTTTGGTGGCACTCCATCGCCCAGTACTTCCCTGTAGAAGCATTGCTGGGTCATATAGACAGACAGGCCACTGGTCCTCTTGAAGGCATCTCGCAGACGTTTGAGCTCCACATCGGTAACTGTGAACACAGTGGAGAGCTGTCAAATAGCTGTACAGGATATGGTTTATTTAAAAAAAAAAAAAACTACTTCAAAAAGAGGTTCATTGTTTTATACTAAACTATTGGAATGCATCCTTGCTGAATAGCCTAACGCATTGATAACCCATTCAAAAACCTTGTGAGCATAAGGCTTTTATAAGGCTCGGATAATTTACTTATGCAGTTTTTTAAGCAGAAAATTCATGTCAGGGCCTTAGGTCTGAGATAGGTAGCTCTGAGTGCTGAGCAAACTTCTTATAAGTCAAAGTCATTGCCATCTTTGCACATTTCTTACCTCTAGCTCAGAGCATGTTGAGTTATAATGACAGAGAGGGACTACAGCAAGTGCTTTCATCTCTCTCTCTCTCTCACGTACACACACACTCATCCCTTTTAAAACATCACCGCCTCTGCATCCTGTATTTAACCCAGACACTTAGAGGAGGCCATTGCTGCTTCTCTCCACTCATAGCCTTGTACTGCCTAGCACAATACATCACAGACCTGCTCATAAACCACAGCACTGTTCTATTCGACCCATCCATATAACAGGATCAAGGCCAAGAGCAGAGGGCCAAGACACCATGCTCTTTCCAGGATATTTCCAGAAATGAATGAACAGAATGGATTTTGACTTCGAAATTAGGGATGCACCGAAATTTTGGCAACCGAAGATTTGGCCGAAACAGCTATTTTCGGTTTCAAAATCAGTGACTAAAAACAGACGTTTAAATAGCGCTTCTCAGATGGCAGGTTTTGACTGTGTTCAGCATCTATCTCATGCACACAACGTGGATAAGCTACAACGGTGAAACGTGTCAGCTGTGTGTGGACACTAGCTCTGGATTGACGATATTCATTTCTCGATTTTATTCTCGTTTTTTGTTGATGCGCGAACAAAACTTCACAAAAAAAAAATTGCTTTCACACTCAGTCCATCTAATATGTAGGCCTAAGTGACTTGTTGTCTTTTTTAGATTTTTAGCATCATAATATGACAGGAAGCTTGCGCTGCAGACTGCTGTTTGTCGAGGCTGTGGATTACAGGTAATAATATTGTGAATACTGTTCAGTTTCTTGCACAGAGAGATGCTTTCGCTTCATAAGACCTCATTGTATCATCAGGAGCCATGGGTATTAATTTTGTTTTGCCTGTATATGTACTCCCGAAGTGACGGTAGCCGGTGACTTGCACTATATGAATCACTAAAGACCACTGGTTTCAGCAAAAAATCTTCTTTACTATTCTACTGCAGAAAAAAAAAAAAAAAAAAAACTCCACCCAATTTTGGGTGAACTATCCCTTTAAGAATGCTTGGAATTAGGTGGCACATAGTACATCCACAACAAAAGCATGCAACAAATGCCACTCCATTGTAATAACAGTTGTTAGCATATCATTGAAGGAGAGCGACTGGAGCCATTTTTATTCACTTATGGTGTTGTCACAATACGGCAGCTGATGTTTTCCTGCCCTTTTTGTCCTAAAACACCTTTTTAATTAGAACAGTGTTTACTATAACAAATGTGTTGCAAATGTCATATGAAGAACACGTGATATGAACAAACAGTACCGATTTAAATTTTACAAACCTTAACTACACAAAATTTGCTTAATTTTGAAACAGACGTCACTGAAAGTAATAACTTGCGGTTCGGTGTAGATGAGTCAAATGTTGATATATAAGCGCATCTAACTAATTCCATGAGATCATTCAGTGAAGGATTCATTAAACTGTAAAACATAGGCCTAAACTCATTCAAATCGTAAACTTGAGTTTTTTTAAACATAATTTGTTAAAAGATCTGGCTCATAAAAGTCACTTGTTCATAAATTGGACTACACTGGTTGCTCTACATGTTTTGATTCACTAAAAAGAACTGGTTCATAAAGTCATTTGTTCATAAATTGGACTACATCACAAAGGGCTGAAAATTAGGAGATTGGTTTCATCTTGGTTTTAAATGTGATCTTTTTAATTGTAAGATTATGCTGCCACAAAAAAAATAGACCTATACTGAAAAATGGGTGTAGAAACAATTTTCACTCAGACATTGCTAGTAAATTTCCCAAACAATTACAAAGAAGCAATGGCAAGTAAGACATTGAACTAATGTTATTTTCTTGGCAAACATGCTCCAATAATCTTGTGCTCCAATAATACAACTTCAGATAATCGTTTTTTACAGTATATAATTCACACAAACTTGAAAACAAAAAAGTTCCCACTTCTCCCCTCTAATTCTCATACCTGTACCTTCATTTCTCACTTATATGGCAATGAGGTTCAGTAAAGGGTAAACTCTGATTGGTAGGTCAGTGCTGAGCGTATGAGGGCATGTCATTGTGATGTGACCAGTGATGCTGAAAGACACACAAGCCTCAGACGAAATATAGTTTAAGAACAATTTCAGCACAAAAGTGAACCCTGCATGAGCTGTATCAAGGATCTGGAGAGAAGAATCACATTCGTACACACAATGCTTGTAAGGACGTTTAAAAAAAGACGTCTATATCAGGATGTTGAGGACACCTTATTGCATAAAATCACCACAGACAAATAATGAGGATATTCAAAAGCTCAAAGCACAAACTTAAACAGGTTATTCCAATGAGTCAATGGAAAGAAACATTGTTTACATCCTACAAGAATAGTTGACATCTTTTGTCAACTTTTGGAAAGTTGACATTATGAAAGTTGTGCGTTGTGACATGCCACACACTGCAGGACCATTTGAAATGAAGTGAAGGTTAAAATTTCTTTATTAAAATTGCAACAAAAAATAAATAAATCAATGAAAAAAAAAAAAAAAAAAGAGACACCCCGCCTCCTCCCAAAGTCTGAGTTTATAAAACTACTTGCCATTTTTCCACCACATAACCATATTAGACTTATTAATGTTTTAGGCCTCAATACAACCAAATATCAGCCTTGCCAATATATGGCTCTATCAGTAAGCACAGCACATTTTCTCAATAGGCACTCCACAGTCTTTATAATACCAGGAAGAAATGGGAATACTGTGTTGTGAAGATATGACGACAGGAAACAGACTGTGGATATTCCTACTTGACAGAGGGTGAACCATAGGGACAAGCCTGAGAAAACAGTTTAGAGCTCTGAGGGTCATAAAAATTCCTCAGGACTAAAGAAAGGTTGATTTTCTTACAAAGCAGGAGAAAACTTTTAATTCTCAAACGACATCCATTCTCCCAGGTCACAATCTATAGTCAAAGACACACTGCTGGGGGAAAGGTGAGGGCGGTCAATGAGATTTCTCTCTCTTCATGTGACACAATGCACAGACATGGCCGTGGAGTAGACCACGTGCATCTGAGATGTTTCAAAGTTGACAGGTCAGCAGATGCGCTCTAATATATCTCTGCAGTCTCTCCACAGGCATTTTAATAGACATGGAGCGAGCATAATTATTCTGTATAATGATCTGTGGGAGAAAAGCATCGGATGAGGTGAACAACATCCCGAAATCATAAACACAATCATGGCACCAGATGTTCCACTGAAAAGGCAATGACGATGACTATGCTGAATGCTGGAGACATTTTCTGTGCATGTGCAGGAAGAACTCCTGACCAGTTTTTGAAGTCATTACAAGACAATTAAGCCAATTCTATTAAGCAATTCCCAAATTGCTCTCTCCAAAGATGCCAAAGTAATATATGCAAACCATAAGACGGTTTCCCAAGGAAGACCGAGTGATAGCACAACAGTACAGCTATTAAAATATGCATGAAACACTGGAATCAGTTAACTAAATTTACAGAATAATTACTGTCATTTATTTGTATATTATAGGTTTAAAAGCAAAATAAAAAATACATATCAAATACTGGAGTAAAAATTAGGTCACTCTGATAGACTAAAATACACTTTCCTACAAGGGCTAGTTAAAGATCTCTTTTTTATGAGCCACAGTATTTATGGTGAGGCAAAGTAACCTATTCTTATCTATACTGACTCCATTAACCTGACTCAGTAATTGTTTATTTAAACTCTTCTCCAAAAAAGTATCCAAAAAGAAGAAAAATTCCAACACGAAGGAACACATTCACTGGTGTTCGCGTTAAGGTGATGAAAAAGAAATGAGGAAATGCAAATGTCGTCTTGCTCTGGGGAATTCAGTGACAGGTCTACTCTTTGAAATAGCACAGCAAAAGACTGCTAAAACATTCACAGCTTCTTTGATTTTCCCTTTCCTCGTCCAGTCAGAGAGCTTCCCCTCAGAGGAGAGACAGCTAGATCCATAAAGCTCTGAGTTACTGATGGAATGCCTGCAGGATACACTGTATCCTACAGTAAAACTAATTTCAGTGTGCCATTACCCAGAAACATGACCTACTTTGAGTTCGCAGTAAGCTACAACAATGTAGGTCTGTAGGTGGTGGCAACCTTACATTCTAGGCAGAGGACTCCAAGGACGACCTGAGTACAAATGAGACGCCTGACCCTTATAGGTGGCATAAATAAACATGAATTCCTGAAGACGAGACTTAATTATCTCAGATGGATTCGACAGCCTGGAATCTCAGGGGACCCTCTCTCAGTCAAGCTGACAGGGGAATGCCTGTGCTCCCCATAAGGCTAGCAGCATTGTCACATTGTCAGTGGGCTACATACGACAGGGTTGGGACACTTTATAATACTGAACAGTATATTGAATGTTCAATCTTAGATGAAAGCCACTGAAAAACTTTGAGAATGATCACTTAAAACCTTCAAATTACGTACTAATGAACCCGAGTACATTATGGATGATCCCAATCCACACCTTTTCAAGAATAACACCGTAGGAGTATTAATAAATGAAGACAACAGTTCTTCTTTGTTTCTGATCACGTATGTGTCATCATTTTCCTGGAAAAGTGTTTATGAACATTATGGATGTAAAATTTCCAGTTGGAAACATCAATATTTAAAAAAAATATATATTTCTTTCTATCTAGGGATGGGTCATGATGGTTGACTAATTGTCCTAATATATATAAATAAAATAAATGGAGCCTGGATATTATTTCAATATAGTGTACAATGCACAGTGATGGATTTAAGAAAAACTATTACATGACCGAGAACAAGCCATTACTAAAACAAGCAATAAAATGCTGACATGAATGCCATTCCCCTTTAACACTATGTTATTGTGATGAAGTGATGTCAGCAACATTGGCTATTGGGCAGCGTGGCACAAAAAGCTTCAATAAATGTGCCACCACAGTGTGGATGCAGCTGAAACAATTAGGGTAATTCTACCTCTGCTAACGGGCTCAGGGCCAGCTAACTCCCTCTCCCCACCAACTCACACACACACACACACACACACACACACACAATACAATCACACAATCTTTTAACCCTTCAACACTCTCAGGTGACTCGCAAGAGGCCTATATTTAGATTGGGAAACATTATGTCAGCAATTATTTCAACAAGATGAAGAGACAAAAAACAACCACATTCCTCAATAGCTGTTTCAGATTTGGCCAGCATGTATCTTGGCCTGTGGTTTCCTAGTAAGAGAAACAAAAATGCAAATAATACCTATGCAAAGCAACAGCTAAATTCTGCTTATTCATCAAGGTGGGGAAAGATAAGCAATGCTTGATGACGCACTTGATCTCAGGTGCCAGTGTCTGCTTTCAAACCCCGATCATTAGACACTCATAAACATACCAGCATCAAGGCCTGTCAGCCTGATTGTCAGGTCACTGGAGCAGTTAAGGTGATTATGACTGCCAGATAAAAATCAAGAGTATACTGACATATACATTAAATAACCAATCTAAGAGTATGAATTTGTGTTCATTTTCATGGGCAAAAATGAAAGGACCAGGTGTAAATGCCCTCCGAAACGCATTTGAGACGGATTTAAATCCAATCACTCAAACCACTTCAGGAGTGCCTGACACATATTCTAGACAAAACTGGACAAGTGTAAATGCATCTGGTTGTTGAAACCACATATGTAAATCACACAATATGTAAAGCGTACACGGTAAACGCGGAGAATCTGCATGTCCAGTTTGAACCAATTGCGAAATCTGCCTCAGTTTCACTCTTATGCAGAATTCCCTATTGCATGGATTCCTACTGAAATGACTGGTTTTTGCCAGTGAAAAATTGTCGATCAATGGTAAATATGACTGCACCTTAATGTTTCAACAAATGCGAATATTGCCTAATGAGAGAGAGGATGGTAACGGGGCTGTGCGATTAATCGAAATCGTGTGCGATTTCTAAACCGCAGAAAGCACGATTTTTCCACCGGGCTCCTTAGTGTGCAAACTGAATACAGCACACCTAAATCTAGCATGTAAACAAGGAAGGATCATGACTTGGCCAAAATAAATCTACATCCGTGGGTTTGGATACTGGAGAGATGATGTATCATAGAGCCAAGTAATTTACAAGACCTGTCAAAGTATCGTGGCAAAACAAAGTAGGGGCCATTCACACAGAAGAATGCATTTTTGCAGTTAAAAACACAAGACGTAGGTCTTGAGACATGTTTTTTAACAGTTTAACATCTTTTACCTTGAGCGCCGTGTAAAATGCTGTGTCATGTGTGAGATACGGCAAAAGACACGAGATGCAATTGCAATGGTTAAAGAATGTCCATCTAGTGCGTTTACATAGAATAACAATGGCAAATTACGAACAAGGTGAACAAATGCCAGCGAAAATAACTGATGCCATTACATATCATTTATGCAAAGATATGGTGCCTGCAAATATCATCAACAAAGCCAGCTTCCAAAAAAATTATACAGACCAGTATGTAAGGAAATATTGCTTCAAAATCATGATTAAAATTAAAATCGCAATATTGATAGTACTTTTTTGTCCATATCGCACAACCCTAGATGTTAACCACCATAGACAGTCCCCATCAATATTCAGATTCAGGGTTTTTTGATAACCAATTCTCAAAATGTATCCTTGTTGGTTCCCACCAGTATTAAATGGATAATTACCCCTAAAATGAAAATGATTACATCATCATCATCTAACCCTCATGTCATTCCAAACCTCTATGACTTTCTTCTGCAAAAATAGATATTTTGCAGAATGTGTCCATTGAGTTTCATGGTATAGACTAAATAAATAAATAAATAAATGTAAATAATGAAAAGATTTTCGAAACATCTTTTATGTTCCACAGAAGAAAATGAAGTCATGCAGGTTTGGAACAACATGAACTATCCACGTATTTGTTTACAACCTTGATGAGGAAACACTTACAGCTGATATGAGCTGTCATTGCCTTATAAACAGGCCTTTATTAAAAATACATAATTATAATTATATTTACTGAATTATAATTGTTGAAGAACACTCACTTCCATAAAATCACCAAATCCATGAAAGTAACATCAAATAGTATAATAACTGAAGGTAAACAGGAAGAAAAAAAATCTGATTTCTATGTGCCAGGAAATGCACTTCCACTGTCTGCTTAGGAAGAGATAAAGTGCGATAGGCTACATGATAAATACTATGGAGGTGTTGAGAAATGTTGACAGATTAGTGAAATCTGTTTGTCAGTGTGTACGCTCCTGCACCACCCAGATTAGTTACACTTCCAGTCGGCTGCTAGTTACTGACTGTGTCAAAACCTAGTGAGATGTCCACTCTCAGACGATTTAGGGCAACTTAATCGCTTGGGAATGCGAATATGACGCAGAAAAATCTAAGTAACGTTAGACAGCTGACAATGTTTTGTGACAGAGCCACTGACAACAACATTACACCAATAAAACAAAGACATGACCAAACAGCCCCACCTTCGTCCTCCAAGCCTTTTACAACAGCAACATCATATCTATGTGAAATGACAGGTTGAGGCTTGTTAGCTCGAAGAAAGAGTTAATATGTGGGCTTAACTAGCTGGCTAACGCTGCTAACGCTAGCTTAGCGCCGCCGCGTAACTGACTGACCGCCGTTAATCGCTGAGGCTCAAACCTCTTACCTCTTTTAACGGCCTCGTCAAACGAAAGGAAGCCTATCCGTGACTCTTTGGCGCCCATGGTGCCCTCATTTCATGGCAATGGCAGAAATGTGCAGAGTATGACCGGTGCCTGTTGCCTTGTTTTGCGTTGTTTTTGTTTTTTTTCCCTCTCTCTCTCTCGGTATGGTGTTCCTCAAGTCAAGCGGTAGAGTTTAGCGTTATCAACGAGTGACGCGTCTAAGCGACGACGCCTCCATACTTGATCACGTGACATTTGTCCAATCAGAATGCAGGGGGCGTATGAGCGTCAGTTTCACGCAAGAAACGCAACACTGACGCTCATACGCATAGGAGGTTTTCGCCCGGAGCTGGCTGTCAAGTCGTCGACTTTAATATCCGTGGTTAATATTAGCTTGCTTGTGTGGAGCCAGTTTAACCAATTTGCACGCCATTTTCTTTACTTTGCCAGCACATTGTGTGTATAGTATTAGTATGGAAATAAAATGGTTAATAAATGAAAGGATGACTTTGATAAACCAATAAATAGCTTTTTCCTTGGTGGTCAGTTTAATATGTTTGTATGGAGGCAGCACATTTTTACTCTGGAGAGCCCTCAGCTATTTTTATTCGTCTTTTCACCCACCAAAAATATGATTCAAATGTGTTATTGGGTAGTTTTGAAACATTTTGAGTCGTTTAAATTATTTGTATGCTTTAAAATAGCTTAAATAAGCCTGTAACCTAGAAGCAGCATTGTTTTATTCTACTAAAATAAATCAGAAATGTTTTTGGTCGTGGGTAACGTTTTGACCAGTGCAATTTGATCATTTAGTAATGTGCTCTGCTTTTATTGTTTTTATTTCTAAATTTCTAATTTAGTTAGCCTGTAATTTTAGTCACTTTAGGAATTACACTTCAAACTATTGGCAGTTTGCTACATTTATAATCCAATATTTTTTTTTTGTTTTATCTCAGTTTTATTTCAATTTACAAAAACGTTTTGACTCTTATTTTTAAGGAATGTATAATCTACACAAAATCAGATCTGACAAGTAATTATACAAATCAGTGCACATTTGCATGTTTTCGCTAACCTTTCATAGATCTTATAACAAGCTTCTAGACGCTTATCTTTTAGCGCCCCCTATGGCATTTAGTATGTTGCAACACGAATGACTCTTGCACAGCAGAGAAGATGGATTTTTTTGCATTTATTTATCATAATGAACTTTTGATTATTTTAGGGTGAAAAAGGCCTCTCTAATAGTGAACACAAATCAGTTTCTGACATTCTTAGCAGAAGTAATTAATTGCTCAGCCCAAACATCTAGAATAAAAAGAATAAAGACCATAATCAAGGCAGTAGAAAAATATTTGCAATAAAGTTGAAATCACAATTCTAATGAGCAAATCTGAAACCAAAGCAATTATCAGAAAAGCTACAATTAATATATATCAGGAAATGTTGGAGAGAGGAAAAAAGGGAAGACATTTATAATATATTGAAGAAAATGTGGGTATAGGAGGACGATTCACAACAATATTAAGAAAAAAAGAAGAAGAATCGATTATAACAAGATTATGTAGGTCATACTGGACTTAATGGTAACCTAAATAAAATAAAATAAAACATCATAATGGGTTTTGCAGAGTCATTGTAATGTAGAAGAGACAGTCGAACATTATACTGCACAGAGTATGAAAATGAAAGACGAGTGTTTCTCCTAAAATTGCAGCAAAAAGTAATCCAAGACATGTCATTAAAAAATCTGTTGGCAAGAAAAGGTATGAAAGATGAGGTTTTGCAATAGGCTACATAAAGGCAACACGATTATATTTGAGAATATAATTAAGTTATTAAGTAAGTAAATATTTAATTTATATTTTTTTTCTGTTTTCTTTATTATTATTATTATTATTATTATTATTATTATTATTATTATTATTATTATTATTATTATTATTATTTAAGTTTTCCCACACTCCGGTTCAGTTTGTGGCGGTAATGCACCTAAAAGCTGGTTTGTCAACCGTCAATAAACAAGAACAAGAAGAAGAAAAAGAAGAAGAAGACATGTACCACAAGGTACACTGTCATGTAAATAAGGAACGAGTGACAGCAGAGAGAATCACTTGCGATATGTTCAAATATATATATAATATATAATAGACACGTGGCGGTGGCGGCAGCTGCAGCAGAGAGCATCACTTGCGATATGGGAATGCATGTCTTGCTTTATGTGCCCAATGTAATTGGTGAGTAACGTAATTATTACGTGACTTCGATTCATTAATTTCAGCAGCATATTCAAAAATATGATATCACTTAATTTATGACACATTCAATCAGCAAACGTACCCTAAGGATGGTATCTATTAATGACACAAACTGTTTCTTTTTTATAGGTTATATCCGGATTCTTCTTGTTCTCAGTTCCTGGATGCTGTATAGTTACCCAGAGAATTTTGTACCCTTGTACGTGTTATCAATTATATTGGATGGTAGGTATTTACATTAAAACTAGGGAAATTATAACCTAAATGTATGCACTCTTAAAAATAAAGGTTCATTATTGGCATCTGTGGGTTCATGAAGAACCTTTAGCATCCATGGAACCTTTCCAAAAATAGGTGCTACGAAACTGACAACAGGGTCAGAAAATGTTTTCAAATTATTTAAAGTAAATTACATAATGATATGTAAAACAAAAGTAAATTTGCATGTCATGTTTGTTGTATTTCATGCTACATAAGTGAAGCTTTACTCTCCTTTATTTTGCATATTATTTTATAATTTATTCTACTGAAAATATATACATGCAAGCAACATGTAAAATGCATCATAATTCTTTGGAGGAAAACCAGGAACTTCTCATACCCTATGCTCTCAGTTTGACAAATGTATGTCACTGCAGGTTAAAACATTGGCAAACAAAACTTGTTAAATTATTAGTTTAAGTATATTTAAAAAAATGTTAGTATTAACATTTAGTGTTTTATCTTTGTGGCAGGGGTGGACGGCTGGGTGGCACGTAAGCTGCAGCAGACCTCCAGGTTCGGTGCATGGCTGGATGTGGTCATTGACAACGTAGGACGTGGCATGCTCTGGAACATGCTTTATGATGTAAGTTCAGTCAGTACTTGTTTGTCATGAACATATTTGTATTAGAAATGTTCACTTTGTACTCTGTGCTTGTGAAGTGGGGCTGGCTGGTGTCTTCACTAGAGTGGTGTGTATTTGTGTGCAACCACAATGCCAGAGGTGCCCAGTGGAAGAACACGTTCACAGAGAGCCCAGTTTGGGTGCAGGCAGTGATGGCGAAAGGTATCACTAGTTATTTGTTCTTTTTAAACATTGAGATTTTTGGAAGCACAGAATGAATAGTGTTATTCTTCACGCAGGCTTCAAGACACCTTTGGGAGTCCTGACAATAGCAGGTCTCCATGTTTTGCCTGTGTGGCTGTATGGCTACCAGCATGAGGTGCTGTCTCATGCTCTCTATGCCCCATACTGGCTACAGACTCTGGGGATTCTGGTGCTGGTAGCAGGACGCTTGCTGTGCTTTGCAGTTGAGGTAAGGAGCACGTTTACCCAGCAATATCATAAATTATGGCAGCAATATTAATGTTTTTACTGACACATTAGAGGCATCTGTGTGTAAACAGTAATTGTTCATGTGTCATTTGCAGATGTGGTGCATCGTAACCCATATGAAATTCTTATTGTTGGATGAAGAGGAAGAAAAGAAGAACTAGGGATATATATATATATATATATATATATATATATATATATATATATATATATATATGAAGAGTTCACATGCAAAAGCCTCTAAGTGCCATCTGAAATTTTCTTCTGAAATGATAATTTTTATCAAGCTCATATATTTAAGTTCAGTAATTTCACTTAAATAACAATTAATAGGTAGTTTTCATTGCCATTTAAGTGAAATCACTGAACTTAAATATACAAGCTTGATAAAAATTATAATTTTAGAAGAAAATTTCAGATGGCACTTAGAGGCTTTTGCATCTGAACTCTTCATATATATATATATATATATATACGTGTGTATGCAAAAAATATTCTTTCTTAACTACTAATATAATATACACTACCGTTCAAAAGTTTAAATACTTTCCTTCCGGTACAGTATAACGGTAATATTATGAAATATTATTACAATTTAAAATACTGTTTTCTATTTGAATATATTTAGAAAATGTCAAAAGCTGAATTTTCAGCATCATTACTCCAGTCTTCAGTGTCACATGATCCTTCAGAAATCATTCTATGCTGATTTGCTGCTCAAGATTTTTTGGTAGGGAACAGTGATTCAATTCAAAAGTACAGCATTTATTTGAAATATAAATCTTTTGTAACAATAAAAAAGTCTCTACTGTCACCTTTGATCAATTTAATGTATCTTTGCCTAATACAAGTATTAATTATAAAAAATTCTTACTATAATTTTTTTTTTGTTTACCTCCTCCCCTTCATAATCTTATATATGTTTTCCTGGGCTACTCTTGTTATCTGTTCTGTTGTGATTGTTTTGTTGAAATTTTCCATTTAAAAAAAAAAAAACCTCATACAAACGTCCATGTTTTGGGACGGATACAGTCATTTGAGAGGGATTTCCTAAATGAAACACCTGGTCATTAATTTAACAGAGGTACACATGCTGAGTACAGTCTTTTATTCAATTTTTTGTTCGGCCACTACCCGAAAGAGTGGTTTTTGTAGGATCCTGTTGCATTCAAGTCATAGACTCAAACATATCACATTGACTTCAGAAACAGGTGAAGAATAATCATGTAAAGGACAAAAATAAAGCAATTTTAATACTTCAGAAGCAATATTGCTCATTGTAGTCTATAAGACAGCTCTATATTGTTTTTTTGTGTTAGAAGTAGTTACAGATTTTCACAATGGTGGATACAAATGAGTTTAATAATGATTTGGTGGTTACAGATGTACAATGTACAGCAGACTCTACTGGGGGTGAGTTACATAAAGCCAATGACTGAAGAATATCCAAGCAGAGGCTCACTGTGGCACAGGTTACTGACATTTCCAGGGTAACAGTCAGTATCAATGTTAAACAACACAAACGCTCCTAGAGTGTCTCCAATGGATATAGACACGAACAGGTCTTTAAAACAAAGTCATAAAAAAATCACATCCACTCAAAGGTCGTTACTTCAAGGATCGCCATCGTCCATCTGAAACAGCACTTTGGCTATATCACAATCTACACGTGTCAGCACGTCCGAGGACTTCATTAAGATAATTAGCATCAAAAAGGCCCCGCTTTATCGTTATCAACCCGTAAATACATTCTCCAACTCTGAGGGCAGATTTAGAAGAAAAGTGAAGGGTTGTAGTGACAGGATTGCATTTATTGTCAGAGGATGTTGTCTATTTATTAATTTCCGTGATCACTTTCGAGTTTCAAAGTTCATTGTTCTCTTGTTTCATGGGACATTAACTGCTCAGTATAGGATTGTTTTTCTGTCACGCTCACTGGGACAATAACCACTTGTAGCTATGCATCTATTCTATATACAATTACTTAAACATGCAAAGAAAGAGAACATTTGACCCATAAGCACCTTTGTTTTTTGGGGGACTGTGGCCTATTCTGACTTAAAAAACAGTATGGATTTGATCAACAGTGATCAACCATCTTTCTAACCATGAAATGCCACTTGAGGTTGACGAATGAGCCCTTGAATCGACATTCAGAAGGAAGAAATCAGAGCTACGTATTAAATTCTTTCTGCATCCACCAAGCTTAGTTATTTCCCATGTACATTATTTTCCCATCTGATATGAGAACTCCACTAATATAGTCAATGGAAATGCACATATAACAAGTTTGCAAGATCACAGTTTATTTGTTACAATATTCCATCTCTCTAACCAAGGCAAATTCCCATCCTTCCCTTGGTATTGAGATTGCCTGATTCTTCACAATCAAACCCCAACCTTAACAATAAAGGGATTTTTTAAAGGTGAAAATGAGTGAAATAACGTCCCTCGCATGTTCTAGCCTATCTCTTGCTCGGTTTACAGGGCGAAAAGTGTTTGAGATTCTGCAGGTGGTTTCGACCAAAGCAAGCTATTTGACAAAGGCTGACAAATTAGATCCCCACCAGCTGAGAGTCCTTTAAGACTAAGGCTGGGACTTCAGCTCGAGCTGGGGTCCTGGTGCTGCAGCCGTGATCGAGGGCTAAAAAGCTGCAAGACGTTAACAGCACATTCTACATGACTAGCCTGAAGCAAGGCTTTGTTTCAGCAAAAAAACAATGAGTTCACTATGAGGTGTGAGCAAAAAAAATTGCCAATTTAATCGCAATAGTCCTCATTCAACTTGAAATGTTCTCCTTGTCAACTTGGTTACGAGTCTGTGTGGCTTTTGGATATTTGACAGAGGAGCGGCAGTGAAATGAGTCAGACTGATTGGATTTGGAGTGTGGTACAGGTGCATTCAGCAAAATATTGCACTGCTACTACACAACTGTGTGTGGATTCACACCCCTGCGCACTATACCGCAGGTTTACAATGACAGGTGCTGCGCTCAGCCCTTTTTTTTGGTGTGTCCAGTCAGCTGGCAGTGGGCCAGGGGTGTTAATCTATACCACCCGGGGCCGAGCTCTGAAAGGAAAACAACAACGACCTGGGAAACCTGGTCCCGTAACTATCACCGCTCCAGCTTATATTGTGTGTGTGTGTATAAGGCTTTGCTATGACAGAAAGCCAGCTTTGTGAACTCGTCCTCCCACTCTGTTTAGTTTATATTATGGCAATTTACTGTGGTCACACACGTATTATAATTATCAACAGAAGTTATTTTGGCTCATCTGTTTGCAACGTTACACCTACAAGTTGTAGCATACCTTGCATATAAATTATTGGCAGTTTAAAATAAGCTGTCAGTACTAAGGGAATACAAAACCAGAAGAGAACTTAAAACAAGGTATCTAGAGCATTCGTAAACCCACTGGTCCATAAATTCCACACATGACACAAATTAATAATAAAAAAGCAAAAATAAACATAATGGTCCATAATGTAACATGGCTGGTCTCATTTTCCAGAGAGCACACAGGTAATCCTCAAACGCAAAGCTTTGCATTACATGAAGTCAAGCTCTAATCCTTGTGTTAATGGGGACACGGACATCTACGGATGTTCCTTCACTCGGAGCTTTTATTTCGTCGAATCTCCTTCTATGGGTGCGTTTTCTGAGAGCACAATATAGATGATGTGGTAATAAAGTATTTCTGTAGTGTGGAGCAACTCTCCTTCAAATACAAAATAAAAAACAACAGAGGGTGTGTTTTCAGTCTTTGTTGGACTTCTGTTTTTTTAATTCAACTCCACTTGAGAAATGGTCTGGTTCTTCAAAGTTGCGAGAAGAGTGAACCGATTCAATGAATGGTTGCTTATCCATCAAGAGTGTTAGCGTGGTCGGAAAGATGTCATGGTTTTTCTCCAATTTTAAAATGGGCATGGGGAGTGGCTGGTACAAGTGAATTGACAGTCCAAGAGCTTGAGAAGCTCAAGATGATGATCACACTCCCTGCCTTGACTACTTGTGAATAAATGGGTGTGAAGGAGTGAAATGTGGGTGAATGTGCACATCTATATGTTTCAGGTGGGCAGTGCGATAGGCTTCCCAGCCGTTAGCCCAAGCAGGAGCGTCCGGCACCGTGGCTCTGGGAAAGCAGGAAAGACTGCACCACCTGCTCTGTGACCTGGGGGCTCGTGTTGACGTCCTCAAGCGCGTTGGCTACTGCAAACTGCCTGTCCCTTAAACGATTCCAGTTGGACAGAATATTGTGGTACTCAAAGACCTTCTCGTAGTTTCCAACTGAGTTGTACAGTTTTATCAGGCCTCTGTAGTCATATTCCAGTCCACTGTAACCCTCCCCGAACAACTTCTTGCCTGCAGGAAACAGACGAATAGTTTATGTTATTATGTTAAGAACAAGATTCTACATTTGAAGAAATTGATCAAAAGTGACAGAACAGTTTTTTTTATATTGTTACAAAGGATTATTTCAAATAAATGTGGCGTGCTGGCAAAATGATTTGGAACTTACTACTTCCGAGCTAGTACTTTTGGTTGAATTTAAGGTTTTCCCAAAAATGTGTTCATTAAGCCCTTGCCTAGCGATCCCAATGCTCCAAATAGCAATTAAACATCTAAAAGTATCTTTCTTTGTACGTTTTCTGAGAGGAGTGCCTTTCCTTTGTCTTTGCTCACTTCTCGAAGACTGGCACTTCCCCTCAAGCACATGTTTGGTATCGTTTTAAAGCGCAGCATTCCAACTTTGTGAATATTCATAGCGAATTCTCGATGACATGAGTCTGAACTCAAGCTGATGTAAACAAAACAATCATTCAACATCCAAGGCGTGCGCACAAAGACGCCTCAGACAGCGCACGATCCCGATATACACATATACACAGAATTACAGTTTTTCAAAATTTTTGTCTAGGCCTAGCCACGCAAATATTATCTGTTATGTCTTAAGTGAACATTTGGTTAACTGTTGTGGAAAAACATCTGAGTAACATTATATTAGATCTGTGCGGTACAGTAGGTCTTAATATAGGCTGTCTGTTTCATGTTAATCAAACAAATGTGGTATCATGTAAAAAAAAAAAGAAAAAAAAAGTTGAATATATATTTTTCTTATAGATATATGGTTTTGACTTGGCATGTGACAAATTTGGTCTTATTACCAGAGGGATTTTAAGGTATGGTTGCTAGGTGATTTTGTTTTGGAACCTTCAGAAAACTTTAACTTGATTTTTCTCAAAACTGACTTTGCGGACTATATAACAATAACTCACTTTTAAAAAATTTGCTCATTGCGTCTCACTTTGCCAGCAAGGGTCAAACATGCTGTTCTTGGAACTTAAAAAAAGTCTAAATAAATAAAAAAACAAACAAAACAAAAATCTCATTTTTATTTTAAATGTTCCAAGTGACTTAATTATATTACATTATGTACATTATGAAAAATAGATATTCATTTTGAGATTTGGTTTTAACAACATTGTTAAAATGTAAAATAAATAAAAAAATATAAATAAATTCAAAACAAAATATTATTATATGTAAAATTAAATTGTTAATCTTTATAGCTGCAGTCCGTAGTTTTTCCTCTTTGTCGCCATCTCTGTTCGAAATCTGCAATTGCAGTTATTCGTGGAATTATCAACTTTACGTGGGTTGTGCCTCGGCACGGCACAGTGCGGATGAATCCAATGTTTTGAGGAGAATGTGCGCCGTCATTCAGAATCACAGATTCTATTTTTTGGAAGTATGACCAACATAAGAATTTTCACCAGAAAATGTCGTCTGAACAAGTAAGAGTAACAAGTAACATCTGAACATCCACTTTTGTCCTGACCAACTAAGGGAAAAAAAAGCATTGCAGTAAATCGCGCTGATTAAATCTAACGATCGCTTATCATATCACGTCAAACCATGCAAATTATACTTTGTTCTCAAATTGTTAATGTTAACAACATCAGCACTGCGTGACTACATTTAATGTCCTTCCGATATTTATCCTTGTTTTCGCATGGGCCCGGATGCAGTCTCTTTTTTTCTGGAGCCACTTTGAGGTCTGAAGTCTTTTGCATTTTACAACGGGTGAATCTCCTGGTGATTGTAGTTTGAACCTTTCTGGATCCGCCATCAAATTGATAAGTTTAATTATATCAAGTGCTGTGAGAAAAGGCTATAAATCTCCACCTCCAACATCCTCACACGCAATATAGCCTACTGTGTGTACAGCATGTGACGTAATGACGCAAAGACATGCTCGAATTTCCCACGGAAATCCACCAGTATCACTGGAATTAAAAACATTATTACAAGCTTACTGTTTAGAATCGAGCTACGGCAAGCAGATAGTTTTGAACACTGGCTGGTTATGTACTTGCGCAAAAAATATTACGGACGGACCCAAAACAATTACAGACTGCAGCTTAAAAAAAAAAAAAAAAAAAAAAAATTAAGCAAAAATAGTGGAAATGAGCATAATTAAATAAACAATTTCGTCCAACAAATATTTCCAATATCAACCGACATAAATAACAATAATTTAAAAAAAGAACAATAACTGAACAGAAATGTCATGCATGTCCACCCAAAATGCAACTACAAAAGTAACCCTCACCAATAGCGATGGAGCGCAAGTAGAGGCGCTCGGCATCATCGTACTGATTCATGTCATAATTATAGAGCGAGGCCAAGTGTCCCACTGACAGAGCCACCTCATAGTCCTCCTGTCCCAACAGCTGCTCCTTGATCTGAATGGCCTTGATGTGCATCTCCTCTGCCTCCTGCATTACAAATCACACCATGGAAAGGTCAGTCAGCCCAACAGCGACCTCAAAAGCACTCAAAAGTTGAGATTGGCTTACACAATAGAAAAAAACACATGACTTTCACAACAATCCACTTGTGATTTCCATATATTATTAATGGTAACATTCTCACAGGTTTAAATAAGGAGGAACTAATAAAAACCTTGAATTTGCGCATGGATTGGTAGAGGCGGCCCAGGTTGCCGTAGTGTTTCGCCGTCTGAACGTTAAACTCTCCGAAGGCTTTTTTGGCCAACTGGAGCGAGGAGAGGTGCAGATCATGGGCCTCCTGCAGGAGGCGTTCCTCTGTTTCTTTGTTATGACAATCGATGGCAATCTCCTCCAGGATTAGGGCTTGAGATGTAACATCAGAATTACAAATTAGACTGAAGTAACATGATTTTTCAATTAAGAAACCTAAAACTGAAGAGTGAAAAGATAATGCTACTTTGAACCAATGCTACCATCTTAATGTTGTCATTCCAGTAATGCAGCTCTGAATGAGGGGAGTTATGAAAGCTTTTCAAAGTGCTAGTCTCACCTTTCACCCTCTTGGACGAGGCCAGAAGCAGATGGTCTTCAGGGAGAATGTGAGTTATGATGTCTATGGCACGTTCTGCGTGGAATCTAAAAGCAAAATTCAAAGTATGAAACTGGTACGTTATTCGATAAACACTTCCAAGAAAAAAAAAAACAATTCTAAAAGAACAACTTAATTGTGTTAAAGGTTAGGTCAACTAATGGACATCTGTGTCATGGACTTCTTAACACTCGAGGGACACATGAAATGGTATAAAAGTTCACAAGAGATTAGTTACAAACAAAAATACAAAGTTTCATCTTGGAAACTGGCAGCTTGCTTTTCAAGAAGGGACTCAAGACACCAATTAAATTATTCGTATTTTCATGGTGATCGTAAAAGGAGGAATGTTTGTCTGAACGATTATGTATTGTTCAGTGTTGCCAAATGAATTGTGTTTTTAGAGCGAGGGAATCCCACGTCACCCAAGATTACAGCTTTTTGTAAGAAAAGTTCATTTAATGAAGGATTTATTCAGAATGATTCAAATGAATAACAATTAAGTTATTTTTAAACAATTCATTAAGAGAACCTGCTCATAAGAGTCGTCCGTTTATGAATCATCAACAATCTATGTGTCCTATATAATTCTATTTAGAAGCGTCTGTAAGCACTGAGTAGCGGTGCAGGAATCATTGATATAGTTCATTTACCCACCCAGATGTTATCATAATTCTCAAAATTAACTAACTAATGCACTCAGGATAGGATTGAGACACTCACAGGGCGTTATCAAATTTTCCAGAGCTGTACTGATGGACGTAGGACGAATACGCCAGGTCCTCATGTGCAGTTGCAACATGAATATTCTTTCCTCCAAACACGGATTGCCGAATATCGAGTGCAATCTGAAGGTAGAACACACCCATTGTTTTTCAGCGAATGAGAACATTTATTTATACTTGCAAAGAACCCAAATTTTAAGTAATTCTTAGCTCACCTGGTAAATGACCACTGACTGGCAGATATTATCCACGTTTAAGAGATAAAATCCATAATCTAGTAGTGTATCTGAGTATTTTGGGTGCTTGTGCCCAAAATGTTCCCTGGAGACAAAATGTGGAAATACATAAAGCATTTCATCGCTGTAAAATCAAACATAATTTCACCATCACCAGCGCTTTAAATATGCATGGAAGTTCTTACCGTGCCAAAAAAACTGCATGTTTTATCAGTTGTTCAGCTTTCCTGAACTCCCGTTTAACAACACAAGCCTGCAGGGATCAATTTTATGATGATGTAATGTGACAATGGATCAGAAGTTTACATCTATTTAAAAAACTCCAATATCCAGCAATCACTGACCTTAGAGGCTTGTCTGAGAACATCAACTACTACTTTGACAGGTAAGCCGACAGTGATCTCCCTCATAGCCTCTATACACCACCTATAAGCCTAAACACATAAGGAACTCAACTGTAGGACAGCCGTTCTCCAAACATTCATCTGGTATTGTTGCATTGGGACTTACCTCATCATAGTGGCTTTTGGCAAATAGCAGGGCACACAATTCTCCATACAGGGCAGCCTTATTAGCCTGATGGCCGTGTTTGGCTAGTTTGTCCATGTAAGACTGGGCCAGTTTGAAAGTCTCTTCTCCCAGGTGGTATTTGCAGTTGCCATTACGCACATGAAGTAACCTGGCACACAAAGTCCCAATAACACATTAGTAAGATATTAATAACACTCAATGCGTCCCAATTTACGTAATTATTCACTATTCTATGCTGTTTTGTAGTATAAATAAATAGTGTGAGTAGTGTGTATCACATTTTAAATACCCAGATGATGCACACGAAGTGTGTAATATTGAACACTTCATGCACTCAACTGTCACAGCTTAAATTACGTAATAGAGGGGGGGAGGGGGGAATCAGACAAAATAACCTTATAAAATTCATACACAACACGGTTGAGTACATAGTGCACAATGTATAGTGCGTCATTTGGGACACAAGTACTGTTAAAATGACTAACTGACCATTTACTGCTAGAAGAGACTCAAGCTATCTATTTACTCACCTCACACAGCACTCCACTGCACGATACCAGTGAAGAACCTCATCATGTAATGTGCACAGCTGGAGACAAGACAGAAACACTTTCTCTGCATCTCCATACCAACCGGCATCTGATAAAAAGCCACCTGAGATGGAAGAAAAGTATTATTACAATTACAACAGCTTGTTATTATAAGCTGAAAGGGCAGAAAAGTGAGCACCATACCTAAAACAAAACCAAACTGTATAGCTTTCTCTTTCACGTGCGCATCTGACTCTGCGATGTAAGAACAGCGGCGGCTGAAGGAGTTGGCCAGGACTGAAGCGACCTTCACACCGTGGTCCATCAGAGCCTGGAAGCAGTGGTGTAAGAGGTGCCTGTGGAAGAAAACATGGGCTGTCTTTCATCTAACCAGTATCCATGTTAAAAGTGACTTGCACTTTTTTTTTCATGAGGTGAGGGTATAGGGATGATTTTTTAACGTTATGCAATGACAAACATTATAGTAGCATATTACTACTACAGTTGGACCAATTCAGTTTTTTTAAGCTGATATCTAGAGAGCAGATTGGCTTATATAAATCCAAGGCATTTAACTCTTTACATATTAACATGACATGTATATGTATATGTATATGTATATATATATATATATATATATATATATATATATATATATATATATATATATATATATATATACACACACAAACATAGACACAGTACTACCGTTCAAAAGTTGGGGGTCAGTAAGATTTTGTTTTAAAAGAAATTAATTATTTAATTTAGCCAAGATGCATCAAATTTATCAAAATTGACAGTAACGTCTTTTAAAATGTAATTTCCACAAAAATATTAGGTAGCACAACTGTTTTCAAAATTGATAATAATAAGAAATGTTTCTTGAGCACCAAATCAGCATTAGAATGATTTCTGAAGAATAATGTGTGCCACTGACGACTGGACATATACATCATGTGAGATTTGATTCATCAGACCAAAATACACACACACACACACACACACACACACACACACACACACACACACACACACACACACACACACACACACACACACACACACACATTACCTTTTGTCAGAGGCCCTGAGGACTTTAGCGAAGACCTCCAGCTCACAAAACTCCCCTCCCAGCTGGCAGAGCCGGCCTTGCTGGTAAAGCTGGAACACATGAAGAAATGTGAAATTGTTGACCCTACTGTACATGTGACACAAAGAAGACAACACAAGCTTTCCCTTGGGGGTGCCAAGGCCCAGAAAACCAAGAAAAGTAGCAATTATAAAGACAGAATGTACAATCAGGAAGAGTTTGTGCAAGACCAATACGTAAAGTGTGCCAATAATATTTTGTTTGTGTTTGGCACATTTGGTTTTCGACACCAAATTGACTGATCTTACAAAGAAATGAAAAATATTTTAATGATTAAATGGTCAAATTATCTACACAGAAGAGTCATTTAACCCTTACTGTTAAATTTGAAGCTAAAAAAACTATGATCATCCTAAGTCAGTGGTTCTCAAACTTTTTGACTCCAATTTTCCACAATAATTGTATTGTAATATATATCTATCTCTCTCTCTAAAAGACTTTGTTTATTTACATGACGTTTCCACATCTTGGTATCACACTTTTAAAATTAGGCTACCTAGAATTTAAGACAGTGGGAACAATTTCTTCTTCTTCTTAAAAAAACAACAACCTTTTTTAATAGATTTTTTTTGCTATTTTGTCTTATTTCCATGCTTGTTTTGTCTCATTTTAAATCTTAAACAATCTTTACATCCCCTTGGAAGTTTGCGGAGTCCCCCTGTTTGAGAACCACTGTCTAAGCAGATCTCTACTTTAAGCAAAATAAAAATCTAAAGTCTCCAAACTACCTAGAGAAAGAACAATTGCGTCAATAAACCTTCTCTGGTCTAATCTAATGGGTTCGAGTTCAACTTGATTCGTCATTTAACTATATCTTCAAACCAAATAATAAATACAGTCCCCTCTCAAACTCAGTTTGGCAATACAGAAATGCAAAATATTTATTGTCTTATGATTGAGGAATGATGAAAGATTTAAGGTCATTGTCATAACAAACTCTGATAGCCTTTGAACACAAAACAGTGGGATCGGTTTAATCACATATTTGCCAACTTACATGTCCAAAAAGGCTAATCAAATTAAAAAGACAAGAGGGCAAGTCAAGCAGGTCACACAAAGTGACCTTAAAATGCATGAGCAATGCAAATATTTGATACATTGAGCATATTTCATTTTGCATAACTATTAATATGAGATCAAATAAGTAATTTGGTCCCATTAGTTAATGTGGTTTTAGAAAAGCATCTCTTTTGCCAACAACAACAACTCTCAAATCAAGAAGTAATTTAAAAAAAATTGTTAAGTAAATCATTAACTAAGATTAATACATGCTTTAGAAGTATTTTTCATTGTTAGTTCATGTTAATATTGGAACCTTATTATAGTCACTTTTGTCTTTTCTGTTTATTAATTGTTTTCACAGTAGTTGGTGACAAACCATTCAACCCATATTTGCAGATGTCAATTATGTCATCCAAAACTTGTGAATTTGTTAGAAACACGGTTATGGTTTAAATACTCACATGCCATTATAGCTAGTACCCATAAATAAGGTTAACAGGGTAAAAAGTGAAATGTCATAGTGTTTTATGTTTAACTAGTCTTGACCCAGAGAGCTATATATCATTCAGCAGCAGCAGATAAGCTAACTTACAGGTTAATATAACTGGAATAACAGTTATATAGTGTGCACTTCAATGTGTCTCAACCTAAACTGCCACACAGAAATTAGTGTACTCTTAAACCAGAAAACCTTAACGGTTAAATCGTCTCGTAGCTCGAGTCTCTCATAACTAGCGCTGCACTGAGAGCTTGGGTCAGTTTTTGTTAGCCAAGCTGCTAGTGAAAAGTGTCAGATGCTTTGACGTTTGTTCCGCAATGCACTCATTCACTGTCCTTCTTACCTTGTAGTACACATCAAACTGTATATTTTCAGGCAGAGAGCGGATGTCCCGTCGCGATCGGCCGTAGTTGTCTACCACGGCTGAGATAGCGGTGTTGTACAGGGTCTCAGGGATCCATTCCAGTTCCACCGCGGCCATATTGTTTTCTTTCACTAAATCCAACCACAGCCCCCCCTCTTCCACTCCTACTTTTACCTCCTTCGCTACCTGATCGAGGTAAAACTCTTTACTCTGATGCTCCTCATACACCCCCGCACCTGGAAGCGCTTTTTGAGTTTGAAACGGACTGTAGTGATAGGGAACACAACCCTAAGGTTATGCTCTCATGTTTAAAGCTCATCCCCGATCGAGATGCCCCGCCCACTCTATGACACTTTAGGCAAATGACGTAGCGCCAGAGCTCCGCTCGAACTCAGTGAACGCGCATTTTGACTGTAGTTCAAAATAACGTCCGCTGGGAGGACGACGGGAATCTCTCGAGAGTAATACAATTTTTGTGTCATATCTATTTGATATTTTTATGTTAATGTGTCAGGAAACAAAATTAACATTTAGCAGGTATACATATTTACAATGTATAACGTTTATTTTCTGGGAAAATGGAACGAAAAGATTGAACTCATCCTGCACTAAACAGATTTTTGTCAAAAGTTAAAATGAAAGCAATCAAAACACTTACTAAAAAGATGGATTACTCTATTCGTTATTCGTAGAACTGTAAAAATTAAAATCTGAGGGGGTACTACAAGTAAATATTTCTGGTCAAAGAGGTTCGGCTGATAAATTGCAACTTGTTTGACACGTTTTTTTCGCGGTTGTGGTACATACGTCATACTGCAAGTCGATAGACAATGACAAAGTGTTTATTATTTTGCAATTTAAATATAATTGTAAATTAAAATGTAAAATAAATTTAACTTTCCACATTTATTTATTTGTTTATTTATTTATACATTTATTTATTTTCATTTGTCCAATGTCCACACACCTCTTGCATTTTGTTTGGTCACACCATAAGGTGTAACTCTGGGCTCAAAGTTCTAATTTTTACGAACCTCCACTCTGAGCTCGATTGCTATGTCTGAGGTAAAATACACCGTATTACCATACGGACAAAGAAATGTAGAAATAAATAAATGTGAAAATAAATAAATGTGAAAATAAATAAATGTGGAAAGAAATACATGTAGACATAAATACATATATAAATAAATAAATGTGGAACTAAATAAATGTACTAAAAATGAACAAAAAATAATTAATGTGAAACAATACAATTATACATAAATAAGGAAATAAAAGAATAAATATACATTTATTTTTGTTTTACATTTTGTTTTACATTTATTAGCATAATTATTTATGCATTTATTTATTTCATTTTTTTTTTTTTACATTTCTTTTTATATTATTTATGTGTTTATGTATTTCTTATTTCAGCAGCTTTGGCATTCCATACCCATGGTTCCAATATGCCGAGCAGGTATTGAAGGTGGGCACCACCTACTGGCCACTACTGGTAAAATCCATTTTGCAATATCATAAGAAAATCCTTTGAAATCAGCTGTTACATGTACAGTATGTTGTTTCACCCAGTTGGTATAAATGATACTTATTGGACTATATTTCAAACTACCTCCCTCATATAGCCTAATGTAGATTATGTATTCCTTTGTGCTGCACAGTGACATGTATTCCCAGGGGTTTTCGAACTGGGGTCCGGGGACCCCAGGGGGTTGCAGGAGAGTGACAGGAGTCTGCGGATAAGTCTAGAAAAAAACTGTGAAAAAATAAATAAATAATAATAAGATTAAAATAGATAGACCTAAGTGAATAGATAAATTAGATTAACATAAAAATGATTAATAAACATTACATTCATAGTGAGTAAAATATATATATGTGTGTAACTTTATAGAAAATAATTTTACATTTAGAATATTCATTTTTCTCTGTTTAAATTGGATGTTTATAAAAGATGCTTTTTAAATTCACACAGTGATGATCAAATGTGGTGGTCTGTGGCATCTAAAAGAAAAACCCCTTAAAACCCCTGATTTATCTTACATATGGTTATTTTGTATTTTTATCCAAGTATTATATCTCGTTAGTATAATTGTAATCTTCCTTAATTGTAATGCCATTATTGTTTATTGAACTAAAAAAAACAGGCTTTTCAGTACTTGAAAATGAAATTGGTTAACCTTAAGCTTATAAGCTAAGCTAAGTCCCTAATTACTTCTCCCACTTAAATAAATGTTACAGTAGACCAAAGAGAAGGCTACTATGATTAAAATATACAAAAGCAATCATAAGTGCAAAACAAAATATAATTTGGCTTCACAAACTTATTTTTGAAATGTGTCACTATATTTGTGAGGTCATTTTATAAAGGAAAAAGGTCCTCACAGGTAGTTAAACTTACACAATTTAGCAACTTATAATTACTTAAACAAAAACAAAACAAAACAAAACAAAAACTGACGAAAGTTCAGGGCATTAGTGTAATCTAATTAAGACATGACCCCAAGATCCCATCCAAGTTCAAGCCCATTAATACCATACCTGCAATTTTAGCATTATGTAAATACTATAAAAGATTTATTAATTTTGTTAATGAGCTTTTATTTTTATATTTTCAGTTTTGTTTTTTAATTTAAGTATTTTTGTTATGTGTTTTTGTAATTTTTTTGTAAATTATTATTATTTTTTAAATATTAGGCTACTATTTAGGTTTTATTATTATTTTTAAGTTCAGTTTATTTTTTATTTATCACCAGGTTGAATTTTTAGTGCTACAAAAGTGCTACAAGGCAACATTTCTAATTTTAATTTAGTTTTTAATCAAATGTTCATATTTTTAGTTAACATGATGTCACTGTGGCCTCAACCCTTCGCCTTCGCTTACTCTGAGCTCGATTGCTATGTCTGAGGTAAACCACGGCCTCCTCATTACCCTACGCAGGAAGAAATGTAGGAAGAAATAAATGAAGAAATAAATAAATGTAGAAATACATAAATGTAGAAATAAATAAATGTAAAAATAAATAAATGTATAAATAAATAAACGTATAAATGAATAAATGTATAAATAAATAAAAGAATAAATAAATAAATATGGAAAAAAATAAATAAATACATAAATAAGGAAATAAATGTATAAATAATTATTTATTTTCGTTTTTTTGCTTTTCTATGTATATTTATTTATTTATTTATTCTTTTTTACATTTATTTGTATATTTATTTATGTATCTATTTATTTTTAATATTGACAGCTTTGGCATTCCATAATTGACGACCACCAAAAGCAAAACGAGACAATAGATTTGTGTTTCACTGAACGTGTTTGGCATTGATTTCCGCAGCTGCAGTTCTCAACACAGACAGCAGATGTCGCCGTTTCCTCTCACCGAACAATAAGCAGCATGAGGCCAACATACCGCCTTTATCACTATATATTTACAACAGTGCTCGCCTGCTCACGTTCAGCTGCGCCCATCTAGAGGATAGAACGAACAGAAACAACACCGTTCCCTACCAAAAACCTGGATACCTCACAACGGTGAGTCCTTATGTGTATATCTATTTATGTTTTAATCCTGTGAACAAGATAACATCCAGTTATTTTCAGGAGGTAAAATCCCATGTCAGGGATGTAAGCATGGGATCAACAGCAGCCCGCTGCTGGATATAGAGGCGAAGAAAGGACCCTTATCAGCCACTTACTCATGCTAACTGACCTGCTAACTGTAGTCGGAGGGTTCTAACATTCACTGCTCATTCTGTTTGGTAGTCTCACGCTAAAATATGTGTACTCTGGTGGTCTGTGTTTAACAGTTTCAGTCCGTGTCCAGCTAATTTAAAGGCTTGGAAGCTGATTTTGAGCGTTAGCGTTTGGCTTTCCTGCTGCTGATGATTGACGAGGCTCTCGCCGCTCCGGTTGACTGACCGGGCAATTTATATAAGGTTTCTTGTCTTAACGTGTGTTTCCCTTTTATGTGACTCTCGCATGGATTGTATCTGTCTGGCTATAGTGCGTCGGTGATACAGTGTAGCAAACCGCAGGTTTATAGGCTACATTGTAACAGAACGCTTAATTATATTGTAGCATTATAGGTGTGTGTGTGAAGGAGGACAGGGACTCGCCCTCACTTTCCTTTCATGTCAGTGGTCAAGTGCATATAGGGTTTATCAGTTTATTAACAACAGTTATGCAATTAATCACTGAACTGTAAATGAAAAGCTAGCATTCTAATGTTTGTCAATACACAACTAGACACTATTCTCAGATTATGAACTTCGGTCATGTAATGCATGTAAACACATACTTTATCTATTATTATGAGGCCATCAAAATTGCATGTATTTGCCACTCCTATATGTGTCATGTCAAATACCCATTAAAACCGTTGGGTTTTGGAGCTAACCGGTTACCTTGGTACATTTTTGTAAGAGACTTTAACTTTTTATATGCTTGTTCAAACATGTTGAGCATATTCCACAACCCTCATGAAATTCAAGCTAGTATTCTGTGCTATAAAGAGACAGATGCTGATGCAAATGAAAATGAGAATAACTCGTTGGACTAATGCATTGAGAGAAGTCTTACGTCTTTAAGTGCTTCCAGGCTCAGGCAATGTCTTTATCTTGGTTTTGATTACCAGGTCCACTTATATTCATAATGTATTTTTAATCAATATTATCATAATAAATATTACTGTTTTTTTTGTTTATACTATCTAGGGTTTACTAGTATATGTTGCATTTATATATTATTGTTGAACTCAAATTATAAATAGTAGTACAAATAGTAGAGTAGTAGGTACTATTAGGTACTATCATTGAGTATTGCATTAAGCCTGCATCAAACCTTTTATGGGGAAGAATTGCCCGAATTGCCTTCCTGTATTATAGGGAAGAATTTGGCCCCTTGTTAATGGAACTTGTTTGGATGATGAAGTCTCCTGCTGGTGGGAAAATAGGAATGTTAGAGGCCCGTGGCTTTGATAGCACCTCCCCAATTCCTTAAACCCTGTTTGTTTCACATCCTTTTAGTGAAATAATGATACGTGTCTTCCTTACACTAAAACTTGTCAATTTTGCTTTTCCAGTGAATATTATCATGCCACATTATGGTACAGCAGTTTCTTTCTTACTACATACTTTACCTTTTCACAAAGTAATTGCATATTGTAATGCAGGATATTCAGTTGCAGTTTAGTTGGATATTATGACATGACTAGAATCTAAATATTCTCATTGTGCAAAGAAACATGAAAAATGTTACAATTATTGATGCTATATTTTTCTTTCTCCAGGGAGCCATAATTAATCCATTCTGGATGTACAGAAGCCTCTCTGTATGGAAAAATCTCTCACTTCTAAAAACATTGGTGCTTCTGTAGTGGAACGTAGACTACTTTTGGGGACAGTATGTTCAACTTGATCAAAAAAGACAAGGAGAAGGATGGAGTTAGGAAGGAGAAAAAGGACAAGAGAGACAGGAGGGAACGGATGTCTGCAGCTGAGCTCCGAAGCCTCGATGAGATGAGCATGAGGCGGGGCTTCTTCAACCTCAACCGGAGCTCCAAGCGTGACTCCAAGAACAAGTTGGAGATCTCCAACCCTATCCCTATTAAAGTTGCCAGCAGCACGGAGCTCAACCTGACTGACATTGAGTCGGATGGCCTCAGTAACCGCAGCAGCATGGTCCTGGATGCAGATCAGCTCAGCGCGGCCAGTTCCAGTGATGATCTGAAGGGCGATTACAGTCAAGATGGCCATCGGAGCTCTGTCAAGGAGCGGGCAGCTAGGTTTGGCTCCCTCGCCATGCAAAACTCACAAATGGGTTCCATCATGAAGCGCTTCTCCTTTTCTCAGCGGAATAAAGATGAAAGTCCGTCCGAAGGTTCCACACCTTCTGGGCAGAACTCTGCTGCCCCATCGCCACAGGTAGAAACCAAGATCTTTGACCCCCAACGTAAGCCAAGTCTTCAACATCAGCAGCAGCCTCCTGCTGGGAAAAAGGTGCAGATTCCTGAGGTTGTGGATAAGACGTTTCCTGCGGACCTCCGCTTGCCTGCTGTCGTGCCACCGCAGACGCCCGAAGTTCGGGAGCTGGTTCTCCAGAGGCGTAACACTGGAGATTTCGGCTTCTCCCTGCGGCGCACCACCATGTTGGACCACGGCACGGATGGAACGGTATATCGCAGAGTAGTCCATTTTGCGGAGCCAGGTGCCGGCACCAAGGACCTGGCTCTTGGTTTGGTTCCCGGAGACAGGCTGGTGGAGATCAACGGGCGAAATGTGGAGAACAAGAACAGGGATGAGATCGTGGAGATGATTCGGCAGTCAGGCGACACGGTTCGGCTTAAAGTTCAGCCCATTCTGGAGTTAAGCGAGCTGAGCCGATGCTGGCTGAGGAACACCGAAGGGTTGCGGCGGGAAGCATTTGACGTAAGTCCATACTTTGTCTCTCTTCTCTCGTTCATGATCACAGGCTTTCCAGGCAACTCCCCACAAGCCTGCCCAGCTCTTACACATGTAGAGCCAATTGGCTCTTCTCGAGAGTATACAAGCACATCCTTTTTAAGATGAACATGTTCTTGTGCAACAGGAAGCGGATTCCTTTCCAGGATGAACATCTGTCACAATGTGTCTAACCGAATCTTTTCTTCCTCCAGCTTTCCACAAGTGATGACTTTAATGACAGGCTTTGAAATTGTTTTGTTTGTGTTTTTCTTCACAGTTTGCTGTGCAATAAATGGACACAGTGCGACAGTAAATTCAGAATTTTTCCCATTACAGTTTGCAGTTTAGTTTTGGTATGCAACTATAAATTGCACTTACTGTTAGTAAAAGAGAAAGAGGCTGGTCAGGGACTCTTTCTTGTGTGAGATGAGTGTGATGAATGGATGAAAAATCTCTTTCGTGTTTTTCCTTGACAGAAGGAAACCTTTGAAACTTATCTGTTATGTCCTTGTTGGATTACAGATAAGAATGGCACTTTTGCGTAAATGCTTAATTTTTTTAGGATGGGCGGAGGTTGTGTCTTCATTAACTAGCATGTGTGCCGCTACTGGTCTGGATTCAATCTAGTGCTGTCGTGCCAAGTTGCATATGTTGATGCTGAGACGAATCACAAAGCTTCTTCCTACAGTAACTGCTTGTGGGTGTTATGTAAGACTTCTTGAACTACAGTCATTGGATTCCTAGAATTTAGCAATGTTGTTTACTTGCTTGAAAACAGTACATTCAGGTAAATGAATGTTAACTTAAGTTTGCTATGTAATGTGCAGTGAGGAGCCCTAAGTAATTTGTAAAAAGGTATTCTGAAGCTGAATGGTGAGCCATCTGTGAAACTTTAGAGTGCACAACAGAGAGGTGTGAAATGCAATTGAGTTTTGAAACAGTGAATCAGAGGGTTTGAATCATTAAATGGTGTTTGTGTAGGAAAAAAGGTGTTGGCTGTTTAATAATTATTCCCTTCAGTTTGCTGCTTGCTGACAATTATGAATTTAAATGGTCCCTTTACAACTACTAAACTTTTCATTAGCCTAAAACAGGGTTTCCCAAATGGAGGTGCACAATCCTTGAGAGGTTCAATAGTAAACTGCTGTGGGTTTGTGAGATTGTGCTAAAAATGCAACGCTCAGTTAAACTGATTAAAAATGAAATGATTCAATTAATTATAAAAATAAATTATTAGTTTTTTTAAATTACATGAAAAAATGTGATATTGCTTGCATTTATTAAAAGGTTAGCATTACAATTTGTAGGTGATGTTAGCCCTTTTCTCACATAACACTCACTAACCCCGTTTTCCAGTAAACAGAGCTGCTATTTACACATGTAACAGCTTTTTTCTCCTTATCTGTATTTCTACCATTCAGACAGCTGTTAACACATTACTCATTTGTTTCAGCGTCTGCCCAATTTGATGACATTTCTTTTACAACCACAGATAATCAAACATTTTAATGTCAACTAAATGGTGTGCAAAGTAACTGCGCCAGTTCCTAACTTTGTGATTGTTTCATACTTTTTGACAGCAGACTTCATATGTCAGAGCATTCTAACACATACGTGCTCACACTGCTATTCTTACAGCTAAGAATAGCAATTATGGTTAAATCAAAACACCACCTCTAAATGGAAGAATTCTGTTGTATTTACAGAAAAAGCTGTATGGTTTGGCTGAGAAAAAGTTATGCGTCTCAGGCAGGCTTAGACTTTTGTAATGTATTAGTCACAGGAACATTTGGGTTGAGGAATATAGTGTTAAAATCAGTTCTAAGTGTTTTTGTACTTGTTGAAACAGACCCTGGTCTCTTTGTAGTCAGTCTTGGCCTAGAGCAGGTGAAGAGCAGCTGTACTCCTGCAGGCCGAATGGACCTACATATGCCTGACAGCACGAAGACAGAACACTCGCTCATCTTTCTCATCTTCACTACATTTACATGATGGTAAATGATCTGTATAGCCTAGAGTAAGAAAAGCTGCCTCTCGGCTTCAGCATTTGTGTCTACAATAAATCTTAACTCGAGCACTAACATCAGGCTAATGGTACTGTACTGCTGTAATGGGCTTAGAAAAATAAAGCGATCATCAGCCCTGCCTGTTTATGCAACCACATGTTTGTGAAGGACTCCCTAATGGTTTTTCCTATGGAATAGTTTTAACTTTGTGGCAGCATCATAAATTAAGCACTTTCAGGAAATCTAAGATTTGTTTAGTTTAAAGGTTTGAGTGATTTTTGCCCATTTGGTGACAGACCATCTCGTAACAATTAGAACGGTTCATCATGTGCTTCTGCAAATTTGGCAGGCACCTCCATCTCATACCAGAGTGGTTCTGCTGTGCTATTTTGGGTTTTACCAACAAACAAAGAGGGGCTTAGTTTGCTGCATAGTTCTTAGTCAGCCTCCTGTTGTATTCATTATGGTTCATTATCTGGCCTCAGGTCAGTGGGGGTTTTCTCTGCAGCCTGTGTCACCCTGACTCTTGCCCCCTCTGTCTATCGCTCTCTCTCGGACGGCGATCATAATCTGTTCTGTCTTTTGGCAAGCTGTGCTACAGGCATTGTCTGGAACATCTAATATGTCCTCTGAGAGTATTCATTTTGGGCTTATTTTGTTGTGGAGCAGTTTTAAATTAAAGATGGGCAGGAAGTACTCTACTACGTGGAAGTGACGGCAGTGATTGTTTATTAAAATTCAATATTTGAACTCGTGATAGACTGATATATCGGCCAATCAGTTTATTCAGGCAATATTTGGACATTTTGAGATTATCGGCCGATAACCATGTCCTCTTTGCAGAATAACAAAAGTGTTCTTCTATTCACTTTATCACTGCCAAATTCTAAATTCAAATTAAGATATTTTTAATGAAATTTCTGTCCCTCAATTAAAAGTCCAGGTAACCAAAACATTTGACGTTTCAAGACATTCATTAAGAAATCCATGCAAATCGAGTGGTTTAATCTAGCCTAAGTATTCTGAAGAAAGAGACACAATCTCTATATGGACTGGACTTTTGTGTCCATCTTGTGGGATTATTGAATTGTATAATGTGTATAAAAATATATTGACCACCCTAGCTTTCCATATCACCGCTGGCCTTTAAGAAATCCATAATTGTCATCCACTAATTTGCATTTGACTTTTCAAATGCAAAGCAATACTCAACATGCTTAAAATCAGTAACCACTATATGCAAAAGTACCATAAAGGTGCCTCAATTTTAATTTTGTGATTTAAGTTGTCAATTCTAGTGATGCCTTGCAGTGTGATTTGTCAGACAGCAATTTGCATCAATGTTCAGTAAATGACTGGGGAACATGGCTAGACGGAGCACAAGTGACTGGAACAAGGGTGTCTTAAAACATGTTTCTTAAAGTTTATCTGTTTTTGAATGCATCCCTTTTACAAAAGTAATTGTGGAACAGAATATTTGACAAACAGGAAGTGTAGAGCTGGACCTTTGTTCTGGTGTGAATGTGGTCCCGGGCAGTCGTGTTTTGTAGCACGTGTCTGTGTTTGCCTGTGTGATGTCTGGAGTGCTGTACTGATTTGCGGGCCTCACTGAGCAGCGGGAGCCATTCTCGGTCCCATTGTCTCAGAAAACAAATAGCAACAGCTTTATCATTAATCCAAATAAAGAAGAGCCGTAAAACGATCATGTCCCAGTGCAAACAAAAGCCAATCGGAGGGAGTTCATGACAGTCTCCTCCAGCAGGCATATTTTATAAAGTCAGGCACAGCTGGACCCTGCTGTCGTCTTGATTGACCTTTTACTTTCTATGTCTTACGGCTCAGATTTGCTGTTTTGAGTCTTAGATTTAGCTATGTTTTTCAGGACAAAGTCTGCTGACCTAGGTACTGCTTTCATAGTGAAAATTAGATTTGTACTGAAGAAATATATTGCTAAATTTGTTGCTAGGGTGCTGTTGACCCAAGTCAAAAGTCCATTCCTAAGTCTCAATGATATTTATATAGATGACATGACTTTGTCGCCATGGGTTTAAGTATACAGCATTTTTGCCATTTTATAATGGACTTTTTTTTTATTCTTGCTTGGTAATTTGATTACTAATTATATACGCATGTTATGGGAATATTTTTGACGTCCTTTTGTTATGGAGTTTGGCAGAATAGGAACTTCGCAAATAGGAACTTCCCCTTCATTGCAGGAATGTCTTTGGAGTGGCTGAAGAATGGTATGTTATTCCCGCTGTTCCCTATTCCTTAGAAGAGAGCACAGCAAACATACAGGAAGTCCTCTATTCTTCTAGGCATTGACCAGTGTAGTCAGGATGTCCTGAGATGGCCGTGAGGAAGCCAGAATAGAGACAGTACTACAGACCCTGCTGAAACAATCAGGTAAAACTGTCTATTTTCAGCACACAGGCAGCTCTCTGTCTAGTCCGATTGTCTCAGCCAAGACAAAACTAGGCCTGGAAGCTTATTTTTCTGGTTATTGAGTCTTGGACATTGAAGTTCAGCACTGGGTGTGTCTTAGTCAGCTCTCTAGTTGAGTAGCTAGTGCACTTCCTAAGGAGTCAGACATTTTTTAGGGCTGTCCCACTGTAAACAACAAAACTATAGGGAGTGAAATAAGGCAACATCTTTTATTTGCTATTAGGTGAGTATCATTGATATATTTAGAAATCTGTACAGTTAAACTCAATTGACACCATTTGTGGCATAATGTTTACAACAACCAGTGGTGTAGGAACCGGGGGGGATGTGTCCCCCTCAATATTGGAAAATGCTGCATGTGTCCCACCCAAAAATTAGCCTATACCGCAGGGACAAAAACTGTACATTTGGAACTTTTATTTTGAAAGCGCGACAAAGAAGATATCCGGTTTTGCCAGCAAGTCAAACCCAGAGTGATTATTCAAACATAGCATGAAATGGGTTTGACCTATCACCATTCGCCAATCACCAGCTTCATATTCTTCACTTTTCACCTATAGTCGGAGCATCTGATTGGTAGAGAGAAGTTAAACACTAGGAACATACAAATACGTTACAGGTGCGCACCAGCTTTGAACTGGAATAAGACTCGACTTTGTATGAGGTAAATTAGTCTCAGTCAAGCGGTTGAAATTAGCAAGCTTTTTAAAATTGAATTATGGATACGAGGCACATGACGATTAAATCAACAATGGAATTTAGAATGGCACGTGTGTTATGCTTTGCGAGAGGTGCTAACTAACGTTAACCTTTGCAAAAGTAAAATGTTGTGTCATCTCATTTCAGAATAATGCCACCCCACAAAAGGGTTCTAGTTCCTAATACATGCATTAAATGAGCACTTGCAGAATGTTGTTTTCCCGTTACATTATCACATGAGCAAAAGTATAACTTTTTGGGTAGGATTCCAATGCAAAATACATTTGCCGTATGTGACTATGTTGTATTTTTGTATTTTTTATTTTAATTTTACTTTGTCTATTTGTCATTTATAATTGTATGCTTTTGTCTTTTTTTTTTTTTTTTTTTAATTTACCTTTAATTTTATTTCAGTTTTATTTAATATTAGTAATGTTATCATTTCAACGTAACTATTTTAGTTAGTAGCCAAAGAAACGCTTAATTTTTTCATTTGTTTACATTTATTTTATTACATGCATACCGGTAATATATATTTTTTAATAAAACTATATGTAAAATTATATGCCTCAAATTTCAGCTTCTAAATCCTCCATAAATGGGCCCATGCATTTGCCTCACAGTAACCTTGAAACAAGGGAGGAGTCAAAATATTTTTTGGTGGTATCAACATTTTCAATAAAATGTGTTTTGAGGTAAATAGGTCTTCCATTAGTACAGGTATTTCAGCGTCTTCAGCACTAAAGGCTCTTGTTGACTCTGCTGCAGTGAAGTGACTGGAGGCATCATCATGGGTGGCTGTTGCCTGACTGACCTCCAGCAAGGTTGCACTTCATGACACTGTCTACAGAAGAGTTACAGCTGTGCACCAGATGCCCTCAGATCCGCATACACACACAGATTGATGCAGACATTCTGACACCCAGCCTCAGTGTGCCATCACGCTGTTTTACAGGCAATGTGAAAGCATGACTTTGCAGTTAACAAACCTCATAGGTCCATTATTACCAGTACACTGTGGAGACTGCATCAAGACCACAAATATGCTTTCATTAACATACTAGTCTCGTATAAGAGTCTTTCCCGCATACACACTTCTAACAATGTTGAAATAAGTTGTAATTTGCTAATCACAGTACTTCTCATCACAATATAAACAATCCTAAATGTCAGGTTTGCAGTATGTGTTCGTACTGTAGTGTTTTTCACTCTGTAGACAGGGCCATACTGGCTCCATCTCTGCCGCAGGACTGGCCCACAGCACCCCAGGGACTTTCTGCACCACACTGCTGTACTTCCCTTCTTCTCCGCTTAAGAGTAAAGACTTAAGTGGAGGACATGTCACTGAATGATCGTTTTCTACCAAAAACTGTTCACTTGTGGCACTTTTGATTGCTGTATTTCAGTGCACTAACCATTCACAATCCAGTTTACCCAGACTCTGGTCTGCTGTAGACCCCACCCGTCTATCTCTATCTGCCTGCCTGTCTGTCTGTTGTTCTGTCAATCAATCATTCTTTCTGTCTGTCTTTCTATCTGTCTATGTGTCTGTCATGGAAAGACTAAACTTTTGTAGTTAACAATGAATTTCAGTTCATTATCATTTTTTGTTCTTCCTTGCATTCAAATTAGAATTTCAGTTGCTTGTTTGGTATTTCAATTCAAATTCACATTGGATCGAATTGGAATTTAAAAGGCATAACCCCGACAAACGCCTCTGCATCACCTACTAGGTGCTAAAAATGGATGCTTTAACAGGAGGGTGATTTGGATTTGGAGTTTGTGCTTGAATTGAGTCATCTGTGATAAATTAGTAAGTTTGGCTATTTTTTTCCCCTCTATTATTTGGAAACATCCATTTTAACTTGAGAAATTGATTCTCCGCTAAAAGCGTCCCTCTATGACCTCCCTCTCTTTGTTTTTTTTTCTCTCTCTTACGCTGCCTGTGGGTTCTGGTACTTCTGTTGCCTTGGCATTGCTTCTGAACAGTCTGTGAGCAATTTCACCAAGCTAGGTTTTTCATGTGTGTATGTACTGTAAGTGAATGTAAAATAACAACCACTGAAATCCTAGAGGCTGGAAATCTTCAACTCTGTACTGGACCTTGACCAACGATGATAGTTAGTTACCACTCCATGGATAAATATGACTTTTCTATTATGTGAACTCAATTCAGAATTTTAACAAGATTAAACATTAATCTTTCATTGTAATTTTTCGCACATACTGTTTTTGCATGTGTATTGTGGAAACATACGTATGTTTGATGTTCACATATTGCTTTGAGAGAACAAACTCTTTTTTTAAATTTTTTTTTATGGATTTGCTGTGGGGAAAAAAAATCAATCATTATCATTACTTGTTCCCATGGGGACTTTGGTCTTACTGTGGATGCTTTGGTCTCAGTGTGAATTCAACGTGCAGTCACAGGTGCACGAATAGCATGTATTGGCTATTTCTTTGGCTTTGAATGTGTCCAGACATGATCAGATTTTAGAAAAAGAATCGGCCATTTTGTAACTTATTTTATGCTGATATGGAAGGCACACATACACCTCATGATTGATACCCCTCCTCAGAGTGTACAGGCACTGTAGCTCTTGGCCCTTACAGTATTATTTTACTCCACAAGACCATAAGCTCTGTTCAGGAAGCTATTCTGATTTGATTGGCTCTCATTTTATCTCAATCTTTTCAACATCTCTGAAGTTAAACATTCATTTTCTCTGGACCTCTGCAACATTTTATTTATTCCTCTCCAAAACCACATACTTGAGGTATGATAAACGATAAACTAACAATGAACATTTTTTTACAGCATTTATTAATCTACATTAATGTTAATTCTACATTAACAACAATAATAATAACTTGTTAATGGATATTTAATAATAAACAATATTATATTTATAAATAAAACTATATTGAGGGAAAAAAATGCTGTTAATTGTTAGTTCATGATGCCTGTCGTATCAACTGAAAACGAATAATAATGCAATTAACTAATAAAACTAGCTTTCAGTTGATGTATAGTTTGTTAGGATTGGACAATATTTGGCCAAGATACAACTATTTGAAAATCTGGAATCTGAGGGTGCAAAAAAATCTAAACATTGAGAAAATCTCCTTTAAAGTTTATTTAAGGTCCATTTATGTTCGTGATGGTGCTGCATTCACTCACAAAAATATATGTTTTATATATTTACAAGTATGAAAGGAATACAAGTATGTAGGAAATTTACAAAATATCTTCATGGAACACGATCTTTACTAATGTCCTAATGGTTTTTGGCATAAAAGAAAAATCGATAATTTTGCCCCATACAATGTATTGTTGGCTATTGCCACAAATATACCCGTGCGACTTGTGACTGGTTTTGTGATCCAGGGTCACAAATGAGTTAAAAATATGGTGGCGATACTGCAGAATTTTACTAAATATTCACTGTGCAGAGACCTTTTCCATTTACATGAACCGATTTACACAAATTAATTGGGATATCCCAAATCTACATATGTTTTAAGAGGAACAATTTGCATTAGGTCTCTCAACTTTAAATCTGTGTGCATAATAGAAAAAGGTGATGTAGCATTTTTGTCATATTTCAGTTAGCTACTCCCCAACTGTGATCCTGTTATAATTTGTCTGCTGACCTTTAGGGCAGAGTGCCATGTGTCATAATGCTGGGTGTGCCAGGCAGGAGTGTGATATGAGGGAAGTAATTGAGCGTGTTCAGGAAGCCCTAGCACAGAAACTGGGATAAAGAGCCAGTTTCTACGTACTGTGCCTGTCACGTCATTTGAGATAAGCTTTTAAGTGATTTAAATGGCCTTTATTCCCATGTGAATAAGTTGACGCGTTTCCTTCACAGTAGTCCTTCCGCATTGTTTTACATTGTCTTTTCTCAGTAGTGTTATATTTTAGATTTGCATCTTTTTCTCTGTCTCTCTTTTCTTAAAAATGATTGTTGTTAAAAATTATGAAGTTCTCGGGGTAAAAACGCATTATTATATTTAAAGAAACTGTTTTTTTTGTTGTTGTTGTAAGAAATAGAAATAAAACACTCATTAGATGCAATTTAATGTTGAAATCCTACTGGTGAAATCTGTTGATATGTTTTGTTAAAGGGATTGTTCACCCAAAAATGACAATTCTGTCATTTTACTCTCCCTTATGTTATTCTAAACCTATATCAATTTCTTTCTTCTGTGAAACATAAAAGAAGATATTTTAAGAAATACAGTATCTCACATAAGTGTGTACACCCCTCACATTTCAACAAACATTTTAGTATATCTTTTCAAGGGACAATACTATAGAAATGAAACTTTGATATACACTCACCTAAAGGATTATTAGGAACACCAATATCTCATTAATGCAATTATCTAATCAACCAATCACATGGCAGTTGCTTCAATGCATTTTGGGGTGTGGTCCTGGTCAAGACAATCTCCTGAACTCCAAACTGAATGTCAGAATGGGAAAGAAAGGTGATTAAAGCAATTTTGAGGGTGGCATGGTTGTTGGTGCCAGACGGGCCGGTCTGAGTATTTCACAATCTGCTCAGTTACTGGGATTTTCACGCACAACCATTTCTAGGGTTTACAAAGAATGGTGTGAAAAGGGAAAAACATCCAGTATGCGGCAGTCCTGTGGATGAAAATGCCTTGTTGATGCTAGAGGTCAGAGGAGAATGGGCCAACTGATTCAAGCTGATAGAAGAGCAACTTTGACTGAAATAACCACTCGTTACAACCGAGGTATGCAGCAAAGCATTTGTGAAGCCACAACACACACAACCTTGAGGCGGATGGGCTACAACAGCAGAAGACCCCTCCGGGTACCACTCATCTTCACTACAAATAGGAAAAAGAGGCTACAATTTGCACGAGCTCACCAAAATTGGACAGTTGAAGACTGGAAAAATGTTGCCTGGTCTGATGAGTCTCGATTTCTGTTGAGACATTCAGATGGTAGAGTCAGAATTTGGCGTAAAAAGAATGAGAATATGGATCCATCATGCCTTGTTACCACTGTGCAGGCTGGTGGTGGTGGTGTAATGGTGTGGGGGATGTTTTCTTGGCACACTTTAGGCCCCTTAGTGCCAATTGGGCATCGTTTAAATGCCATGGCCTACCTGAGCATTGTTTCTGACCATGTCCATCCCTTTATGACCACCATGTACCCATCCTCTGATGGCTACTTCCAGCAGGATAATGCACCATGTCACAAAGCTCGAATCATTTCAAATTGGTTTCTTGAACATGACAATGAGTTCACTGTACTAAAATGGCCCCCACAGTCACCAGATCTCAACCCAAAAGAGCATCTTTGGGATGTGGTGGAACGGGAGCTTCGTGCCCTGGATGTGCATCCCACAAATCTCCATCAACTGCTAGATGCTATCCTATCAATATGGGCCAACATTTCTAAAGAATGCTTTCAGCACCTTGTTGAATCAATGCCACGAAGAATTAAGGCAGTTCTGAAGGCGAAAGGGGGTCAAACACAGTATTAGTATGGTGTTCCTAACAATCCTTTAGGTGTATTTTAGAGTAGTCAGTGTGCTGCTTGTATTATCAGTATATATTTACTGTCCTCTGAAAATAACTCAACATACAGCTATTATTGACAAAATAGCTGGCAACAAAAGTGAGTACACTCTAAGTGAACATGTCAAAACTGTGTCCAAAGTGTCAATATTTTGTGTGAGCACCATTGTTATCTAGCAATGCCTTAATCCTCCCGGCAATGGAGTTCACCAGAGCTGCACAGGTTGTTGCTGGGATCCTCTTCCACTCCTCCATAACGACATCATGGAGCTGCTGGATGTTAGTCACATGGTGCTTCTCCACCTTCCGCTTGAGGACGCCCCACAGGTGCTCAGTAGGGCTGTCACTTTACGTTCGAAAATCGATTGCACAATCGATCGGACCAACCAACACAAGTTTCGACAACGAAAATAGGGAATCGATTTTAACGGTCTTTTCTCGGAGTGTGTCCAGCTCGTCACGATACGCCCGCAGCGAACACGTGTCACACAGCAACTGCAGGTTCTGACAAACACACATAACAGCAAATTATACTTCTGCATAATGTGTCTCTTTTTACTACAAAAATGTGAATTCTGCTGGTATTCAGACAGTCTCATGCATACAGATACAGATTCGGGCTACGGTCTACCTAATCGTAAACACAGCCATGTTGAAGCCTGCAGTGATGTTTTTCATTGAAGTTATGGCAGTCCACTCTGCTTATTGTTTTTCGAGAATTTTGCACTCCTGTTTGTCATTGTGCACGAAACTTCATGCCAATAAATCATCAGGAATATTTGCTGACTTGTGCGCATCTCAAGCGCCCTCTTTACGTTCCTCCTAATGCCTGTTAGTTTTCTGTGGATTTGCCTATATTTGGCGTTTAAAATGGAAACGTCTTTAGACATGGAAAGTGTTCAATGAACACATGTCTCAAATCGAACAGGATTTTTTCACAAAAGTGACAGGCAGCCCTAGGGTTCAGGTATGGTTCAGGTTTGGAGACATACATGGCCACTCCATCACCTTCAGCTTCCTCAGCAAGGCAGTCGTCATCTTGGCGGTGTGTTTGGGGTCGTTATCATATCATTCGGCACAGTTTCTAAAGGGAGGGCGTCATGATCTGCTTCAGAATGTCACAGTACATGTTGGAATCCATGTTTCCCTCAATGAAGCGCAGCTCCCCAGTACCAGCAGCACTCATGCAGCCCCAGACCATGATGCTACCACCACCATGCTTGACTGTAGGCAAGGCACAATTCTCTTGGTACTCCTCACCAGGGCGTCGCCACACATGCTGGACACCATCTGAGCCAAACAGTTTATCTTAGTCTCTTCAAACCACAGGACATGGTTCCAGTAATTCATGCTCTTGGACAGGTTTCTTTCAGCAAACTGTTTGCGGGCTGTCTTGTGAGCCAGCTTCAGAAGAGGCTTCCTTCTGGGATGACGGCCATGCAAACCGACTTGTTGCAGTGTGCGGCGTATGGTCTGAGCACTGACAAGCTGACCTTCCGCTTTTGCAACCTCTAAAGCAATGCTGGCACGATCATGTGTCTGTTTTTTTAAACCAGCTTCTGCACCTGACGCACAGCACGAGGACTCAACTTCTTTGACTGACCCTTGCGTGGCCTGTTACGAGTGGAACCCGTCTTGGAAAACCTCTGTATGACCCTGGCCTGTACTGTAACTCAGTTTCAGGGTGTTACCTATCTTCTTATAGCCTCGGCCATCTTTGTGGAGAGTAACAATTCTAATTCTCAAATCCTTAGAGAGTTCTTTGCCATGAGGTGCCATGTTGAACATCCAGTGGTCAGTATGAGAGAATTGTACTCAAAGCACAAATTTTAACTGCTCTAATGCAAGATACACACATTTGTATGGTCCTGTCAAGCAGACAAAAACATGAAATAGAGGAATTGGACATGTTGCTTTGCATGGTTAAACGACGTACAGCTATTATCACTTAGGGTGTACTCACTTTTGTTGCCAGCTATTTTGACAATAATGGCTGTATGTTGAGTTTATTTTCAGAGGACAGTAAATATATACTAAAATAAAATATATCCAAGTTTCATTTCTATTGTATTGTCCCTTGAGAAGATATGCTAAAATGTTTATGAAATGTGAGGGGTGTACTCACTTTCGTGAGATACTGTTTCTGAGTGGGGTTTTTTTGTGCATAAAATTGTAGTCAATGGGGTCCAAAGTTGTTTGTTTCCCAACATTCTTAAGAATAATTAATTTTGTGTTCCACAGAAAAAAGATTTGTAGATAGATTTGGAATGACATGAGGGTGAGTAATTTTTTTCATTTTTGGGTTAACTGTCCCTTTAAGGGGATCATGAAGTGAACTGCTTTGCTTGTTTCTATGAAGGGCTTGGAAATGTTTTCTCCTCCCTAAAGTTCCATTCTTGGTATTTTTGGAATTTGCTTTGGAACAAACATGTCACTTCCTGACTGGGTCTCTGGAGAAAGCAGAGTCAAATTGAAAGAGATGGGGCCAGAACAGCATATTTCATCTTTACACTTGAGGTCATTCTGCGGGAATGTTCAATTTTGAGGATTTTTGTTTTAACCGTTGTAGATTACATAACATAAAGCTATGTTTCAACTGATTACATTTGTCCGGCATTGATTCAGTACAGCCCAGCCATGTCAGATGTAGCGATGCTTTCAATTAGAGTTTGTAGTGTAACTGGGTATGTTGCACCAATTGCGAAATCTATTTTTTGTTGTTGAGTAATATGGTACCCACTTTCCTTCTTTATTGTTAGTTAACACATGACATATGCTCTCGATGTCCATGCCACATGGTTTTTCACTCACCATAGTCACAATTAGACAGGAAGTCTCCAGAGGAAGGGGATAGAGCAGAATGGGGCAGACTAGACGAACTGTGCAACCCTGGCTCAGGGCTCATTAGAGTTGAGATGCTTCCTGTCAGGATGGACCTTTCATCGAAGTCATGAGAAAGTGGTCTCGCAGTGGTCTGCTGCAGTAAGACCCCTCCCATGCTCCCTTTCCACACTGTAAAACAGGAAGTGAGCAATGGCAACATAATGCATTAGGATTTGCTTGATGCAAAATAAGAATTGTATAATATTAAATGTAATATTTAAAGTCTTCATCCTGTCCTCCGTAATGTTAAGTCAATTCAAATAGTACACTGCCAATAGTAACTAAAATTATACTGCCAGTAAATAAGGTCAATTTATTCATACTGGGAACTCACAAACCCTTAAAGATTAGAATTTTATTGGGATGTTGTTCTGACACACACACACACACACACACACGCACACACACACACACGCACACACACACACACACACACACACACACACACACACACACACACAAACACATTTTGAAGTAGATTTTTTTTTTAACACTATTAATGTTTTTACTGTAGCTTTTCAACAATTGAATGTGTTTTTGCCGAATAATCTTAAAAAAACGTAATGACCCTAAACTTTTCAAGAGTAGTGTATGTGGAAATAATTGCTCTCCCTCCACAGTCCTACTTCTACTTTCGGTTTGGTCTGCCTGCCCGTAAGGCTAGATAAAAAGCAACAGAGAGCGCCATTGAAAGCCCACTTTATAGACATTAACATTTTGCCTGCACTGCATGGTCAGGCCCACTCAGCACAGGGCCTTGGTGAAACCGCTCTGATTGGCTGTGACCCCAGCCCGGAGAAAGGCCTCTCTGTACGGCTCTACAAGGAGAATTCCCCTCTTTTTCCTTCCACTTCACATCCCACAGCCTCTCATGTATCAGCTCGGCTGTTTTTCCTGCAAGCTGGATTTAGTTGAGACTGCCGGATCATACCGTTTTCAGCATCTAAAGCTGTGGTTTCTCATAGTAATATATATCTCTAAAGGCTCTCATGGGGTTTATCCAGCAGCACGCCATACATGTATTTTCATTTGGCCACGAATTGAGTATTAATGACAGAATGTGTATTTAGCAATCCTATACACAGAATCTGAACCAAACCCCATACAATCATGACTTAATTTGTTGTAAAAAGCCTCATGGATTGTTAACCGATGCTCTGTCCTATAAATTGTAATTTATAACCCCCTGGAAATAGAAGCAATTTGAAGAAAGCGTAGGGAAAGGAATGCTCATTGCCCTGGGCTTATTCTTTTCCATGCAGTCCAGCGTGGTTGTGGTCTGCGCTGAAATACCAATGATTCCTGATGGCTCATGGTTTATTGTTTCTCTCTGGATGTTGTTCCAAGACTCATAAGCTTGGCCGTGTTGGTTAAAATTAAACGCACTGCGTGTCAGTGATATCCTGTGCTGACTCCAATGGCTTATTATGGATGCTGCTCACTACATCACTCCCTTACCATTGATCATGGGACTGTGGAGAGACCTGAAAAAGGCCTTTTATCAGAATGTCCACCCGAGGGAGGGAGCAATGTGAGTCTTGGCCATCTCTATAACACCATTCTCCACCAGTCTACCCCAGTAACAGAGGTCTTTATCATCACAGTTGGAAAACGGCACAATCTGTAAGCGAGGAAGGCCTTCCCCACAGAGATAAGCCACCGCAAAGCAGTTTAATGCGGAAACAAGCTTTATTTGGATTATCTTCCAGATGTTCCACTGACCGTGAGAGTGATTGCGAGTTAGGAAATCCTCATTTAAGCATTTATAGACAACGAGTACTGCTGACTAAGCGTTTATTATATCCGTACACGCCACTTCACAGTGAGACCTGCTCGTGCCTGACCCAGAAACTATGCGTCAAGTTTTTTTATTTTATTTAAAATATATTCTATTTAGTTATACAATATATTTTATTTAATATATATGTAATATTTATTATTTATATGTTCGGTATGTAAAATTATATTTTTCTTTATTTATATATTCAATATTTATATTAATGATTTATATAGCAATTTATATATGGCACTGCATTTTCGGCAACCAACAATATTTGACCAAAAATTAATTTGATTTTGACATCAAAAGGTCGAAATCATTGAAACTGAAACTGATGTTTAATTAGCATTTCGCATTTTGACTGTGTCAGTGACTGTGTCTATTTTGTGTCCACAATGTGGATAAGCTAGTTATAGCATTGAATGAATATCAGACGGTGTGTTGAAAGAAGCAGTACAACTCGCTGAAATGTATCATGTCTCATGTAATCACTCCATCAGTGTTTTAACCGCAGAAAACGTCAATAAAAAAAAAATAAATAAAAAAAAACGTCACATAACAACAATACATTTATGAGTCAGGAAGGTCATTCATTGACCATAGCTCAATAGTTAGCTAGAAAAAATAGCATTTTGATAATATCTGCACTATATTACATAATCAATATATTTTTACTTAATCGTTGTCTTTATTATTTTATGTACGTTTGAATTATATCTGCCATGAAAACAAGTCTGTTTAAATGTTTATAGCTCAACACTGAATTGGAATAGAAACAGAATTATATAATTAAAAAGTATATAATTAACTGCCTTGTGTGCAATTTAAATGCTTATATACAACTTTTATACAGCTTTTATGTGTTGATTATTAAGTACATTTAATGAATTGATTATTAAATTCTGTTTTCGGTTTTTGGCTGAATGAAAACATTAATTTTGGTTTTTGTAAAAAAAAAAAATATTTCAGTGCATCACTTCCGTGAACTACTCTAGATGGTGAAATTCCTTAAATTCTGCTGGAAAAATTCAAATGCTATGTTGGAGTGGTGAGACCTGAGGTTTGGAGGAGGTGAATGAGTGCACTCTGGGTATAGGAGGAACGACTCTCACACACGCTAGCCATTACCCACACTGTGAGTCGCCAGCCTCCGCAAGGCAGACCGGGTTACCAGCAAAAACCCAACCATCCCCACTGACTGACCAATGTCAGATGTACTCCATCAGCCTGCCGTTCTCCATGTGAGCATCAGGCGCTGGGTTTTGTCATTATGGGGATGTGCATAACTCAGTAAGGGTGTCTGGCAGTGCATCTGAAGCCCTTGTGGTTGGGATTCGTTTTTGAATGAGGGCGAGGCTTGGTGGTCTGGTTAAAGTGGGCTATGGGGTTTCACGGTGCACTGCAGGGTCCTTCAGGATCTCACTATGTCCCTAACATAATGCTTTCGTCTTTGCCAGAGTCAATTATTTAAAGAGACCTGCTACAGGCAAACTGAATAATGAAAGAGCTAGCCTGGGCACGCATACAGCATTATGAGAAACAGGGTGGAATAGAGTTGGGCTTATGGAAATTAGGAACGCAATTTATAGGATTGTATTTGTAATTAACCACTTCTTGTAAATGGCTTCTCCGGTAGGACCACTTCAGCTTTTTGTTGACGCCCAACAACACTGCCGCCATGTTGAGTATGGGGCGGTCATCTTTAATGAAGGGCTTTTGTGTGCTGAGAGCAGCTCTCCGCCGGCTGATACATGACACGACACAGTAATGAATGGGACTGGCAAAACACAAACACTTATCCTTTTGCTGTTTGTTACACGCTCAGGCTAATGCTTTTTCTGTATTCACAATGTTTTTGTGCTTGTGTGGCATTCAAACAGTTGTTTGTGCTGTTCTTGATTTAATCATAAAATTGAATTATCATTTAGACCAGGAGTCTTCATCCCTTTTTCAGACCAAGAAATCCTTTTTGGACAGACGAATGGAGCAGAAACACAGTTATATATTATGAAATAATATTATATTAATATTTCATTTTTTGTTTAAAATAACAAATCAGAATAACAAAGAAAAACAGATACATCTAGCTGACAAAATAACACTATAGAATATTTTCATTTACATTTTTCATTTTTTTATTCGTTTCAAACTTCAGCTTTCTCTATTAAAGTTTATTTTTATTTTTAATTTTTAAACCAAATTAGTTACAAACAGCTATTAATGGGCCCCCTTTAATACCACCCTGGACACCTGTTGAAAACCATTGATTTTTAATTATTATAATTTTTTGATGATTTAGCTTTTATAATATAAATTTATTTTTCACATTATATTTTATTAAATTTGTACTTTTTTTATTTTTTTTTGCTCCTTTAATTTAAAGGTGCTGTATGTAACTTTTTCACTCTCCTAAAGCATAAAAATACCATGATATGTTTGCATATGTTGAGGAAACATGCTAAGTTCACATAGGCCTACTCGTTTCTCTGAAAAACACTTCTACAGCCAATTATTTTACTTTGAGATGTGCGTTTCCAGGATGGAATGTTTGTTTTTGTTTTGGTCTGTGATACTGCACGTTGCCAATTTGCCAATTTGCCAATTTTCATTGTCCATTGCGCTTTCATCATGTTCCTGTTGGGTGTGCTCAAACTGGCAATCCGTGTGAGCGCCGTCCAGTCCGAGGAGCAGGTGGCGGGAGAAACAATGATCTCCAATATTTTGAATTTGGACTGCAGTACCTATTTCGACCACTAATTGTCATTCTTACAGACTGCACCTTTAAGTCCAGGAGCTGAAAGTGGATGAATGAATTTTTATTCAATTTCTGCCAGTATTTATTTATTTTTGTTGACATTTAGGAGCTGAGAGTGAATGTGTTTATGTGAATGGTCTAAGTAGGAAGTTTAGCATGCTGTGTGACTGCCTCTTGTTATATCTCATCCTGGGCAGGAAGTTCCTCTGTTCTGGCAGTGATGCTTGTCTTCTAGGATTGAGAAACCGCCAGGTGTTCTTCCTGTTTATGACACATGCATTCCACTGTAACATAACCTGGTAGGGTTACAAAGCAAAACCCTTCACAGCCGTAAGAGGTCACTTGAGGGCAACTTCAAATGGAGGAATACAGAGCACACAAATTCACTTTCCCTCTCATGGAAAACAAATAAAGTTTCTCAGTGTTTGTTTGGCAACAGTAGCTTGCACCAAGGGCTCTGGGATCATGCTGGTATTTGATGTTTACTCAGTTGCTGGATATTGCGGTCACCACAGTGGTTGGCATAGCAAGCCAGGCCAATCAATTAATGCCTGGCGGCACTGCACCGCAGCATGCTTTAGATCCACCGCTGGGATCAATTGAGAACTAAAATAGCATGTTGTTTTGAAGTTAGATTTCATTGATCATTGTGATCTCAGTGTACTGCTATATCTTGCCTTTATTTAAGAGCTTATTTATCTAATCTTTTTTATTGCTTTTTTATTGTTTTGCTTAATTTGTTCTTCTTTTGTTTATTTTTTTGGAAAATATTTTGTGTACTCTGTGCTAGTTTAATATGCAGAGACAACTTTAAGTGTTGTTTGACCTAAATTACCTTACACAAGTTATAAAGCATACAGTATATTTAACAGTTGTGAACGCATTCAATAATTACATTTTTGCTATTCCATACCGATGGCTGCTCAGAACTGTGGGGCCTTTCAGCTCTTCATTGCCTGAAGTGGTTGGTTATGCCTAGATTCAGTGCCAATGTTTCGGTTTAAGCAGACGCTGGCATGAAACCACTCTGAATGCCAGATGGCGGCTATATGAGTCGGTTACATGTGGACAAAAGGCCATCACTGAGCGAGAAAGGAGACCGAGTGTCATCTTATTTATGGATTAAAGTGCAAAGCTTCCGTCATGCTTAGAGATGCTGTGGAAAACGAATGACGTAAGACTTCTTTCTAATAGAGTCTTGTGTTTGCTGCATGATAATGTGGCTACTACTGTCTGATAAAGGCATCCTTTTCCTCAGAGCCTATTCACAATAAGTAGATGGTTGGTGGCTGTGTGGTGGTGAAATGTAATTATGATGGTAATTGTGGCTTTATTCAGTTTGAATGAGGTCCGATGGGTGTTTTGAAATGTCCTTGCAGATCACAGTGTAGATAATGGTTGTTCCTAGGTTAAGGGAAATGGAAATGTGCCATGCATTTCAGTAAGCCACTGGTTGTTTGTGTGCTGTCACATTCTATGTAATTTTTGCTTCCAGCTCAAGACATATTGGAACAGTACCAGCAACACTTGCAAAATGGAAAGATCAAAATGGCCAGAAACTGGAGCTGAAAAATTACTCATTCTTTATTTTGCCAACATGTTTTGGCACACATGCCTTCATCAGGACTAAAAGATTACAGGTAGACACAAGCTCATTTAAATACAAACAAGGACAAAATTCAAACTTACACTTAACCAATGAAAAGTCAGATGGTATGGCATCCACCAATCACATAACATGTCAAGTGAGTGATTTAAATCTGTCCAATAGCCTCTGTTCTTATGGTGAATTTCCAATCAACATTTTCAAACACACAATTAAAGGTACAATGACAATTTTGTGTGTGTGTGTCTTTGAACATGTTGATTAGAAATTGCACAAAGCAAGGTCCATAAAGACATGGTTGGATCAGTTTGGTGTGGAAGACCTTGACTTAGCCCCATTGAACACCTTTAGGATGAACTACTAGGACATGAACTGTGTGTTTCTTGCTGGTAGACCTCAAGTGTAGAGCTCTGCAATGTCTCACTCTATTACTGTAACCACAGCTATGTGTCCCAGAATGCAATGGGCTCCAGGCACAGGGTACTGTGGTGTAGTTTAGCTTCAGAGCGGAACTGACCCTGGCCTCAAAAAACAGTGTTGTCATCTTGGACCCAGTGCCAGTTCAGCAGCCTGACATTTTAAGTCCAGCCAAAACAGTTTAAATGCTCTTTATTCATCTGAGGGCACATTCAGAGCAAAAGCTGCACCATGAACAATGACACCAGTGCGCTTTTGAGTGAATATGGTCTTTTGACAATGATATGGATGAACATTGTGATAGTTATGCTTTGATATTCAAAACATTGGGAAAATTCTTTCCTAGAACAGAAGAACTCTTTCCAAGCGGACATTTCCGGAGTCCAACGAAAGCTCTTGAACAGGAATTCACATGTGCTAGCATGCTTCACCGGGAACCGCTGGTTCAGAGGCGTTTATGTAATACCACAAGCTTGATGCAGTGTTTGGTACTCAAGTAAACCCATTACAGACAGAAACCACCCATGATCTCTATAACTTTTGATTGGTTCCTGATGCACTCATAGCCATTAAATTCATTCTTGACCTTCGACCTGGCGCAGGGGTGAAAGACCAGCTAAATTCCTTAAGTTGTGTAAATGCAGCAGTATTTCTTCTGCATTCCCCAAAGATTAGCACAGACAGACAGAATTAGCCTGGCTGCTAAACAAATGTTGATTGTGGCTGTAAAGAGGCTTGCCATGCAGGCCTGGACGCTTCTAGTGCTCCAACTCAGCACGTTTAATGACCAAGTGCAGAATCTAAACAAGTCTCAGTTATGTTTCACTTGCTTTGAGATGTCAAACCGGAACTGTAAAGTGGGTCAAGGCGGAGCGATGAATTGTGGCAGCCTTGGCAGAGTTTTCTTGACCTTTCTGGTGGTCTTATACTTGTCAGCTGTAATAGCTTCTGTCATGCAGCTCTACACGGATCTGCTTTTCATCATATAATCCACACTTTACACAGCCTGTGTTTAATAGTGCACAGGAAAAGAGTCTGTGAAAACGCTGATGGCGTGTTCAGTCTATAGGTATTCATGTTTGAATAAATATGTACGCAGGCATGTAGTCTTTCTTTACAACTTGACCTCAACAAATTACTTGTCTGGCCTTAAAAATGTATAATAAAGAATTATTTATCACTTCTGCGTAGCCATGTGAACCGGAACTATTTCGACAACGTTTTATCTGTACAGAGGTAAAGGGAAGGAGAACGGGGGCCTTCACGGGGGAGAGACTAGTTGACACTTCAGGAATGCGTTGTCGTCGTGTCCAGGCGCAGGTTCTTCATCAGATCTGGATACGGCCTGGATCTGGCGGACTGCGGTAAACCTCGGGATAAACAGAGAGACTAATATTGGCGTAGATGCCATCGCAATAGACGTAAAGGACTATAATGCGTTAAGAGCTCGCTCAAGTACTGGGGAGCTAAACCATTTAGTACTTTGTAAAGTAATCAGCAATATTTTTAAATGTTTACAATGTTTAATAGGGAGCCAGTGCAGTGTTGACAGAACTGGGCTAATATGGTCATACTTCCTGGTTCTAGTAAGAACTCGAGCTGCTGCGTTTTGGACCAGCTGTAGTTTATTTATTAAGTGTGCAGGGCAACCACCCATAAGAGCATTACAATAATCTAGCCTTGATGTCATGAACGCAGTAACTAATTGTTCCGCATTTGTCATTGAGAGCATATGACGTAATTTAGATATATTTTTAAGATGGAAGAATGTGGTTTTACAGATACTAGAAATGTGACTTTCAAATGAAAGTTTGGTATCAAGGAGCACACCCAGGTTCCTAACTGACGACGAAGACTTGACAGAGCAGCCATCAAGTTTTAGACAGTATTCTAGGTCAGTGGTTCTCAAACTTTTTACACCAATTACCACCATAATGACCAATATTAAAATACAGTAGTGTAGTAGGCCTAACTATTCAGCTATAGCTATGCACAGCTCAAAAACGAGGCAGTTTTATTTATTTATTATTGTCAGCCCTTTTTTATACAGTGTAAAAACACAGTTTGAACATTAACAATGCACTGTGCTGCTTATATACAGGTAAATAAAAAATTTAAATAATGATTAAATGAAAATGTATTGCACCTAAAAGTGAATTAAAAAAATACTTAAATAAAGATTCATTGAAAATGTATTGTACTTAAAAGTTAAATAAATACGGTACTGTACTTAAATGTTAAGTAAAAAAAAAAAAAAGTACTGTACTTGATCATTTTTTTTAATACCGGCTGTGCAGCTGCAAGAAAAAACCAAGACAGACAGTGGACCTAATCAACCAAAAAGCCAGCTGAAAAGAAAATATGATTGCGTTAGTTGAGCTATATGCGCGATGGGCGCCGCCTTGTTAGTTTGTGCTGCTGTTCAGAGAATCGGATCTGTTGGTTTTACAACAAGTGAATTCATTCACTTATCCCCAAAATACATGAAAGTAAGTGGCCGGTGAACTAGGAGAAGAATAGAATAAACTTTAAAGTTACTTACACAATGTGCATGTGTATTGTTTTTTTATTACTTATGTGAATTTAAATGTCTGAAACCTAAAATAAACATTATGTGGTTGAAAACACTGAATAGTTCATATAAATATAAATAAAGTGCTGAGCGTGTGCGTCTCTGGCTCAGCACCAGCCAACACGCGAAAGCACATTTTAATTTAGCAGTTGATCAGGTGATGCACTGACCGTTTTATTCACACCGGTGTGATCATACGTGTGAAATTCAGTGATTCCTCTGTGTACCACTAGAGGGAGCACACTTTGAGAATCAGTGTTCTAGGTTATTACGCGAGGAAGTTTTTTTGTCCAATAATTAGAATATCTGTTTTTTCAGAGTTAAGTAGTATGAAATTACTAGTCATCCAGTTTTTTTATATCAGCTACGCATTCAGTTAATTTTGTGAATTGGTAAGTTTCGTCAGGGCGTGAAGAAATATAGAGCTGAGTATCATCAGCATAACACTGAAAACTAATGCCATGCTTCCTAATGATATCTCCCAATGGTAGCATGTATATGCTAGTAGTCTCTTATGCTAACCAAGGTTGCATTTATTTGATAAATATACATTAAAATAAAATATTTTTTGTTTATAATTTTTGAGAACATATTGTAACATCTAGCCTAAAGTTTGTTCTATAAATAATCTTTTATGTTTTTTCATATTGCTTTGTGCCAAACTGATCGCAACATCAGAAAGGAAATGGGAATGATTAACTGCTTTATTTAGCAGCTGGTGACAGGTTTTCATAAATGGATGGTGTTACATCTACTTGTGTGTGTGTGTGTGTGTGTGTGCATATCTTAAGGCATCCAAGATCTTGAGTCACATCCTGTGATGGAGGAGGAGGGTCTGTCTGTAACAGTGACCCAGATGTGCCAGCCAGTGCCCTTGAGTTGAGCCAAGACATGACTGGCTCAGTGAAGTGTGTTTAACCTGGTTCTGCTAGCACATTAACACTCATACAACAGTTTCCTTATAAAGTTCTCATGGATACAGAAATCTGCCCATTTTCCATTTTAAGAAGGGAGTGGCAGGAAGGATCTGAGAAGGAGGAGGGAAGAGAAGCTGAACAATACAGCTTATGTTCTCCTCATCACTGACACTCATACTTGACTTCCACTCCATTTACTGTATGCTTGGGTTAAGCGTAATGTAGTCTCTCAGCCTCAGACGTTACACCCACAGACCACTGGCTGAAAGTCTGATGCATATGGCACAGAAAATGGGAAACACTTTAGATGTTTCGAAGTCACCATTTGATTGGTTCAATTGGTTGAATTCTACAGGTTTTCCGGGAGACGTGTGTCGCGTTCTTTAATCGCCCCACTGGAAACAAAGCTGTGAAGCCCCTCGTGTGAACAAAACAAACTAGGATTGGTTGCTTTACAGGTCGGTTAGACGTCCTCTTGGGCGGACTTTGGCCAATGAATGCTGCGATGGAGTCCAGACCTTCTGCTGTCAGTCTGAAGGTCTAGCTATGCGTAATGTAGTATCCTTGGTTATAGTCTTGAGTACTATTAATGTGTGTTATGAGTGTTGTGCTGCTTTAAAAGCTGGTAAGGGGTGAGTAAGCTGGTGCTTGGTTTAAATTTTTTTGTGTTTTGGTTTGGTTTTATACTGGATTTTGTTTTGGTTGTTTTTTTATTTGATTTAGTTTTTGTCTTGTTTTGTGTTTTTTTTTTTTTGCGTTTTGCTTTTTTATTAATTTATTTTACAGAACAAAGTTAGAAAAGAAATAGAGCAGAATTGATATATGTTAATGTGTGTGTGTGTGCTTTTATTTTATTTCTTTAAAGGTTGTGTAGCCTTGTGACTGATCAGGCCACTAATTATATTGTGCTCTCATCTGTATGCCTGTAGTAATGCTTTGCAGTGGGCTTTGGTTAAAATGTATTCCGGGAAAGTAAATGGCTTCAGTCATGTGGCTTTGATTGTTGATAGTACTTTTTTTTGCCAGCAGCCATATCACCCTGTAGCCCAAGACTTGCTGCCTACTGAAGCTAAGCAGGGCTGATCCTGGCTAGTACCTGGATGGGAGACCTCCTGGGAAAACCAGGTTGCTGCTGGAAGAGGTGTTAGCGAGGCCAGTAGGGGGTGCGCAACCTCTGGTCTGTGTGGGTCCCAACACCCCAGTATAGTGATGGGGACACTTTACTGTCAAAGAGCACCATCCTTCGGATGAGACGTTAGACCTCGTTAGATGTTTCTGTGGCCATTAAAAAATCCCACTACACTTCTTGTAAAAGAGTAGGGGTGTAACCCTGGTGTCCTGGCCAAATTCCCTCCATTGGCCTTTATCAATCATTAACCCCCTAAAATGAATCTATCACTCTCTCCTCTCCACCTGGTGTGTGGTGAGCGCACTGGCACCATTGTTCTGTGCGGCTGCCGTCACATCATCCAAGTGGAAACTGCACACTGGTGGGGGTTGAGGAGAGTAAAGCGCTTACAGTATTACATAGTAAAGTGCTATAAAAATGCCTCAGTCAAAATGCCTAATTATTTTTACAGCATCCATGTCATGCATGCACAACTGTTCATTCTCTATTTCTGGCAATATAGGGAAAATGAATGACTGTTTGGTTGAAATGTCTGTTTAGATGACAAATGGAGAATTTACACTGGTAAGTTCTTTCAAACAACACCTAAGGATAAGATCAGAAGGATTAGACGTTCATCAAGTGTAAGATATCAGTGCCTTGTGCATGCCAGTTGTTGTGTCTCTCCCATCTGAGGTCACATTTAAGTTTGCAGTTGCTGGGACGGCAGGAGAGAAGATGGATGTTTAACCTTGCTGCCCAGTCTTGAGTTCACTTCCTCCAGGAATCTTTTGGTAATGAGGATGTCCTGCAGTAATGATCGGGGAAAATGAGGCCAATGTTGATATTGGTTCTGTAAGGGTGGGCAGTATGTGTGTTTCCCATCTCTAGACTGGACTCTCAGATGCTCTTGTCTTTTCTACATACACTCTTTCTTCTCTCTATATGGACTGATGCTGCAGCAGGTACCTCCTCCTTATAAATTACTCATCATTTATTTTTTTTAAACTATACTTTCCCTCCTATTCTACCTTCGACCCCCTCAAGCTATCACTGCTGTGTTTTACAGAGTTATTTCTGGCTATAAGCTTCTCTTGCATGACTCAGGTTGATGTCAGCATCTTTGACAAGGTCTGCTGAGCTCTGTACAGTCACCCTCAGGACTGGCCATCATGTCTATTTTTTTTCCTGTGGACGTGTGTTTTCTTGCATTGAGGGGATTATGTACCGTCTGGGCTGTGATTAATGCGTTTATCTCAGTTTCTGGAGACAGTAAGATGATTTGCATGTATGATATAGAGGATTTGTCTGAGTGAGTTGGAGTGTGGAGTGTGTGTGTGAGCATAACCCACTTATGTGGTTTTTACTAGTGCCACTGTAATTTCTCTGGGCATTATGCAAGATTATATAGTAAAATTGATCCTCATGACTTCTAGATATCAGCCTCTGTATTAAATCTAAAGCTTTTTCAATCTATATCCCTTAAATTAAATCTTGACCATGTGCATTTTGATGAAATCAGTCAGGGCCTTCATTGGGGAAACATTGTCCCTGAAAATATATCGGTTTGCTCTGTAGCAAATAATGTACCATAAAGCATGACCTGTAAGCTTGCTTGATGGCTGGACTGAGACCTGCTGGTCCATCTTAGCTTAGCTTTTTGTGCCTGGATTCACTCTGGTTTTCCAAGACCTTGATCCCAAGAGTGTACTTAGAAATGACATGTCTATCTTTTACACGTGAACCTTTGCAATATCTTTCAAGATATTTTTTCATCAAAAACTAATTTTTTGCATTACAGGCATCACATTCCAATCAAGTGCAGGAGTTCATTTTAGTTGTTATTGGGCATGAGTCTGATATTAATAATTTATAACTCTTCCTGCGTTCCAATGTAAATGATTAAGATTTAATAACTACTATATATTTGTATATATAAATTTCGGGTGTTTCAGAAGTCTGCTCACCACGGCTGTATTTATTAGAACAAAAATTCAGTAAAACAGTAATATTGTAAAATATTACAATTTAAAATAACTTTTCTGTTTTAATATATTTTGAAAAGTAATTTATTCCTGTGATGCCAAGGCTCAATTTTTGACATCATTACTCCAGTCTTCTTCAGTGTCACATGATCCTTCAGAAATAATTCAAAATGCTGATCTGCTAACAGCTGTTCTTATTATTAATTCGTTTTATTCTAATTAAAACAGTGGTACTGCTTAATATTTTGTGAAAACCATGCTAAATTTTTTTCCAAGATTCTTTGATGAATAAAAAAACTGCATTTATTTAAAATATATATATACTGTATATTCTAAGATTATAAATGTCTTTTTACTGACACTTGATTAATTTAATGTCTTTTCTGAATAAAAGTATTAATTTCATTCTTTCAGACTTGTGAATAGTAATATGTGTATATATATTATTTTTATATACTCTTTCATACTTGATAGTGATACATCAATAAATAGGCAATATAGACAATAATGATAAATGGAAATGCATTTCAGCACTTTATATCATATTAATAAAATCTTCAAGTTCAATGTTCTGCTGAATCTCTGGTTGGGATAGAATCAAGGGTTAGAGAGCTCTTCAGGGATCAGAGTGCATGCTGACATTGTCATTGTCCTGCCGGTGCTGACAGAGTGCATGACAGTTTTGGGCAGAGGTGAGAGTGTTCTCGTTTGTTCCTGGCTGTTCTGTGTTGCATACTCTTCTCATTATCCTGGGCTGACAGCCTCATAGCTCACATTCCTCTCCTCTTCCTCTCTGTCTCTTCCCCAGATCGGCCTGCAGTGTCAGCTCTGCTTCGGTCTGTTTCTCCCTCCCCCCTCATCGTGTTCTCCCACACAGCCGTGCATGCCGCCATAGTGGTCTTTTAATCCACCACACAGACACATTGTGGGCGTGCTGTGTCCTCTTCAGGACGTGCCATAGCATAGACTCCCTGCACCACACCCCGAGCCCGAGCCGCCACAGGCCTGTACCAGCACCATCTGCAGAGCCTGTCCCATCACCTCCTCTGTCTCCTGCAGGGAGATTTCTGTATGCGATACACGACACCCAATCTCCAAGCTATTGTGTGCACTACCTGGAAAATGATAGCGGGAGTGAAAAGTACACTATGAAAAGAGGTGAAAACAATCAGCCTCCCTTGACAGGGTGTGTTGACCACTGCTGGCTTCAGGCTACTTTTAAGAAGGGCTACTGCGCCCTCTTGTGCTTGTAAGCGTGAATGCCAATATAGCGAGAATTGAAGTTTTGCCTTCTAGTGGCAGGTTGTGATGTTACAGCTATGAAAAGGCACTCCCCCACCTCTCTGCATAGAGGATATGATTGATTTTGGCCATGATTCTTGGCTGAGACCATGAACAGTGCAGAACAGTTTGAGCTCAGCTGTGCGCTGCAGTTTCCTGTTGCTTTAGGAAGAAATGCTTTGAACAGAGATTCATTATTTTTCTTTATTTTACTTTGACAAACTTGCATACAAATAATATCAAAACACTTTAATTCAATTACTTTCTACCATTAACAGAAACAACAGAAACAAAAATTAGAACGCTATCATATGTTTAAAAAAACACCATAAAAATATACTAAACTATTCTCTTTTACTCTTTATACATATTTATGCTTTTATTTGATCAAAAATACAGTAAAAACAGTAATATCGTGAAATATTATTGCAATTAAAAATTTTTTTTCTATATGAATATATTTTAAAATAAGTAATTTATTCCTGTGATGGTAAAGCTGAATTTTCAGCATCATTACTCTAGTCTTAAGTGTCACATGATCTTTTAGAAATCAATATGCTGAATTGCTCCTCAAGAATGAACTTCTAATTATTATGAATGTTAAAAGCAGTTGTGCACCTTAATATTTTTGTGAAAACCTGATACATTCTTTAAATTAACAATTACCATCACACACCTGCAGGTAATAGATAGGTGCGTAGGAGAGAATACCAAAAAAGTCAAAAGTCTAAAAAACAAGGAAATCCTGCACACTATCAATACTTAAAAGTATCAAGAAATATTTATTAGCAACGTTTCGGTCTCATGACCTTCATCAGGCATATACAATCAAGATTCTTTGATATCAGTCTTTCTTTGAAAGAACAGCATTTATTTGAAATATATATTTTTGTAACAATGTTAATAAAGTCTTAACTGTCACTTTTTATCATTTTAAAAGTCTCAACCCCAAACTTGTAAGCCTCATGGACTACTATTTGGTCATTTTTTGACAGCTCCAGTCTCCAGTCACATAAAAGAGTGTGAGATATTCTTTAAAACTTACAGTGGAGAGAAAGGCACATGGTGTCTTTGGTGGAATCAGTCTATGGTGCTCAGCTCTTACACTGATATACATGTGTATTCATTAGGTGTTAAGCCACGGCAGCTTTTATTTCCAGTGTGCTCTGCGCTTTTGAAATGACTGTGTAGGAAGTGCCAAGGCCTTGCGTCATTTCCTCAACCTTCTCTCTCAGCGCTTCTGTTTTTCTCCTCTGTTTCCCCTCTCCGCCCTACACCTCTGTATCTCTCAGAGAAGAGAAACGCTAAGCCAGCGCTCAAGGCCTTGATGCTCGCTCTGCAACTTCCAACAACAAAGTTTGCACCAGCTTCGGCACGACCTGCGTTCTTTGAAACCAGCAGACACCCTCACATGTGCACGCCTGCACTGGACCAACGTTTGCTCTGGAGCAGCTGAGCAGGAGAAGCAACAGCAGAGCTGTCCATCTCCCAGCCTACATTTTTGGGGGTGGGGAGAAAGCAGGAGTGTTGCAGCGGTGGTACTTTGGTTTTTTTATTTTTAGCCTCTTCTCGACCCTCTACCCCGACAGCTGTCTCTCTCCTCCTCCTTCTCTGACAGAGCAGCGTCAGGAATAGCCTATCGCTTTGCACCTCTCAAAAGGCTGCCGGTTAGTGTGACATGAGACTACTGGTTCTCAGGACTCTCTCTCTGTCTCGAACACACACATTAATGCATCTCGCCGCTTTCGTCTGCCGCTCCACTCTGACCTTGGTAAGGGAGCAACGGTAACTGTTTGGAGCTGCTGCAGAGGATCTCAGGTAAGGCAGCAGGCGTTGCTCATGGCCCTGGATGGGGGAATCTGTAGATCTAGACCTGTGGAGGAGTCTGTTGGCTCAGAGTTCTGCTGCAGTCTGGACTCGGGCCTGCTCTGTCGCTTATTTTTAGGCTTGAGTGTGATGGCACGCTGGGAGCAATGACCGGGCTAGCTAGTGCTAATGCAAAATTCAATTAGTTTTGCGATTTCACGTGAATTCAAGTAAGGGTTTTCTTGTACTGTAGTATGTTAATATGGCTGGTTTGTTTGGATTGTGCAGTGTAATTTGGTACTTTGAGACTAGAATGGAGTGCTGGATTGGCATTTTGAGGTTAAGTGCTGAAGTCCATCAAGCTCAATAGAGGCTTTTGTTTGAGTTGGTTTGCTCTTGTGGAAAAAGGTAGTGCTATTAGGTTTTGGTCATTGTACTCTTTGAGATGAATGTTTCAAATGGGTCTTATTTTTGAACTTGTGTGGCTTTTTTCGTACGCTTTTGAACTGTTCTGTGACTGTTGAGTGTTTGATAGATGAAGTCAGTGGGTTATTTTGTGTATACAGTCATTGGATCATATGCTTTCACAGTCTGCAGAAGGTTTTATTGATGTGGCCATAAACCTTCAGCTGTTCAATTATGTCTCTTTTGTTAGGCTAAATTGCTGTTGCTGGTTTGTATTTATTGTGTTTCGGTGTAGTTTTCTTCATTTCTCAGTTGAATTATAATTAGTTTCAGGAAGTAAATTTAATTTTGTTGGCTGGATTGCGTTTAATCTCCATAAAAGCCTAAATTGGCTGTGGCATTAATTCCATCCTTTTGTGTCCTCGAGAAACATCTAGAATAAAAGCTGTTCAAGTCTATCAGTCCTGTGTTGAGTGATAAGACCACTTTCATTTATATATGCTCTGGATAGTCTTGCTATACATGGACAAATGAGGTATTTTATCATATTAACACCGTTAATTCAAATTTAATAGTTGTTACTAGAAATGTATCCAGTTGGTGTTTTTTTCCTGTTGGGAAAAAATAGGGCTGTTAGCTTTATTTTTGGTTTTCAGTGATTCTCTAGCTAACAGATTTAGCCATAATCAGTGTTTCTGTGGTTGTAATCTTGCTATATAATAATAGGTATAATAATAATAATAATAATAGCTGTTGTTTTTATAATAATAATACAATTATTTATTATTATTATTATTATTATAAATGATAATAATAATAATATATTATTTTAACCTTTATCATTTATTATTATTATTAATATTATTTATATATTTTTGATTTTTTTTTGCATATGAGAATAGAATATTTAAGAGAATCTTAATCCTTTGGTTTCTGCCTTTACAACAGGATGAAACATAGTTTTGGTATTATTGTATGTAAAAAATGTTGTCGCTGTTTATTTTAAATCAATTTGTTAACGCAAAGTTATCTATTTGTTACTGTTTGTGCTGCTAGCTTGTTGTGTGTATTATGATATGGCCATGTGGGCAGTTTCTTGCCCATGTCTGCTCTTAAAAAAAGTCTGTGCTGTCAGTATCACAGTGCTCTGTTAACAGATAAGCATTCCACGGGTAACTTTTTATAGATGCAGTGTGTCTGATGGCTGGAAGGCCTGGAGAAGGGTCAGTGGTGGCATGAGGGGCTTTAGGGGAGTTCAGAGTGGTGATCTGGATATAGAGTTAGAGGACGGCAGCTACATTCGACAAGCCCAGGGAGATCCCAGAGTAATCCATACAGCTGATGGCGTACAGTGTGGTGACAATGAAGTGAAACTGCTTTGTGTTTACAAACAAAAGCTCTCTGGCAATGTGGCAATTTCAACCAAAATGAAGATTCTGTCATTTACTCATCCTCATTTATTTCCAAACCTGAATAACTTTGTTGTGTGGAACTCAAAAAATTAAAATGAAAGTTTAAAAAAATGAAAGTGTCTAAGGGGCTTTCAACCTTCCAAAAGAACAACTAAGTACTATAAAATAGTCCAAATGATGTGAGTGCTATATTCTTTTTTTGTGCTTTTGTGCAAATGATGCCCCATTAGAATATATACAAATATGAATTTGCAGAGGGTGTATGGTTTCTTTAGATGGATTGAGGCATAGTTGACTTGCAGATCATATCACTGATGTATTTTTGTATTTTTATTGCATTTTATTTTTAATTGTTCCATAGTAAAAAGGCATATTTCAGTTCAAAAGGCTTCAGTTGGACAGAAGTCAGACTGCAGCTATACAATCTGAGCCCTCTTTTGACCTCTTTGATCCTTTTTAATCTCATATTTAAATAAATATCCTTAATGTGCAACTTGAGGCAAGTCCAGTGTGTTTAATCATCTCTTTCTACCCAACAGAGCCAAGAACCTCCTCTTCTTTCCAGCATTGTGGGTCTTGTTTACCTGAAGTTTGTGACCTCACATAACATAACTGTGAAGACCAGCATCCATTGTGCCAGCTTCTTGTCTGCTGGTCCCTCCATCTGTCACTCATCTTTCCATCCCACCCTCCCTCCTCCATCAAACCCTTACCCGGCCCAGCCCATGACAGCAGCGTTGCCAGCATGGCATTCTCATCACGCTTTTCCTTCTGGGAGCAAAAGGAAAGTGATGTTCCATTTTCCATTCTCATCTTTCTGCACTGTGTGACACTGTGTGACATCAGCTGGGTGGTGTGCATGAAATGCACCAATGATCTCACTTTTATATCTATCTGTAGCAATGTACTAGGGTGCCATGTGCACGGTTCATGACCGCACAGTTGCTAACAGCCTCTGTTCAGGGTATGCGTGTGTATTTGTGTGTTCTGGGCAGATGGAAAACACGAATCACTGTGTGAAAATGACCGATGTGCTTCAGTGTCATGGTAGACTGTTGTTCACCAGCTCTCCGCCATAGCTCTTTTGATTACATTTTGAAAAGCTGCCGCTGGCTGGAACATAGCAGTACATTAATGCTACTGCTTAAAATGGCAAGCACTTCAAACTGGTGCCTTATTAGGCTTCAAATTTGTTACATTTTCTGGATATCTTGGTCTTTAAAAATGTCCTGCATGAAATGTGTGGGACACATCTGCATAATAGCCTCAGCATGAACTTACTGTCCTAAATCAAATGCTAATGACCTTTTTACATGGACCGTTATAGATCAAAGAAGAGAACAAGCCAATCCCCAAGAGTTCAAAAGACAATGTAAGTGCCAAGATATTGTGCATAGTACTAACAAATTAAGTCTCACAGCTCTTTTTTAAGGCTCTCACAGAGAAGAGATGCACTTATAAAAAGAGAAGAAATGGAAATTGAAAAGCACTCTGTCTATTTGTCCTTGAGTGACATGTCTCTAATTGCATGTTTTCAGTTATTATTTTCAGAATAATATGCTGTCAGTTCCAAGTCCCTCTGTTTTGACACAGGATGCAGAATTGTTGTCACAGGAAGCCTGATTGAGTGGCTGCTTCAGCAATGTCATTTTAGAGAAAGTGTATTTAAGAATAATCAAATTATCATTTAACATCTTTTATTTATATGGACCATTGATTCCTCACGGTCACACCTGCTGCATAGTAATCTACCTCTAAATGGTGTTATGTTGGCTTGAAAATAGAGGAGTTGTTCAATTCTTTAAGCTGTTGATTGATGTGCAGAAGTGCACACCACACGCTATGCTTTGAGTGAGAGGTCGGTGGTTAAATAAAGAGCCTGGTTAAACAAACTTCCTAAATATCACCAAAGCACCTTAATCTTAATCAAAATTCTGCCTCAGTATGATTTGAAGTGTTAGAGTGGATTTTTTTTGACAACAGCCTGAAGCTTTCATTTCTGTTCCTTTTTTTAATAGTAGAAATTTACATTTGAAAGCTGTAAGTTTCTAGTAAAATACATGGTGTTTATATTGTAGAGTAAAATAGCTTGGGCAGCAGTGAGCTATGTGCAAAAGATGGACAGATGAACATTGTCTATGCAGAATATCTCATAATACACAGCAAGATGGGGTGTACTTTCAGTCTGAGTGTACTTTCAGTCTGATTGTACCAATGCATGCTTGGAGAAGTGCTGTGTGCAGAATTTTTAAGAGCAAAAAGTGAAGTATGTTTATGTGATAGTTCACCTTTGCAATCTCGGTTCTCGACTGCATACAAAGCGATTGTATAATATGACAATAGAAACCTGCATTCTACTTCCCTTTCTCCTAGTTTGTGTTTGGTAGACAAGTGTTTTTTTTTTTTTGGTGACAAGAGACAATATTTACAGCATTAAATTTACTATTGGAAGACAGTCATCTGAAGAAGTTTCATTTCCCAAGAGAGTTCTAAAGATTCTGAGATCTTTTTACTCTACCATCAGTGGTGCCAAGTGGCCCTAATCATAGAACAGCAAATTAATCAGGAATACGTAGATGGGAACAAGACAGCATTACATGATCTGTTGGTTGAGTATTTTGAGATTGAATGTAATTTAAAGTGTTATATATTGATTTAGCTATTGGTTTGTCTTCTCAGTGATTGAATATCTTTCTATCCTTCCTCACTGACTTTTGTACATGTGTCTGTCGGATGAGTAGTCTGACAGCGATGGCAGCCTGAATAGCCGCTCCCAGTCAGTGCCGAGCCTGGAACCTGGCAGAGGCCTACTACGTGCCAAGAGTCCTCAGTCTGTTTGGGACACAACTACAGAGGTCCAGTCCCAGTCTCAATTCAGGCGGGTCAAGAGCCCCTCACCCAACAGAGATAAGATGGCGACCAGGAAGTTGTCTGAAGTGCCCAAGATGCCGGAGCGCTTCAAAAGCCCTGAGCCTTCTCAAGCTCCCTTGAGTCCTGAACCTTTTGTGAATGGAGAAAGCAAAGTGAATGGTGCTCTCAATGGTAGTGTCAAGACTACTGCAAGTGCCAGCCAGCCAGAGCTCACAGAGGACTTGCAGGGTGGGACCCGTAAGAAGGTGGTGAAGGTGGTGCGCAGGGTGGTTAGGAGGGTACTTCCTACTGAAGAAGACAGAGCAACAATCCCTGCAACCATGTCCCCGGAACCACCTAAACCAGTTTTAGAACCACCAAAACCTGAACCAGCATCTGTACCAAAAGTCGTGAAAGTGCCTGTGTTCTCCTTCAAACATGATACTATAAAGAAGGAAGAAAGAGATGACATCTCTGCTGGACTGACTAACTTGATGACACGAGGCAGGACCAGGGAACCTCGTCATCGGATCCGCAATAATGAGCCTGATGAAAAAGAGGATGTGAAACCTGTAGAGAAGTCTGAAGAGAAGGACATTTCTGAACCAGCACAGAATAAAACTTTGCCGAAACTAGAGGCCTCCCAGGCTCTAAAACTAGAGCAACAGACTTCAGCTTCTGCTACTACCTCAACTACACATAAGTCTCCTGTTTCACCACCAGTAGGGTTCATCCCAGCCTCCAAACCCAATCCACTCTCTCCCCCATCAGGATTTGTTCCTACACCAAAACCCCCAGGATTTGTCCCAATCTCAAAACCACCTTCTCTTTCCCCTCCAGCAGGCTTTATTCCTGCTCCAAAACCTTCTCCTATGACGCCTTCTGGATTTGTTCCTATAGCTCCTACCGTTTCTCCACCTTCAGCTCCTATTCCAGATCCCAAAACATTGCCCCATATCCCCAGTTCTACACCTGCTGTCCCAGCTGCTAACTTTGCTCCAACCGCTCCTGTTAAATCCAACACCCTTAACCCCCCCGCCCTCAAAACAGATCCATTTGCCCCTCCATCAGGGTTCATTCCAACACATAAACAGATGTCTATGAAGAAACCAGAGGTATTGATCACAGTGATTACTTGGCTGCATGGATTGCTGTGTGAGGAGTGCACTAATGTGTATGCCGTGTACCCACTAGTACTACTGTGTTCCACCTCATATTCTCTGTAAATGAGCAAGTTGCTCAAATTTTAGCTGGTTGCATTTCTTTTTTTTTTTGCTCAAAACACTTTACCTGCATGTTTCCTTGTGGTTTGTAGCTCTCTGAAGTGTGGTTGAACTGGGATTTTAGTTGTGTGACAGCACTCTTCTCCTGAGCTAGAGTTCTAACTTCTTACTAGAACCAGGAAGTATGACCATATTAGCCCAGTTCTGTTAACACTGCATTGGCTCCCTATTAAACACTGTATAAATTTGAAAATATTGCTGATTACTTACAAAGCACTAAATGGTTTAGCTCCCCAGAACTTGAGCGAGCTCTTAATGTATTATAGTCCTTCACGTCTATTGCGATTAGATGCTTGAACTTGTGTTCAATACAGTATAGTGTTGTGGACGTTGGATGGTTGGTTTGGTTCTATACATGGAATTTAAGACCAGAAGAAACTGGTGAACTAATTTGTGTCTGGTTGCATGGTTACTGACGTCAATCCCTTAAACGACTTGACTTTTGTGACACTGTGTGTGGTTTGGATGTGATATGTAAAGGTGAAGACGGCCGTACGTATTCCACCAACTCCAGCTGGGAGACCTTCTCCTGGAAGCATTTCTAAACCCACTCTACCAACCTTGTCTAAAAAGGTGTGTTCATGCTCTGCAGTGGTTAAACATGCCTGTTAAGTTCTCCAGGAAGGGAATGCAGCATGGCTAACATAAACACTTGTGACTTTGCTTGCTTTCAACCAGGTTCTGTGTAGTGCTTTCACAATTTATCCTTTGAATAAATTGGTGTTGGCTACTTTACATAACATTTCTCAATAACAAAGTCATGTGCATAGTCTGAGTTAGACTCACCTCTTCTTGGTGGTCTGACCTATAGGAGAGTCCGCCACTGAGTCCCACTGATGAAGCACAGAGACGGCTGGAGAGGATCTTCGCTGCATCTGTAATGCCTATCCATTCCTCCTCTTCCTCTCTTCACTTATCTTGTCTTCATTCCTGCTTCATTCCTCTCCCTCTCTCTCTCTCTCTCTCTCTCTCTCTCTCTCTCTCTCTCTCTCTCTCTCTCTCTCTCTCTCTCTCTCTCTCTCTCTCTCTCTCTCTCTCTCTCTCTCTCTCTCTCTCTCTCTCTCTCTCTCTCTCTCTCTCTCTCTCTCTCTCTCTCTCTCTCTCTCTCTCTCTCTCTCTCTCTCTCTCTCTCTCTCTCTCTCTCTCTCTCTCTCGCTAAAATGCTTTATCCAGTATGTGTCTCTCACTGCACTGGCTGTAGGCCTATAAATAAAGCACTTTAAAGCCTGAAAGTGTTTATGCTGACTCATGGGGAAATAGTTTAATACACTACATTGTTAATGAGGAAAAGGGATTTTAAGGACATTAATGTGAGCATAGTGACTACATAGTGCCTTCACATCTAATGATTCTTAACTCTGTCTCTTTAAAAATAATTTATGGCTTCATTCCAAACTCTAGTGAACTGCCTAGCTAGACACTGAATGCAGTTCCAAAAATCCTTTTTAAAAATAGCTGTAGGCAAAGTTTTAAACAAGCTAGCCTAAAACAAAAAAACATCTGACGATTTGTGTAGTGTTTTATCCCCCAATGGTTTCTGATCCTGTTAAACAAAAAGATTTAATTAAAATTTAAAGTAGAGAAGTTAAAATTTAAAATAGAACCCCAATTAAAAATGGCAGACAGTTTTAAAGAGAAACACTTAATATTTGTATTTTTCAGAATAAAATTAATGTTCATTTAAAAAAAAGAAAGAAAAACATTTAAAAACTATTTACCCAACTTTGTATTTATGCCATGTATTTTTTTGTGCATAGAGCATGGTTAGCTTAGTGACATATGGTGATGCCAAGCTACGTTTTCTCTATGTGCTATTTGTATGTTGTTTGAGTGACCATTGCTGCCTCATATAGAGGGTTTCAATTCAATCATTTTCAAGACATCATTTTAGGATGCTCTCTTAGAGGGTAGCTGCCTATGTAGAGAGTTTACTACAAGGCAACTCACTAGGTTTTGGAGTAGAGCTTGTATTGTTTTATGTATTATGGGTTGCTCTGATATTACAAGACCCACCAAATAGATGTTTTTTCCTCTCTGAAATACTTCTAAAACTCTGTAGCTCAGCCCTCTGCTCTGATGTCTACTGAGCTTAAAGGCTGTTGTTTTTGATAAGTCTCTTAAACCCCATGTCTTTTTTTATTACCGGTCCTGTCCTATTTATCACAATTTCATGCACTTTTTCCATTTGCTATGTGGTGCATTACAACTTTAGTATCTAGCAAACAGGTTTTTATGGTTCAGGCATGCCCATCTCACCTCCATGTGCCTGCTGTCCTTTCATCTGTGGGTACATGTCTCATCTTTACCTCTCTCTCTCATCCACTGCGGTCTCTGTGGCTGACTGTGATTGTTTGGCTGGCTGGTGTAGCTGGAACCTGTGGCCAGTGCCTCTGCGTCGTCTCAGGTACAGGGCTCTTCCCCCACTGTGCCCCTCCATGGCTTGGCCGGAGTGTGTGCTCGTGTGGCCTGTTGGAGTGTAAGCCCTCTGTTCCTCTTTCTAACTCACCCCCCCACCCTCATTCATGACTATGCTTTTGTGTTTGCATTATCAACTTTTTTGTACCAAAAATTGATGTTTACATTTTCTATCAAGATTTATGACTTGATAAATGATAAATATGTTGGTAGTTTGGCTAACTGAACCCCATTGTTTGCATATCTTATCTTTGATATAAGGATTGCCTGCTTGTTCATTGCTTATGAATGATCATTTTAAGCCAGTGTTTTTGCAGCGCATGGTGGCTCAGTGTTAGCTGTAACTGAATGAAAAAAAATTAGGGCAATATGTTAGTGAATTTGCTTCTGCTGTCCAGATGATCAACTTATAAGTGAACAGCAGTGGATAAGCCTTCTGATTGAAGACTTTGATTTATGAGCTTTGCCTGTTGCTGTCTCATGCCTCAGGCTCTGAACATTATCTAATTTATGCATTGCCTCATATCACTAACATAGTGTCTTTATAAATCCTTACATCACCTTGCATCACCTCTGTGTGTTGTGTAACCATGCTGTTGTTGTTTGTATCAATCGTATATTTTCAGAGATTCTTATTTCATTTTTAATATCTATACTCTCATACACCATGTGGAACTTTAATAATATAATTCAATGCAGATGTAGAAATCTACTACATGGGTGAATCACATGAAATTATGCATAATTGCATGTAATTATATATAATTATTACATATTATATATATATATATATATATATATATATATATATATATATATATATATATATATATATATATATATATATATATATATATATATATATATATATATATATATATATATATATATATAGGTTAATTATGACCTATTCTTGGCAGGTTTTATGAGATTCTCCCTGCTGAATGTTTATTTCATACCCATTACCTCCCAGAGTGTAATCAGTGCCTTATATCACATGATCAATAACCCTTTTTATTCACAGGATGCTTTAGATGCTCTGTGTGGAGCTGGGGCAGGCTATTAAATTGATAAATGAGTGTGTTTTTGAGAGATGCACATTATAAAGTGTTATGATGTCTAACGCTGCTCTTGCCCCCTCATGCTGGCCTGCCGTCTCACAGGGACAGGTGGAGGAGGATCCCGTGGCAATCCTAAAGGCAGACCATGCTGCTGCCGCCCAGCCTAAGGTCTGCTTTCTGCTGTGTGTGTACTGTAGTTCACCTGCCTAATCCCACCCTTGACCTATTGTCAAACTTGCCCTTGTGTTGTGGAGTGTTGTGTTCGCACCCATCCCATTTCATCGACAACACAAAGACCCCAGCTGTAGAGCCCATAATTATGAGACACTCAGATGGAAAAACATAACAGCAAAACAGACAGTCTGGCAAATAGTAATATGGGTTCATCTAACATTTTAATAGCATTGGATTGTTATTAACTTGCACTGACAGTGGTTGTGCTGTAGTGTTTCCTACCCTTCTCATGTGCCACTGTACTTGTAGAGTGTACTGGTTTATCTACAATCATAACATTGTATACTAACCAAACATCAGGATAGACGCATGTGAACTGGAATACAACTCCATCCCATCAATGGATCAACTGATATACTATCTCTCACTGTCAGCCCTTCACAGTGGTAGAGTTCATGTTCAGACCCATGTGTGTAGGTCAAGCATGAGTGCAGTGGAATCAGACATGCCCAGACAACCAGAACATTGGGCTTGTAATCTGACCCCATCCATCATTTGAAGCCCGAGTTGGCTTCATCTACACCTGCGGTTCAACTCACCCCATCTTGCATGACAGCCCACAGCATTTCAAGCTTATTTCCCACTATAGATGTTGGGAAACAATGCTCTTTTTGGCTGATCTGGGACCTGTTTTTACCTTAATAGTTATTCTGTTAGCAGACGTCTCAGATCAGGGTTAAAATACCATTTTTGTGTCATTAAGTGATAGCAGTCCTTTTCCCATAAGTGTGGACTAATGCATGCTGTGGATTTGAAGCGTTGGTGATGTTTCTGGTCAAAAGCCTGTGTAAAGTCACAAATAATGAGTTGTTCACCATTAATGGCTGGTGTTGGTCTCTTCACAGGTGAAAACAGAGGAGCAGATAGCTGCAGAGCAAGCATGGTATGGCTCGGAGAAAGTGTGGCTGGTCCACAAGGATGGATTCTCTCTCGGTTAGTACAAAAACCATGCAAATTGAACTCTGTATCACTCAAACTGTGTTATTTTAAGTTTAAGACAACATGAAATGGCATTCTCTGCTCATTTAACTCCTGTGTGAATAAGAATATTCAGCTAGAGTAGAAGAGAGAGTCATTTTAGAGATGGAGAACATTACATTTCAATGAAAGACTATGGAAACATTTTCTATTGTGCACTTACGTTTTGCATAAAATAACACCAGGGACATTTATTAAGAAAGGAAATAGTCCATTTTTAGATTTTCGGTCATTTTTAACTTAATGCGAGATTCATAACTATTAAATTAAGGAGTGATTTAACAGCACTACAATATTAGTAGTCTATTGTAATTTTGTTCCACAGTGATGTTTTGTGCAGTTACTCAGAAATAAAAACATTTATTATGTTCTCTGGTATTCTCACAGCTACAGTGGTGAAGACAGAGACAGGCAGTCTACCAGAGGGGAAAGTAAAAATCAAACTGGAGCATGATGGGACAGTACTGGACGTGGACGAGGATGATGTAGAAAAGGTCAGTTTTGCAGGCTTATTGTGTCCATCTAAATGAAGGTTATAGATCTTATTGTGAACAATTCATCCGTGCATTTTTCACTATTTCCGTTTCATGTTTTTATTATAATTAAAATATGATTTATTACGATTTGTTTCACAAACAAACAGTTCTTGCTTCATTTTGAGTTGAAAATGACTGATTCAGTGAGTCCAAGATTCTATCTGATTCTAACTCTGAAGAGATTCAGTGTATGATTTGTTAGACTTAATCATACTGCAGTGTTACCCACAGGATTTTGTAAAACTCATAGAAACTGTGGTAGGTGGACCAAGCTTTTATTTTGGCGGAAAACAAGTCTACAAACGTATCCCATTACAAATCTAGTGAAATGCTGTAATTGTCAACTATGCAAATGTGAAAATAATGCTTAACTGGTGCCCGTTATATTCCCAAATGCACGCTAAACTCAGCACATGCACAGATTAAGTTCACAGTCTGTATTCATTCACTGCGAACTGACTGAGATGTGGAGCTAATAATGCAATTTCTCTTTGTGCAGCGCAGTCAGACAGTTTTTTGTGATTTGATATGGACACACTTTTAGTTTGTTTGACATCAATGGCGCAAAACACGATATTAAAGACACACATTCTACTTGACGAATGGGGCTGGCCTCCACAAATAAATCAATGTATGGGAAACACTGACCTGCTTACTACACCAGTCATGCTGTGCTGGTTTTTGAGTGCTGCTAGGAAATAGAATAGAAAACATGCACTGCACGATCTCATCTAATTTCATCACTTACAGTTCAGATTGCAGACTTGCGATGGAAAACAATGATTCCTTTCACCGTGGCACTGTGGATTCAAAACCAGAATAGATGTGTATTTTAATGAACCTTAAGGTTCGCAGGGCTCGTCCACAGGATTATTTGCAGAACTCTGCTTCTATCTGGCCTGATTCCAGAGGGTTAGACATGCACAGGTGGGCCCTGGGTACATGCCGAGGGTGGGAGAAATTGAAGACAGGATATGGGTCATAGAGAAACAGGTGGGATTTGGCCCAATTTTTTTTAATGGACAAATTGACTAATATAGACACATTCAAGTCTAATAGAATAGTTTGGGAGGTCAGCGCTGCCATTTTCAGAGTTTGTACTATTAAGCCTTGATGAGACATATGTTGGGAGATATTATTGATTCACTTCCTGCCTGGCACAGTCGCTTAATTTGCATACCCCCCGGTGAAGGCCATCTTGAAGCTGATGATTTCCATAATGTCAAGGCTGACCTCAAATCAAGCTTTTGAACCATCTGTTCAATGAATTGCAAAGCTCAATCCAGAGTTGAGCTTGACAAGTTTTAAATTGCATTAAACACTTGGCATGAAGTCTTGAGGCTATTATGGTTGAGGCACCTCAATTTAAAACCTCTCACTCTCTTTTTTTTTGTTGCCATATTAAGGAATATTTCGACTCTTCCCATTCTTGCTTTCTTGCAATTTATGACCTTTAACATTTTAAACCCCTCAACCCAGGCGAACCCGCCGTCATTTGACCGCTGCGAGGACTTGGCAGCTCTGGTCTATCTGAATGAGTCCAGTGTCATGCATTCTCTGCGCCAGCGCTATGGAGGAAACCTAAACCATACACATGCTGGACCCAACATGGTGATCATCAACCCTATCAGCGCCCCCTCCATGTACTCGGAGAAGGTGAGAGCCCTTGCATGTTATCTTTAACACTCCTCGCATCCAAATTAGCTTACTTCTCTACTATATAGTATCCGAATACAGAATATTCATGTGACAGAAGGTGGAAAATACTCACATAACCATCTATTTCTTAATTAAATGCATTATTTCACGACAGTATGTGATTATGGACGGAGCTATTCACTGTGGCAGCAATGCTTTAAGGGTACTATATTTTATACAACCCCACAACCCTTCATTGGTTAAACGCAATAGGAAATGGGCAGCAGAAAGCTGCTAATGAGCTTTATTGGATTTCATGCAAGATAAAGTACCAGACATAAATTTTTTCGCAATCCAGAAGCGCAATTCTTTTGGTCATCTGTCCTAATTAAGTAAGTATCTGTCCTAATAGCTGAAACTATGATATATATGAGATGTTATTGTACTTGTGCCTGAGAGACATTCGCACCAACTTTCTTTTCAAATTAACCGCTATTGATTTCCTTTCATTGGAAAATTTATGTTTATGGGTTTACATTTGAGGCTTTCATTATTGACTTTTCTGTTGTACAGAAAATAAATGCTCTGTAACACATTAAGATTCTTAGATTATTAACTTGGCCTAATGATTTTCGGGTGCGTTATAAGTTTATTTTTTCTCTGTGTCATTTCAGGTGATGCACATGTTCAAAGGCTGTCGACGGGAGGACACAGCCCCTCATATATATGCAGTAGCCCAATCTGCCTACCGAAACCTTTTGACAACAAGACAGGACCAGTCCATTGTGCTTCTGGGAAAGAGTGGCAGTGGCAAGACCACAAACAGCCAGCATTTAGTCCAGTACCTGGTGTCCATCGCCGGCAGCACCGGAAAGATTTTTACTGGTACATTCACTCACCCACCAATTAACCCACCCATCCATTCACCCACCCACCCACTCACCAACCCTCTCACCCACTGACCCACCCACCCACACACCCAGCCATTCACCCACCCACCCATTCACCCACCGACCCATTCACTCAACAACCCACACACCCATTCACCTACACATACACTCAATAACCCATTCACCCACCCACCCACCAACCCACCAACCCCATTCACCCACTCACCCGAGCCTTGAAAAACAATATACCTTAAGAATTGCTAATTTTGGCCAATATAATATCATTGAGCAGTTCCATTTTTATCTGCATATTATTTCACCATGTGCTTGAAAAGCTTGAACAGCCTGTGGTAAAGGGTGAATGGAAGGGTGTCATGTGGTCACTGGAAATGGGCTTGTACAGCGTGGCGAGAGTGAGAAAGCTGGGAAGAGGGTGACAGATGAGGGCTGTGCTAATGATGCCCACTAAAGCACTCTGATAATTAGCCGTCATCAAGGCCTGCTCAGCCCCTGCTTGGTCAATAATGACCTAATGAAGACTACAGTGCTCATCAACTATACCATTAAAGAGGCCATGATGTTATCTGCATGTGTTCAACTCTGAATGCAAGAGCCTCTCTTCTAGTGTGGTCACATTAAGGAGTCCTTAACAGTTAAATACTAATCTGTGTCTCCTCCAGCTGAGAAATGGCAAGCGGTCTACACAATCCTAGAGGCCTTTGGAAACAGTGCCACCTCCATGAACAATAACGCAAGCCGCTTTTCCCAGATCGTCTCGCTGGATTTTGACCAGGCTGGTCAGGTGGCCTCTGCCTCCATCCAGGTTTGTGGATATACATTGTACTGGGTCATATCTAAGTAATGCACATTTTTATAAAAAATAATAATAATAAAAAAAATATCTCTGCCCACCCTGTCATCATTATTTCCCCATTTGTTAAAGTAATTTTCAGTTTCATAAATAATATTGATAAAACAATTTGAAATTTAATGAACACTTATATTAATTAGCTGTCTTATAAATTGTTTTAAATAATAATATGGTATCATCTTAATAGTTTTAATCATATTTTCATTATTAATATTTAAAAAAGCCACCCATTCTGTGCAATAATACCCCTACTGTAATTATATAATAATTTGTTTGTTCTGTTCAGTTGTAAAGTTGTGTTAACTTTATACATTTTATAACTCATGAATTTCTTTATTTTATATATAGACCATGCTGCTGGAGAAGCTGAGGGTGGTGAAACGACCAGAGACTGAGTCCACTTTTAATGTCTTTTACTACATGATGGCAGGAGCAGACAGCACAGTCAGGTGAACTCAGCATAATTTTATGCAGATTGAAACCAATGTACTTTTGCTATTTGATTTTATATTTTATTTTGTCTGAGAAAGCTTTCAGAGCTCTCAGAAGCTTGCACTATTGAAGCCATCTGTATATTGACTGTATGATTTAATAGCTTGACTGTATTTCCATTTTCCCGCAGAACGGAGTTGCATTTTAACCACTTTGCAGAGAACAGTGCTTTTGGGATTGTGCCTCAATCTAAGGTTAGTTTTAAATAGATGGAGTTTGCCAGCAGCAGAGACAAAATCATTTAAAAAATATTTAGTTTTTTAAAATATTAGAATTCCCATTTAATATTCTTTGTGTGTGTGTGTGTGTGTGTGTGTGTGTATACAGCCTGAGGACAAGCAAAAGGCATCACAACAGTTTACTAAACTGCAGGCAGCTATGAAGGTGCTGGGCATTTCCTCTGATGAACAGAAAGCTCTGTGGCTCATCCTTGGCGCCATATATCATCTTGGAGCTGCAGGGGCCACCAAAGGTAATGCTGCACTGTGGTGCGTGCATCATGGAGTTACTTTCAAGCAAACCCAAGTCACCAATAAGCATAAACCCCCTTAGTAAAGCAAAGCATATTTAACCCCCTTTAAGCCCTGCTCGGCTGTCTCAGTGCTAATTTAGTTCACAGAAGTATTCGACAGTTTTTTGTCTTTACACATCAGAACTGGAGAGCATTAATGAGATGAAGCATTTAAAGTGCCTAACAAGCACAGAAACAGTTTATTAATTAAGGCCGTCTTACTGTCTGCTTACTGAGCTCAAACAGAGAGCAGACAAGCAGCTCAGGAAACAGTTTGATGCTGAGGAGTTTCGAGATATGTGCGTTTCTTTAGCTCTAATGAGGATGGATGGCTCAGTATTCACAGTCAGTGATATCACTTCCCCCTCTTGCAGTCAGATGTGGATGTATTAATTAACCTTTTAATCACCAGACTCCAAACTGGCCTATCTACATGCTGTCTTCTAGAGTCCACATTCATGGCAAAATTTCTGGAAATTAATTAAATCATCATGAAAATTTCCTTTTTTTTTAATTTTAGTTGTTCTTAGCTCTAAAACATTTTTACTATAAATTGCTCATTTTGTGATGTGTGTAGGGGCTTGAATTTGAATACATGGCCTTCTGTCTGTCTTGATTTATATGCGATGTGTTTGTTGCTGATATATTGTCACTGAGTTCCTCGGTGTCTGCAATGCGTCCATTCGTTCTAGTCTGGTACTTTCTCCTGTACCTGCATGCCTTCCCTGTATCTCTTTCAGACAAATGCGGCTGGGAAAGCCTTATTTCTCACAGGAGTTACTAATACTGCTTCAGTTTCCTGAGGTGGTACTGAAGACTAACATTACCTGACACTAAACGTAACAACTGTTGTTTGTTTGTTTTTTTAGCAACAAGTTCAGGACACTGCCTTAAATGTTTATAAGACATCTTTGACTCGAGTCACTCAGTTGTACCTGGCTGTTCATACAGCAGGGGGCAGTGCAGTTCTGCCTTATTTTGTTCTGTCTGGGAACTGTATTTACTTTGGTCAAGTCTGATGTTATTCTTCTCAGTACAGGCAAGTACGTTCTGGTAAAAGACTGTAAAATATTTATTTCACAACAACAGCTCGATATACACTATCTTTCAGACAGCAAAGGCATTTATAATGATATATGAAATTTTCTATTTCAAAATAAAATCTGTTATTTTGAATAATTATGTTTTTGATCAATTAAATGCAGCCTTGGTGGTGTTTCAAAAACATAAAAAAAAAATCTTACTGACCTCAAACTTTTGGACTGTGTGGTAAACATAACCAAATACAGAGAGCAGTAACTACTGACTTATGCCAAGTAGTAGTAATAATAATGCTGGATTTATATAAAATATATACACATTTACAAGAATATGCAGTAATAATAACTATTAAGCTATGAAATTTTTATATAAACTATAATAACTATATATAATTTTCTGCAAAATAACAATGAAAATTATGATTAATTGTTTGAGTCTAATACTAGCCCTAATGCATTATATCATCTACTGGCCACTCTATAGACATCATCTGCAATAGGCATCAGACATAGGGAAAGCATGTATCGGTCGATTGCTAATTGAAAACTAATTAAAGTGGAAATGTGTCGAGAAAATGCATGGAAGAGCCAATAATATGTATGTATATGCGAGAGTTTGTGTGCTAACGATTGCATCTTGGTTCCTTTTTGTATAATACTGAAGAATGTCTCATGTTCTAACCTCTTCTTCTCTACTTGCATGCTGCATGCTGTTACAAAGCAGAGACTGATGAAGGTAAAGAGCATGAATATTATATATCAGCACAAGCAAACACCTCATTTGTGTATGCGTGTGTGGTTTTATGCTGTTATCATGGTTGCCAGACATTTCAATTTGCATTCTTATTGTCTTCTTTTCTTTCTACTTTCATTTCTCTGCTGGGTTTCTTTTCTTCAGAGGTTTATAACCATGTCTTAGTCTTGAAGCTTAGATAAAACTTTGGTGGGAATATGTGCGGGTGAGGGTGGGGAGCAACGTAACTTTGTTGTCTTTTAAAGCTCAGGCTCTGATGTTTCTCCATGTTGTAGACTTTTCATTTCTGCAGTGCTTTTCTGTTGTTAAGACGCAAACACAAATAAAAAGCCTGTTCGCTCTCAGTTCTTGTTTATTTTTGGCATTCATCTATTCCACCAGAGGCCTGCGTTGTTCTCTCTCTCTCTCTCTCTCTCTCTCTCTCTCTCTCTCTCTCTCTCTCTCTCTCTCTCTCTCTCTCTCTCTCTCTCTCTCTCTCTCTCTCTCTCTCTCTCTCTCTCTCTCTCTCTCTCTCTCTCTCTCTCTCTCTCTCTCTCTCTCTCTCTCTCTCTCTCTCTCTGTGGCCTCTTCTGGTTGCGGCAACCTCACTGCAGCTTGCATGTCACTCTTTTTGTGGATAACTCTGCGGTTTGCTCTGGGGTCAGTCGGAGCAATATTTGCTGGAAACGTTTGAAAATCCTTTAAATTTCTAAAATGATTTTAAAAAGCTGACTTTTTTACCGTTAGTGGTTCTCAACAGTGGTTGTCAAAATTTGGTACCAAAAATTTTTTTCAAATTTATTCAACCAAATTTTTATTTGATTAAATTAATCCACATGTTATTCTGATATTTAAATAGTCAAATACTTATATTTGTTAATATTATCATGAGTTGTATATGGCCAGTGGTATGCAAAATGAATAACATTGACATTTAATGTAAAAAATTTATTCATTTTTTAATTTATTAAAGTCTTTACCAAGTAACAGATGGATTTGAATGAATATATTACAGAGATTAACTGGGCAACAAAATATGTGTGAAGAGTTTCTCCTTTTTTTCAAAATTGATATGCTAAATAAGCATAATCATACTGTTAGTTTCATTTTATTGTCCACGGCCTGAACAAACCTGCAACATTTTTTAAGGTCGTAACCCACCAGCTGAAAACCACTGCTTCCAGACAGTTTCAGTATTTGGTTAAAATTGCTACAATTGTTACAATTTGGTATAAATATTTATTAAAATTCCATATTCTATAGATTATATAACTGTACATAAATGACATAATCAGTGAAATTGTGTAAGGCTTCCCTCAGATACCATAAGAGCCCCACAGTCATCTGTGCTGCTTCATTTGACATGGTACTTACACCATCCCTGTGCATCCCACAGCGGGCCGGAAGCAATTTGCACGTCATGAGTGGGCCCAAAAGGCGGCTTACCTCTTGGGTTGCACCCTCGAAGAGCTCTCGTCTGCTATCTTCAAACACCAGCCCAAAGGAAACTTACAGAGATCCACCTCATTCCGCCAAGGACCAGATGATGTTGGGACAGGAGACAACTCGGGTAAGATCTTTGACAATACAAAACCTCTGATACAAATGAATTGTGTTAGCTGGCTTTGGCAGTATTAATACTGAAATCGGTGTGGATGATCTCTCTCACAGCTCCAAAGATCACTGCTCTGGAGTGTCTGGAGGCCATGGCTGCTGGGCTCTACTCTGAGCTCTTTACTTTGGTCATCTCACTTGTTAACCGGTAACATTTAAATCCTCTCATGATCAGGACATACATTTACTTTTAAGTTACTTAAATTTAACTAAGACATATTTGTCACCTGGTTAATTTTCAACCAACGTAATGTGTTTTCCCAACCAGTGACAGATGGGGTAATGGGGAAACCTTTTTGAAAACAGTCAAACAGTTTTGGTTTTTGTTTTGTTTTTTACAGAAAAGGACCATATTTTGTGAATAATATTGTGTATACTACTATTTTAGATGGTCAATAAATATAACATAAAGACATTATTTAATAACTTATTCAATAATATATTAATTGGTTGATCTCAATTGTTTTGTACTTATGTATTTGAATGCATCAAGTGCCTCAAAATGACTTTGTACCACTCAACTGGTATACCATTTGACATTTATAGTTTTTTTTGGGTTAAGCATTAGCCTGAAGAAGGTCGCAAGACCGAAAGCTTGCTAATAAATTGATCTTTGCACAGTGTTTGAGTGTGCGGCTGCTGTATTTGTACAATTTTCAATGATGATTTAGTTTAGCAGCACCTCACTACAAGACTCTATTGACGGATGAGCGGTGGCTTTTTCTATTTTGGGTTAAGCATTAGTGCAAGTAGTGTAGGTCTAGTAAATGAAAAAAAAAAGCACAACACAACAAGCATTTTTAAAAATATAAATAAAATAAAAGAGCATTTGTCCCTTGATTGCCTGTCATTCGTGTTATCAATGATAAGGAACAAAAAAAAAATTTTTTTTTTGATGAAAACATTATAATTTTGTTTGGTGGCACTAGTGGTGTACACTTTCACATTTAAGGCCAAATAATGTCCTTTTCATATAAATAACATAAAGATTAGTAGTAGGAATAGGTTTTTAAGTTACCTACAGTACAGTTTCAATTCATCCCCTGGTTCAATTATGAAAGAGAAAGAAGCCTGTATTGTTTGAGGACTCTAGCCTACATTAAATATGTATCTGTTGTTTGTTTGTGCTGGTTTAGAGCGCTGAAGTCGAGTCAGCATTCCCTGTGCTCTCTGCTTATTGTGGACACTCCAGGATTCCAGAACCCAAAGTTAGCAAAGCGTGACCGCGGTGCCACCTTCGAGGAGCTGTGCCACAACTACGCCCAGGAGCGTCTCCAAACACTTTTCCATGAACGCACCTTTGTGCAGGAGATGGAGCGTTACAAGGAGGTGCAGCAGTCCATCCTGTTACACCCATCAAATTATTCCTTTTTTTTCTTAAATAAATTACACTTCTTAAATAAATTACATACTTTGGGCTGAGACTAGCTGAGTTAAATCAATGTTGATTTTATTAACATGTTTGTCTAAGAAGCGGTCATAATCAAATTTGCTTGCCTTGTTACCAAAATCAATTTACGTTCAAAGTTAATGAGCCAATCATAGCTTCCGTTGAGATAAAGGTGCTGTAAGCAATGTTCTGGAACTCCCAACACACTTCAAGTTGTCATGAACTGAAAATTCTATGCTAAAAATAAATCTCTTATCGTGAATGATTCATCCATGTAGGTTTAATTTTTACATTTTTTTGACCTTGTAATTTTTAATCAAAATGTTATAGCTCACTTTTTTGGGGAAGATGATGGACTTCTCTTTGGTGACGCATGTCGGACTTCTCCAATCATTTAGTCAGTTTAAACCCTGCCCCTTCCCAATCAACTGGAAGCTCACATTATTTTTGAGTGCCCCCCCCACAGAGACCAGACTGATATTTCAGGACACTGAATTCATTCAGTGAGCTGTCTGAATGCCATTCCATACAAAACGCTTACAGCACCTTTAATCAAAAGTCTTGAAATGATCAATTTTCATGCTTGAGTTTTGATCAATACTGCTTTTAAGCCTCTTGCTCTTTTTTTTTTTTGCCACAAGGCAGTAAAATCATAGAACGAGAAATTCTAATGATTGGACACTTGAAAAAAAATACACTTTTAACCTGAAATCAGTTTGCAATCATAGCTGACTAACACTCCCTCTATCCCTGTTTAGGAGAACATAGAGCTTGCATTAGATGACTTAGAGTCCAGTACATCACTGTCTGTAGCAGCTATAGACCAAACATCAACTCAAGCATTGGTAAGCAACTCTCTCCTCCCCACATCTCTTCTTACCTCCTCAGCTTTTTGTAGTGCATCCCAGCCTGTCCCCAAAGGGGCCTTATCTGGAGAATGTGTTCTTTTCAGTCTCGGCACTGACTTGAATCACTGATGTTTTCCCTTGTCTCCCACAACATTGGGGAAAATTCATTTTGACTGCTTGAAAGTTCTAGTAGATGACTTTTGTGTCCTTTAGTTTGTCATTTGAGTGTGAACTCAACCTCAAAGTTGTTATCTATGGTGACAAGTTATTATATTGTCATATCTAGCCAGTTGTTGCAGGAGCAGCATGTCAAGAACGTGCCTTTCTGTGATGTTAATGATACCGGAGATCTTCTTTTTCTCTGTATGTGTGGGGGTGGGTAATGAGTGGGAAGCGCCCTCCCTCTTCATAAGGCACAGCGTTCAGAATCTTTGTTAATGAAAGCACTTTTCATGACATTGTCTCTCTCACAAACTGTGTCGGGATATTGCTTAGTAGGACCGTCAAATATGAAGCGTATTGGCATCAGACACATGTATGAGGCTTTATGCATATTTTTAGCTTGGATATTATTTCTAGCTTTGATTTGACAATGGAAACTATTGTTTCGGCAGCATTTCTTCTTTGTGTGTAGTAGTTGGGTAAAATGTATATAGCACATAAAATGAGCTACAATAGGAAATAAAGGCATAGTCACAGTAGAATGATGTTCATGTTAAAATAAGTTCTGCTAAATATTTTTGTAGAGCCAGTGATGTTTTTTTTCAGGATCCTTTTAATAATATAAAATGCTTGTCATTATAAATATCTTTACTATTTTGCATTAAATGGACTTTGACAGTAAATTGACAGTAGTGTATATTAATTGTAGTGTGTATTCTTGACCGAACCTGTATGAGAGTAGTGTGGTCATGGTACCGTGTTACTTTTCTCAGCACTGGCAGCTTTATACTAAACACTACACAGTATAGGACATTTTATTTAGTAATTTTCTGCAGAAACCAATTTCCATTAGTGTCTCAGGTAAACATCTTTACTTAAAAGATTGAATTAATAGATATGTAGAGGCATCCTCAGATTAAAAAAAGGGTTTTAGATTAGAATGGTTCAGTGATACATGACCTTTTGCAAAGACTTACAAATGGAGATCAAATGAGCGTGTGATTTATTTCTCTGAAAAGCTGCTTTGCGTATCACTATAAAGTGTTTTCAGTGCCCCCGGTGGTTGTGTTCACCAATTACAGCTTTGCGACTTGAAGAAGATACTCAAACACATGCCTGTGCAGTCATATAATCTTTCCTTTTAAACTTTTTAAATTTAATAAAGTTAAAGAAATCCATAAATTGTCAATTGAGCACTTTAGCAATTAAGTAAAGTGAAAGCGCTCGTTAAAACAACCCTGAAGAGTTAATTAGCCAGTCTGTGCCTGATGGAAATAGTACTGAGGCATAGTGAGGACAGTCTCATCAGTGTGAAAAGTAATATTCAAAGACATATTCGGAGTATATTCATAAGCCTACGTAATTTCTTTTTTGTGCTGGTTTCATCCGCAGTTATTCGGCAGCCTGCAAAGTGTCAGTGCGGTAATGCAGAACAAGAGAGAAGCCATTACTGGTATTAATTGCTTAAGTAGACAGGCAGAGTGTAAGGTTTAAAAATGCCTGCGTGACTGCCCTGGAGCTCTTACTTAATACAAGCCTTTAATGAGGAGCCCAAGACTAATAGCTCATCTTTTTCCCCCTCGTTTTCTCCTCCTCTCTCTTATTGTATAAAGGATTGTAATTGCTTTCATGTAATGACTAATGTTGTGTTTAAGGTCATTATCGAAATATGAAATGAAAAGTAAATGAAACAATGCACAGCCTTGATGAATGAAAGGGGCTTGAATTGTGAGTAAACAAAGTTCTTGAGAGAGATTGAGCATGTGCATAAGTTGGACTCATTTGTACAATGTCATTGGCAAAGAATCTTCAAAAATGTTGCGTAACCTTGCCAAGAGTGGTGACGAATGAGTCGGTAGTGTTTTCATAAGGTTTGAAGGTGCTTTTTAAATGTGTTAATGCTGTTTGTATATTGTGTGTGTGCATAAGTGTGTTTATGTATGCATGCTTGCATGTACAGTACCAGTCAAAAGTTTGGAAACATTACTATTTTTAATGTTTTTGAAAGAAGTCTCTTATGCTCATCAAGCCTGCAGTTAAAAAAAACAACAACAAAAAAACAAAACAGTAATATTATGAAATATTATTACAATTTAAAATAATGGATCTCTTTTTTGATATATTTTAAAATATAATTTATTTTTGTGATGCAAAGCTGAATTTTCATCAGCAAGTACTCCAGTCTTTGGTGTCTTATGATCCTTCAGAAATCATTCTAATATGATGATTTGATACTCAGTTATTATCAATGATGGAAACAGTTGTGCTGTTTAATATATTTTTTTGGAATACTTTTTTCAGGATTCATTGATGAGTAAAACGTTAACAGCATTTATTCATGAAAACAGCATTTATTCAAAATAAAAACATTTGTAACAATATAAATCGTTACCATCACCTTTTATCAATTTAACGCATCCTTGTTGAATTAAAGTACTAATTTCTTAAAAAAAAAAATTGTTATTGTTCCCAAACTTTTGAACGGTAGTGTATATTGTTACAAAAGATTTCTATTCTAAATAAATACAGTTCTTTTTAACTTTTTATTCATCAAATAATCCTGAAAAAAATATCTCAGGTTATAAAAAAAATATTAAGCAGCACAACTGTTTCCAACATTGATCATAAATCATCATATTAGAATGATTTCTGAAGGATCATAAGACACCAAAGACTGGAGTACTTGCTGATGAAAATTCAGCTTTGCATCACAAAAATAAATTACATTTTAAAGTATATTAAAAAAGAGAAACATTATTTTAAATTGTAATAATATTTCATAAAATTTCTTTTTTTTTTTTTAACTGCAGGCTTGATGAGCATAAGAGACTTCTTTCAAAAACATTAAAAATAGTAAAGTTTCCAAACTTTTGACTGGTACTGTACATTGACAAAGTTTCTTTATTCCATTGACCAAGCCTGCTGTATCATATTTGAAACACAAATTTCTAAGGCCTATAAATGATCAACTTGATCAAAACAATATATTACATGCCTTCTCTTGTCGGATCGATCGTTTAGTTTTAGTAACATTTTAAAAATGTTGCCCTTCAGTTTGTGGTACACTGCTATGAAATCTATATTGCTTTTTTATAAAGTAAACGTAAGGATGACTTTTATATTGTTAGTAATATTTCGAGATGAACACTTACTGGAAGCAACTTAGGTGTACTTGATTATCCATACATAATTTTTTTACAAGAACAACAAAAAAGGTTAAAATCATGCGTCAAAAACAACAGAGATTTGAAGAACGTAATTTTTTTTTTATGTACATTTTCTCTCTCAATCATCATTGTATTGCATTGCATTATATGTTCTACCCCCCACAATTAAAACGACAAAGCTTTGATCATAAAACAAAGCATTTAAATATCATCTTACGAAGACATATTATTGGCAGATATAGAGCGACAACTGATATTTTTTTAATTTTATGAAAGTAGTCTGCTATACTGCTTTAAAGGTCTCATTGATTTACATTACAAGCCATCAGAATTTCAACTGCACCAAAGTGCATATTTTTGCTCAATTTGGGCGTCTGAATAAAATTGAGGTGTTTTTTTTTTCTCCCCCAGAATGAGCTCCATATTCTCACTCACTATATCATACTATATGAGCCATAGAAGACTGATGTATCAAATTATAATACTCAACAAAATCATGTTGTCTAAAGGTTGAATACTGTTCCATTTCAAAACATTTTTCCGACTATTATGTCAGGCTTTAACAGGGTTAAACATTGAAAATGATTTACACCCTGGCCCGAAATTGGGCTCATAGCTTTAATTGGGGGCTCGTCCGGGATTTAAATCAGGTTCATCCCCAGTTTATATACAGACCCCAGTTTACAGTTTGAGTCTAACAAAGTGTTCTCACATGTTCGTCTGTGTCCATGTGGTTCAGGTGAGGACACTGGCCAGGACAGATGAGGCGAGAGGCCTGCTGTGGCTGATGGAAGAAGAAGCTATGCAGCCTGGGGGCTCGGAGGAAACTCTGCTGGAAAGACTCTTCAGTTATTACAGCCTTGTGGATGGAGAGACCAAAGGTCAGAACACAATACACCTCTCACATGCCCAACCACAAACACACCATTACTTATGTACGTTTATGTATGCAAAGTTTATGCAACCTCATGTGCTCGACTCATCTCTCAGGCCCTGCCTTGTTGCTGAAGAGCGAGAAGGTACATCACTTCCTGTTGGGTCACAGCCATGGGACTGACTGGGTGGAGTATGATGCTCGGGGATGGTTGAGCCATGCCAAACAGAACCCTGCCTCTCAGAATGCGGCCATTTTACTGCAGGACTCTCAGAAGTAAGACCCTGATAAATAAATTACTAATATTAGCCTGTTGTTACATACATGTACTCCACCTCTGCAAGCGCTGTGAGTTTGTAATGTGAAATATTTATAAGTCAGTGATAAATCTGAGGCTTTGATGTCTTCTAGCTTTTTCCCACTAAAATAAAAGCTCTATGATTTAATGTTAATGTACGGTTTAGGTTTAACAGCCATAAATTAGTATTGTATTTTTATTGTTATTCTGTAAATTCTTAATATTATTATACTAATTATTTTTATACAGTACAATAGTATACCAATAGCAATATATTTCTTCATTGTTTTTTTAAATAATTTAAATAATACAAATTGGAAAAACAAACAAACATGGAGGCGTTAAATGATCCAGCTCATCCTGTGTACACCCTGGTTCTTCCTCTGCAGGAAGAATATCAGTAGCTTGTTTATGGGGCGTTCAGGAGGAGCCACAGTTTTGTCAGGTTCTATTGCTGGGCTTGAGGGCGGATCACAGCTGGCCTTGCGCAGGGCCACAAGCATGAGGAAGACCTTCACAACTGGTGTGGCTGCTGTTAAAAAGAAGTCCCTCTGCATCCAGATTAAACTACAAGTGGTGAGTACTTAAAACATGATAATTACATCCATATACTAGTGCATTCAAAGGAGCTAGACAGAGCGCAACTTATTATAGACCTCCTTGATAGTAACAGAATGCAGGGGTCTCAAGAGACCCTAGAGCTAAAACTCAGCATGCTAATTAAAGCACCACCACTACAATATGTAGAAAAAAGATCAATGTGGATATTTTTGATGGCCGATGCAATATCTTAGAGTGCAGGGTGGCTGATATAAAGCTGATATATCACATCACACTATTTAATTTAAAGAGCACCTATTATGGAATTTAGAAATTTACCTTTCATGTAGTGTGTAACATAGATCTAAGTGAACAAAAACATCCTGCAAAGTTTTAAATATGAAAGTGCAACGTATATAAAGTTATTGTCTTTCAAAAGTAAGAGTCAACTCTGAGTCATTTTTATGAATCGTTAGAAGACCGAAGCTTTTTCTCTGACTAGATGACGTCAACTTGTCAAGTTATTTGAATACGATACGCCCACTTATTGCGCTCCAAGACGCCAGTGAAAATGTCATGGCAACAAGACGCTGTGTTCTGAAGTGCGACTCAAAAACAAACTTTTTTCATCTGCCCAAGGAGGAGCATTTGAAGACTAAGTGGCTACAATTCATATATACAACTATACGACAGAAGTATAGTCCGAGCCTTGTGCTTTGTTCGCGCCATTTTGAAGATGAATGCTTTACCAAATTAAATGCAATCAAACTTGGATTCGCGAGCCGGCTGATATTGAAGGAAGGTTCAGTTCAAACCTATTTTTTACAGTCTATGGTTCAAACAAGTGTATTTGCATCAGCTTCCTCCTCCGTATCACAACCTGTAAGTGTTATTAATAATTGTTGCTTTTATGTTTTATGTAGCATGCTTAATAATTATTTTGTTTGTTGTGTAAGCACCGTTTAGCTTCTAGGTCTTCAATGACAATTGTATTGAGATATGTGAAGTGTTTGTCGTTGTTTTCGGAGTTGTCTTAAAGAATAGAGTAATACCTCGTAGTACTGCATTTTTTTTTTTTTGTAAAAACGTTATGTTTATGCATCGGGCTAACGCAAACTGATTGTGCTTTTACAATATGAACTCTGGGCTATGCTCACTAACATAACATTAAATTCCTTATCTTATTTTTTATTTTTTACTACAAACTAAGCAGTGCACTATAATCATTATTATAACACAATTTAATTGATAAAAGCATCATTTTACTCCATGTTAAACAATATAAGTATTATCTCTGTAAACACTGCTAACATTTGACTGGGTCATCGGACCAATCACTGCAGATTAGCGTCACGTAAAGGCGGGGTTTTGAAAAGTGATTGCACTAAACGAATCATTTGAGAATCGCGGTCAAAACAGGTAAAAATAAATGCATAATATAAGAAAACTAAAGTGTTTTTTTGTCATTGCATGCATGCAAAACTGTTGTTGGGGACTTCTAAAACAATATTACGAACATTTTAAATGCCATAATAGGTGCTCTTTAAAGATGGTAAGTAACAAATGCTGCAATTAAATGTATATTTATTTCACATAATGTTTACGAATTAGAAATAATTACTCGGCCAGTAATTAAAAAAAGAAAGCTAAATATCAACCAATATATTGGCCTTGGCGATATATATCGCCGGCACTAATCGTGAGCCATTAGTACAGGTCCTCACATCATAAAATCTTACTACAATGTGGTCAAACAATAACAGCGTTTCTGAACTTAATGAATGTTGTTTGTTTTCTTATAGGATGCACTGATAGACACAGTGAGGCGGTCCAGGGTGCACTTTGTGCATTGTCTGCTTCCTAAAGCAGAGACTTTGTCTGGGGATGTGAAGGTGCTAGGAGGACCCTCCCCTCGCTCTGGGGAGATAGAGGCACATGGAGAAAGCTGTGACAACGGCCTCATGCAGCTGGATGTGGGCTTGCTCCGGGCACAGCTCCGCGGTTCCAAACTGCTCGACGCCCTCCGTATCTACCGTCAAGGTTAGAGTTTAAAAAGCCAGGCATTATAAATGCAAGATAAAGACAGTGAATGACCCTTGTTATAGATCTGTGACCTTTATTTTGAAAAGAATGTAGAAAAATCTATGAAAAGAGGAAAGATTTGAAAGTTCAGATTTACCATGCAGGCTTGACTTTTCCGAATTACGTGTTTTTCTCCCAGGGTTTGTTGACCTTTGATGTTTTCTAGGGCTTATGTGGTCAGGCACTGCCTAGTGTTCTAGATTTATTTTTATTCCATTTTTTTGGAGACGCTCATGGACTTATTTTGTTCAGCGCTTTAGAAAAATCAACAAAATGTCATTGGAAAATGTTTTGGCACATTTCATCCCAAAGCCCTGAGTAAGCAGAACATTCTCTAGATAAGTGACTGACCAATGGCCTCATCATTGCTCACTGCTGAACCTACACAAACTCTGTAGCTTTCTAGAATCTCACACGTCCTTCTGTTGTAACGCTCCTGTCATTTGGCTCTCCTCCATCCTCAAGGTTACCCCGATCATTTGGTCTTTTCTGAGTTCCGTCGCCGTTTTGATGTACTGACTCCCCACCTGACGAAGAAACATGGACGGAACTACATTGTAACTGATGAGAGAAGGGTGAGTGTCCTTTTTATTTGTGTGTTTGTGAGCATGTTGTTTCTCCGAGTGCTGTTTGGCTCCTCCTTCATGAGCTGCTCTTCCATGTAATTGATTATGACAGTGCTCAGGGCAGAGAGCTGTGTTGTTGATTAATGGGCTATATTACACATCTTTTCCCCCTTAATCTCGCCTCTGCTCTGGTGACAGGGCAATAAAGGCTTTAATCAGTTCCCAGAGTGATGACTCTATCAGTGGCATCCTGTCTTATCACTGACCCTGCTATTGAGTCTTCAGAGACCTGTAATGTCTTAATGTCAACTTCATGTGGATGTATGTGTCTGTGTGTTATATATATATATATATATATATATATATATATATATATATATATATATATATATATATATATATATATATAATCTCTGAGAGCACGTAAAGAGAATTGATGCGCTAGATATAAATGCAGGGCTCGACAATAACGACTGCCCAATGGTCAAGAGTTAAAAATAGAGGGAAAATAGTAACAAAGAATGAACAAACATGTCCCGTTTAACTGTTTTAAGCCAGTTATTTATATCATTTGCTGTAGTGTGTTAGTAGGAAATATCAGTTTACATTTCCAAATGTTCATTTTGTCATTAATTGTAATAATCCAGAGCATTTTTTGTATGCACAAGGATACTGACAACAGCCGGTATGATCCACACGGAGATCTGATCTCACCATCATCGAGTCCATCTGGGATTACATGAAGAAACAGAAAAAACTGAGACCGTGTACCTCTACAAAAGCTGTTTTAATTGGGTGATCAAACCATATATTGATTTGATTTAGTTAATAGAAGTTAATTGATAAATCAAGTCTATTTATGACATTATTTTTTAAAGTATCCTCACTTTATAGCATTTTTACACAAGTGCCTAAAAGTTTTCACAGTGCTGTAGCTTTGCAGGAAAGTTTCTTCAAGTGTCTTAGAGACGTTGTTTCAGTTCTTCTGAATTTAGTTGTTTCTCAGTTTTTTCCTGTTTCTTCATGTAATCCCAGATGGACTCCATGTTGGTGAGATCAGATCTCAGTGTGGAACACCGCCTGTTGACTGCTTGTGCATACAAAAATCTCACTGGATTATTACAATTAATGGCAAAATGAATTTTTGGAAATATTTCCTACTGACAAAAGATACAAATAACTGGCTTAAAACCATTTTTTGGGGGGTGAAAATACTAACATGCCTTAGACTTTTGCACAGCACTGTATATATATGTGTGTGTGTATGTGTACTGTATGTATAATTGTATGCAACTCTCAACAATGTTAGTAAATCACTCGGGTATGCGACCATGTTTCACTCTAGGTGACTAAAAAAGGTCTTTAATTTATTAGCTAATGGCTAGTAAATTGTACAATTTCCACTCACATGTGATTGGCAAAAAATAAGTTTAGCGCAGGTATAATTTATTGCCTGCTGAGCTTTGCGCACTGTCGCTTGGCTGTGAGCACCGTGTCGCTTTCTCTCACACACTTGGGAGAGGCTTACACATGCCACGGAAAGAGAATTGACGCGCTATATATAAATGCAGGGCTCGACAATAACGACTGCCCAATGGCCAAGAGTTGACGGAACGGTCCCTGTCCCGAGTGCTACATCATAAATGTTTAGCATTTGCAGGTGTTTTTAAGCCTTGCCAATTTACACATTCAAGCACACAAAGACGCGAAGTAAAACTCAATTCAGTACTTGCACGCTGTGTGAGAAGTTTTGTGTGCGCACACATCTGAAGCATGTGTCCAGAAAGCCGCTTCTCAGACAGCGCACAAATAACTGAATTGAGTTTTCTATCATGTCTTCTTGTGCTTGAACGAAATTAACACAATTTCACACAAAATTATGTCAAAATGCCAGTCTTGGCGAGTATCCTTGTAAACATAAATGGTTATGTCTCAAATGAGCGTAAATAGTTGAGAAAGACAATGCATGTGTAACAATTCATGGATCCAATATACTGATACTATGTTTTAAAGTGACAACAGCCTAATAGTCTTGCTGCTGTCTGTGCTTTTAATGTTAATCAAACAACAAAAGACTCACTGCAATAAATCACTAACTGCTCTTGACTGAATAACTTTTGTAACTTGACTACGGTTTCATCTATATTTAATTTATATAGTAAAGACTATGGAAAATAGTAACAAAGAATGAATAAACATGTCCATACTTTTGACTGAGACTCTATATTATATATCGGTCTGTTCCACAGATAGTAGTTTATACTTTTTAGTATACAAACATGTTACTGGCTCAAATAAATGCATCTCTGCAGAACAATCTTTGTTTGCATGTTGCTTTAGCTGTTTTTTACCGAGGTCTCGCTGTGGTAACCAAACATTAGCAGATTCCCCTTTAGACCTGTGATCCATCTGCAGCTGTTCAGTCTGAGGCTTGGCCTTTTGCTGGTCTCTCACTGAACCTGTTCACCAGTCAGCCCCTGCGCCCCTGCAGAGAGCACTCAATACATCCCTGTGGTCTTAGCTCAAACTCTATCCATTAGTCATCAGTCCACCGAGATTTTTTTTAATCCCCTGCCCTGTTGTTGTTTGCCTGACATCCTGTCAGGAAGAAAGCACTCATGGGTGAGTAGAAGAGAGAGGTCAAACATTAAGACAGTTGTTTGTGACCCAGTTTCCCCAAGCTGGGTTAGCTTTTCGACAGAAAGAGCGCCCCAGTCAGCATACTGTCCTCTTGGTGCCCTGAAGTGGATGGCACACTAGATCTTTATGCCTGTCTCACTGTTTTATGCATGTGTCTGTGTCTGTCTTTGCGTTTCAGGCTGTCGAAGAGCTACTGGAGTCCCTTGAGCTGGAAAAAAGCAGCTATCACATGGGCTTGAGCAGAGTAAGTAATACTTACATTCACCCTCTAAACTAAACGTTAAAAACAATAATGTAGTTAGCGATATTAGACCCAGAAAATGCTCATTTACCTGCATTACTCAATCTATTCTATTCACTCTGGCCAACAGAGTTTTTATGTAATTTACGTTTCTGCCGTCAAATGCAGTGGTGTACAGTGGTGTTCAGAAATGAGGAGACAAAGTTCTCACAATTGTTTTGTATTTTTTTATAAAATAAATTCATGTTCCAGTTACACTAAATGTTGCCACATTTTTAGGGTGAATAAATAAACATTACTTAAACTATCCAGAAAACAACAACCAAAACAGTTCTATTTTGTATTTTTACATTAACAATGTAATTATTGTTCTATTTATTAAAATCAGTTGTGGCAAACAAAAGCTCAAGCATGTTCGTTTGAGCTTCCACAAGAGGTTTGTTCTCGGGCGTCAAGCTGGTTCAGTTGAGCTTCTGTTTATGTTCGCTGATCAAGTTTATATGTGAATAAAATGCCAAATTCATTTTGTTCATCATATATAAACTGCTCGATTCTCTTCAGAAAATTTAGACTAAACCTCACAATTCATATGGATTAGTTTCACGATCTCTTTATGAACTCTTTGAAGCGTCAAAGTTTGTCAAAGTCAAGTTTATTTATATAGCGCTTTTCACAATACAGGTTGTATCAAAGCAGCTTCATAGTAATAAATTAAAATAATACATCAATGTTTGTTTCTAGTGGAAAACGTCCACGTTTGGTAATGCTGATCAGTAGTATTGTTGATTGATTAATTAAATTAAATATCCCCAAATATCCCTAACTATCCCCAAATATCCCCAACTGAACCAGCTGTCTATGGAGGGATAGAAAACTTGCAGATTTCATCAAAAAGATCTTCATTTGCGTTCAGAATATGAACAAAAGTCTTACAGGTTTGGAACGACATGAGGGTGAGTAGTTAATGACAAAATTTACATTTTTGGGTGAACTAACCTTTTAATCTTAACCAGTGGTGTCACTGTTGGACAGTGTCACTTTAGAAAAGTGATTTATACACTTTTTAAAGTGTTAGTTCACCCCAAAATTAAAATTATCCTATAATTTACTCACCCACAAGCCATCCTAGGTGTAAATTACTTTCTTCTTTCAGCCAAACACAATTGGAGTAATATTAAAAAATATCATTGTTCTTCAAAGCTTTATAATGTGAGTGAATAGTACCATTTTTTCAAAGCGCAAAAAAAGTGCATCCAGGCCTTTTGAAGTGAAACGCTGCGTTTTTGTTAGAAAAAGATCCATATTTATAACTATAATCACTGGTTTCAGGTTACGGCCATACACTAGTCGAGTTCCGGCCAAAGATTGACCCGGCGTAGGAGTAGCATAAGCTTAGGTGAGAGTAGATGCCTTTTGCGGTTTAAATAAATAGGGCTTGGCAACAAACTGAAGCTCATCCGACATTTCTCTGTAAATTTCTCATTTTAGTCTTCTAATTCGTGACCGGTCTTTTGTATAAATATGGATATTTTTCTTACAAAAATGCATCGCTTCGCTTCAGAAGGGCTTTATTAATCCCCTGGAGCCGTGTGGAGCACTTTTATGATGGATGGATGCACTTTTTTGGGCTTCAAACTAAATAGTACCATTCACTCTCATTATAAAGCTCTCATTATATATATATTTTTAATATAACTCTGATAGTGTTTGGCTGAAAGAAGAAAGTCATATACACCTCGAGGGTGAGTAAATTACAGGATACATTTTATTTAATGACATTTTTCATAATATATGCATTGTTTTATTTTTGTACTGTGGAGTTTTTCATTCAGCTTTTTGAGGAGGTACTGACTCTCATGCATCCTCAGAGGAAACGCCCCAGATCGAAAGGCACATAACTGATAGGCTTCACAAATAGTCCAAAAAAAAGTATGTGAAACATTGCGCTTCCAGAAAAGTGATGATAGACATTCAGTGTAGGTCTATTCCTGATGCATCTAGTTACAACTCGTTTTGAAGCGGCTGACAATTGTAACTAATCATAGACATGTCTGTTGAGTGCACTAATGCTGTTGAAACGTTGAGCCAATTTGAGTGCATTTAAGCCTGATCTATCAGTGCATGTTTTCACGTTTGTTCGCGGTACAACAGAAAAATGAGCACAGAGGAAACGTGACCTAAAATAATGAGCCTTCAGAACTGAAGCAAAAAAGTTTTTTGAAATTTTGAATTATTTTTAAGTTTGCTAGATTTTGGGCTGCTCTTTTGCATTGTAGCACCCAAAAATGTCCTGCAAGTGAGTCAACAAAACTGGAATGCTCCCACTGTAGCCAATACAGCAAGATCAATTTCATTCATTGATTAAAATGGGAGCATTCATGGGAGTCCTGGACAATCAGCGAGTTCATGCTGAACTGCTTTTAATCTAAATTAGTAAATTAATTACTTTTACAATATCAGGGTTATACATTGACAGTGTTGTTTTTGTCAATCATAATCATCTTAAAAAATTACTTAACTTTTTCAGTCCCTCTATGTTATGGATCAGTGCATTGAGTCAGTTTGTGGCATACAGATTCGGCCTGAGTCACGAGGATCAGTTCCAAACAGATGGCATGATTTCCATTTAGATTGCCGAAACGTTCGCTTCTTCTACACCTCTTAGACACAGACTGACTTTAATCCGCTCTGCCGCTGTGCTCACATCTGGACGGAAAGTTTGGCAGGGTGGGCTTTGGCCAAAAAGACTCATCTCCTCCTCTCCTGTCGAAAAAGCACTCTCTGCTCTGGGACGATGCTGTACCCACAATGCTTAACTGCAGATGGGACATGGCTGGCAACGTTAGCAGGCCTCATTGGCAGGCATGTTGGAGCATGGAAGACAATTATTGTGAGGTTTTCTGAGATTGTATGAACTCTCCTGGAAGGTTGCACTCTGGGTCTCCCCTATACTTCAAATGATTAAAGCAGAAATCCTTTTGTGCATCTTCTGTAGACGAAAGATTGATTCTGGCGAGGCACCGGCTTGCTTTGTTTGGTTTACTCTGGCTTGGTGCTCGCCGATAACTCACTACAAACACCAATCAGCACAGCAAGTTATTGTGCTTTCAGACAAAGAACAGCAGCCTTGAGAGAGAGCCAAAATAATCACATTCTGATAAATAGCTGATTACATAAATGGGAATAGAGAAAAATGTGTCCAGGAAATACACAACTGATTACTTGACAGCCATAATTTTAAAATTCTACTTTAGTATAGAGATTCATACCACTGATGGTGGTTCTGATATACAGTTGCACCTTTTTTTTAATTTGTTTTTATTTTTCATATTAAAATAAAATGCAAATACTTGTGTAAAAACATATATTTATATTTTTTCTAATATGTATTTATTTGTTTGTATTTGAAATATTTGTGGTCATATGAAGAGTTCAGATGCGAAGGCCTCTAAGTGCCATCTGAAATTTTCTTCTAGAATGATCATTTTTATCAAGCTTGTATATTTAAGTTCAGTAATTTCACTTAAATGACAATGAAAATAGGTAATTTTCATATATGTATATGTATAATGTATATGTAGCACACATCTGAGTGGTGGTTCTGATATAAAGTGCCCCCATTTTTTTTTTTTTTTTTTTTTTTTAAACCTACATAAAAATAATGTAAAAGAAAAACAAGCAAAAGAATATTAAATATAGTTTGTAGATAACCTCTGCTTTTAGTTGTTTACAGATGTCACTTTTTGGTTACAGATGTTTTGTATCTAATGCAGTGACATTCAGACATTTTCAAGTGTGTCTTGTGTGTCCAAATACTTTTTGAAGCCAGTGTAGATGTGAACAAGATCCTAACCAATCATGAACTCCCATCGCTGCTTATTGAACAGAGTCATTGTTCAGTTGCCACCCTAGTACAATACATTCGTCTAAATCACAAACTCCCCCACAGACTTAGACACAAGGTCCTCTTTTTGCACTCCTCCATTACCATTTGTTTCCCCATGTCTTCATGAGGAATTTCATTCTCTTGGTCTCCATGGAAAGCACTGCCATATGACCCCATGAAAAGACCCTTCCGACATGCTGACCTTTGGTGCTTTTGTGTGGAAAAGACTGGCGAATCACAGGCCTGCTTGGTGAATGTCAAGGGGCAACGTGGCTAATAAGAAGCTGCACGCAATAGACATTTCTACTAACACAATATCTTCATGTTCTTCAAATGAACACATCCAACGGAGTCTCTTAGGATGATGTAATTCATTAAAATAGTGTTTCACACATGCTCTGTGATGCTATGGATAATGTACTTGTGAGTCTTTTAGCATCTCCACGTAATCTTACATTTGACTCGAGAGGACCATGAATGAAGTTCTCGTTCGGGTGATATCAGGCCTTTTTTCCAGCACATCTTCTCTGACATTGAGAAATGAAACTCAATTTTCCTTTGCTACTCTCCTGAGGTGGAGAGGTCCCACTCTGATATTACACCTGCCTGAAAGCAGATAAGTGTGTGTGTGTTGGCTGCCCAGTAGGTAGCTCAGCCCTAATTTGCGAGGTTGTAAAGGGTTGTAAGAAGCGTTTCGGGTAAACATATTGTCCTTTATTTTTATTTGTGGTACCATTGGGTTGGTAGCGAATGCCATGGGGTCTGAAAGCTCTCAAACTTTACATGAATATGAAATCATTTCATAACACTCCATTCTCCCCTATGATCTGATGCTTGGAGCTCTGAGAGATTGCCTCCTATAATAACAATAACTGAGGCTCTACATCACTGAAAGGCTCTGGCTGCCTTTGATGTGAAAAGGAAGATTATACCGCAGAGCAGCTCCAGATAAAGGCTCAATCAAGAGGCATTTGTTGCCATTCCCTCAGATGAGTAGTAATTGCAGCAGTGGACTCTCATCCTCCCTTTTTTCTCTCTCTCTTGCTCTCTCTTGCTCTATCTAGAGATAGAGAGATAGTAATAAAAATGTTATTACTGGTCATATATATATATATATATATATATATATATATATATATATATATGTTTTATATATATATATATGTAATGTCAAGTATTCCACATGTATATATATATATGGGTCAATGACATGCATATTTTTGTGTCCCAAGTTCATTATTTCCCTTTAAAATAATTTTATAAATTTATGGCATATATCACTTTATTCAATAAAACTTTAGTTTTTAGTTTAGTTTTAGTAACTTTTTCTTTTTAAAAATTTAGTTTGAATTCATTTTTTAGTCAATTTAAATAATACATATACTTCCAAAATGCCAGGTGGTGCAACTCTCCGAAGAAATTATCAAACTAAGAAACTACTTAAAATTTTCATTTTAATAATAAAGGTTTGAAACCTTTCATATAAACACATTTTATAAATATCAGTAGTTTTAAAGCTGTTTAGATAATTGAAAAACGTTTGTCCAGCGATTTGTATGTCAGGGTGGCACAAGTGCAAACATGGCTATTTTATTATGAATTATTACACGGCTCTGTGGAATACTTGATTCTGATTGGTTAATCGCCACATCCAGCGGAATGTTATTCCCGGATAACAACCGCTAAAAACAAATAACACAGGCTCATCCAGGTAACTGAAGTACCAGAATCGTGGACTCTCTCTTCTTTTATACAAAAGCTGCGGCTGCCATTTTGTGACTATTGTTTTGTACACTGTTGGATTATAAGGGAACAAACATGTACGATTTTAAAACAGTTTCATCTCAAATCAGTATCTCTTATCCCCATAATTATTTATGTTGAGAAATGCTGTGTAATAAGTGGTATGACTGTACCGTATCCCTTAAATATCTGTCTAGTTTGAACTTGCTGCACTAGCAACTACTCTCTCCACAGAAGATTTGCGTTTAAAGACCTAATAAAATATTTAGACTCGGATCAATATTTCGTGTCTAATTATTTACTTGTGTGGCAAGTAGCCATGTAATAAGCAGGATAATGTACATCCAGCCAGTTGTTATCTCAGAATAAACCCTTTCAGGCTGATGCAAGACCCCCTGCTTCACGTCGGGGTCCTGATCACCCTGTCGGGGTTTATTCTGAGGTAACAACCAGCTGGATGTGCATTATCCCTTACTTGACAAGGCAATGACAGTAAACATAATGCATCATCCAGAGGACCCCAACTGATGCTTGTGGCAGAGAATCTCTCTCAAACACTGGTAAAAACGGCTAATTTCAAGTATGAGTAGGTACACTTTTCATGTCAGGTGGTACAACTACAGAATATACATACAACTATTTGGTTGGACTGCCTTGCATAAAAAGTCAAAAAATTTATTTAAATACGTTGGAATGTTATTTAACAACTGAAACATGTTTAAACGTATTGTTCATGACAAAAATATGCATTACATCAGTTTTAAAAAGATTTTTGGAAAACACCTTTTTTTTTTTTTTTTTTTTTGTCAATGACCCGTAAATCACATTTAAAAAACTCCTAATTTCAGAACACCACTGTACGCCACTATATATATCAAACCAATTTCCCAAAGCAGCACTTCTTTCCAGCACAGGCTCAGGTACACCATGAATCCGGTGCCTTTTTAATTAGGATTTTGTTCATCTAGATTAATCCATCTTTAAAACTAATAGAATGCTAATGCAATTAGACCATGTCCACAGAGTTTGATGAATGCATGTCTGGAAAGGTCCACTTCCCTCAAATTTCTCTGATTAAATGGCCTAATGGAGTAGGGTTCTGAAGTGTTAATCCAACTCGGTTTGACACCCCCACCACAGAGCGGAAAATTAGCAGTAAACAGAGCATGGGCAGCAGTTTAAAGGAACTCCTCACACTTTCGACAGGGTGACTGCAGATTGGAAAATCTATGACTGAATTTTACATAAATATGTAGACAATTTATGTACATATGTGTATATATATATGTGTGTGTATATATATATATATATATATATATATATATATATATATATATATATATATATATATGTGTGTGTATATATATATAAATATACTTAAAAATATAAAAAAAAAATCAGAGAAGATAAACCAATCATTTACATACAAATAATCATTTTATTCAATTTTGAACATACTTCATTATAATTATTATTACTATTATTATTAACGGTGTGTCATTAACCAAATGTTATGAATTCAGTTAAATGTTCATTGTGAGAAAGTTTGTTTTATTTCCATTTATCTCATAGCAGTGGTCTGTTTGCAGGTGTTCTTCAGAGCAGGTGTTTTGCCTAAGCTGGAGGAGCACAGAGATATCCAGACCAGACGCAACATTACCCTGTTTCAGGCTGCGTGCAGAGGCTACCTGGCCCGTCAGGCCTTCAAGAAGAGGAAGGTGAGTCCTCCATACCTCCTAAAAAAATAATTCGTACTTTAAATAATCACAACATGCATACCCCTGGAGCATTTACGACATTGTAAGCCACCTTTTGTCCCACCGAAATGGAAATGTTTTGTGTTTTTGAGCATCGGTCCCTTTCTCAATCAGAGCTCTCCATACTTCATTTGTCGTGAGGTTTGTCTCTGAGTCCATCAGAATGTCAATGCTGTCTTGAGAAAATCCCCCTGGCTGTGCCCTCCTCTGACAGATAACATTCAATCAGCACATCTCCGGGGAAGAAGCCACCCTCCATCACTGCCCTCCATCACAGGCCTATCGATTCTCCCGCCACTGCGTGCCCTCCACTCACGCCTGCCCCCTCTCTGTCCATTAATTTTTGCTTTGCCACTCACTCCGTCTCTTTTTGAATTTAAGCCCTTTTATTCTGCCCCGGTGTCTTTTATTTTGTTCGGTCTTCCTTTCAATCTCTGATCCTTTGTGCCCCTTTCTTGCTCTCTCACTTTCACACTCATGCTCCCCTCAGTGGGATTGGCTCAGGATGTGAGGGCTGGTCCTACAGTTGCCTGTGACTCTGTCTCTCTCTCCTAAGAAGACTGGGCCCCTGTCTCAGTAAAATTCATGTCATGGGAGGAGGTGGGCTCGATGCAACTCCTCGCGCTGCTGTTGGACCTCGGTGGTCAGCTGTCTTGGCAATACAACTTCATCAACGTCCACTTCCTCTTTCAGTATTGCACACAAACAGAGAAGGCTTTTCTTGGTGAGACTGTTTTTAGTTTACCTCAGAGCTCCTGACAGGAGTCAAGACTGTTAACTGGATGTTTTTCTGTAAGTAAAAGGAGTTTGAATTAGATTTTTCTTTTTCTCTTGTGGTCTGTAGTTGGTATCATAGATGTTAGTAGGGGTTGTTTTCTTTCTTTAGATCCTGTGTAGCGTTCTTTTTCTTTTGTTGTTTACGGCTCCTTGTAAGGCGTCTTTGGTAACACTGATTTGTAGGTGAGCCGCTTTATAGCTGTCGCCATAAAAGAAGTCTTCTGCACTTCTGGTTTTGTTTGATTTCTTTGACGAAGTTCTTGAGTAAGGACTGCGGCTTGCCATTTGTTGAAGGGTTCACTGTTATTTTCCACTTTCTGTACAATTATTGTCCTCACAAAGAGCCTTGTCTGGATGCCTCTGAATCACAGCGACCTGTCCCCAGAGGAATTTATTTTCTTAGAAAGAAATCTTTTGTCAAGCTTGTCAGAAACCTATGCTTCACGCTAGACTGAGAAATCAGTCTAGGGATTTGTACTGGACTGTTGGTGTAGAAATTCCCCTCATGGGCCGTAACCTCAGATGCCCATGCACTTACAGTACCCACAGTTTGTCAAAGGTTGTCAGGTTAGTGACATCAGATTTTTTTTTTTTTTTTAAGATTTTCAAGGGATTTGTTTGTGTCTGTTACCTAATTTAAATGCCAACAAGTAGAATTTTAGATTCTGCCATGAAATAATTGGTACATTTAATTTTGTAGTTTTTTTATTTTTATTTGCAACCTTCCACGAACTGTCTAATAGTTTAAATCAATTTTATTATTTAATTACATATTTTGAACTTCTCTTGAACTTTCTATCAAAGAATCCTCAAAATATGCATCACAGTTTCCACAAAAAAATATTATTATAAATAATTATAATTAAATTATTATATAAATTATTTCTGAAAATGGCTGCTGAAAAATCACAGGAATAAGTACATTTTTAAATATTTTAAAATATAAAGTGGTTATTTTAGTTTGTAATAGTATTTCACAATTCAAAATAAATGCAGCCTTGCTGAGCATAAGATAATTTATTTTATAATATTATTTCATTTATTTTTTTATATTTTCACTTAATTTAATTTTGTGTTAATTTGATCTAATTGTCATTAGATGGTCTCTTCCCTACTGTTGTGTGGTTCCTGGCTGAAATAATCTACCAATGGAACCATTCCTCTAATAATAAATGTCTGCTTATGCGAGACATTGGCCCCTGACCTAGTGATGAACACAGAATCTCGCTATCATATCCTCATTCCAAGTGGAAAGTGGAAGTGGAAATTCCTTAGTGTGTGCTGAAGTCATTTGTGTTGTAGGATGTATTTAACAATGTCAAGACAAGAAGTGTTGAGTTGAATCGTTACGGCAGATCCCTGAGAGACAGACATGTGGGACCAGACTTCCTTTTGCAAACCACAGTTGCCACAATGCAAAATCAATTTGCTTGTTTCTCTCTCAGATCGATAATTGAGGGATCTCAGGACCTTGAAGTCTGTTCCAGTTTTAGACTTATCTAAGAGCGTGTTCTAAGCCCTTAGTCCCTGCAGATTTCTCTGTCTTTCCTCTATCCCTCTTTCTGTTTGTCACTCTAGGGGGGGGGCGCCTTAACAGAGAACTCCACGTGGGCTCCTTTGAAGCATGCTGGCCTGCTCCTTCCAAATTTTCTTTGACTTTCAGCGAAAACAACACTAGAGGGAGCTGGGAATTTCACAAATGCCAATTGTGTGTCTAATTAACTCATTGCCTAAAGACACAAGTTTCATTCCAAGTGTGAACAGGTGCCCTCGCAGTCAACATGTGAGTGTCCTCAAATGTCCTTGTGTTCATACATGCGGATGGATGCCACCTGCTGATCCGTATTCAAATTCACACCGGACACCTGTTGGAGGGTTTGTGGCTGACTTTGTTGGTGTCGCATCCTTGCATACGAACACTTAGTTCCTCCTGCCAGGCCCCAGGGCTCACAGGCACCATTTCCTCCAGACTGCCATTTTAATTAGGAAGCTCTTCCTGATTTCGCCGCCTCTTGCAAGCTGTTTAGATGGCTGTTTGTGGCATTTGTTGTGGTCAAAGCGTGGCAAATGAGCTGCGGTGCATATGTCGGCCACGCGCCGCCTCTGTTCTGTGCCGAAGCTTTCTCGGCGTGACAAATTAGACATAGTCCGAATGCAACGCGCGCAGACTCTGCCCCGTTAATGTGCTGAATTGGGCCTGTCTAATTGGGTTTCCAGATAATCCTCTATTATTTGAATCGTCCCTGTTCCTGCAGCATGTAAATCTTACGCAGGGTTTAAATCAGCTGCCAAGTAGTATTGAAGTTTAATTGAATTACTCAAAGGAGCTTGGGGCTTTTGCTTCTAGCTGCATTTCTGCACAGTCCAAAATCACTCCTCTGTATAGCCTTCTGATAGCCTCATTGAAGAAAATGTGTTTGTTGTTCCTGTGATCAACACCATTAATGGGTGTTTTTGCTAAGGGTGAGTGTGTAAGCAGTGTTAACGTCCGTTTGGTGAAACAAAGCAGTGTTTATTCAAACTGTGAGTCTAGAGTTGAAATAAGTGGGTTGCACACTGAGATGTGTGAGGTGACTTTAAGTTCATGCCATGTCAGAAATATGAATTTCTGTCCGAAATTTCAATTTCAAAATAATATATGTGAAATATGAGTCGATTCTTTTATTGAATCATTCAAAAGGATTCAAAAGTTTCTGCAAGTTACATGTCAATGCATCATTTAAGCATATAGTGAAACTGATAAAGCCTACTCAGTGTTATTTAAAAAAAGAAAACATTAATAAATAAAAGAAAATATTATTTAAATATTAAATTAATTTTTGCTAAATATTACATTTTAAATACTGGTACCTTATAAATATTAATTTATTATCATATTAGATAATAAAATAAAAAATGTAAATGTTAATTTAAAAAATACTATTAAATCTATTAAATATTTCTGGTAACACTTTTAAATAAGGTTAAATTAGTTAACTACATTTGTTAATGTGAACTAACATTTTTTAATCTCATATAATGTTGATTTCAACATTTACTAATAGAACTTATTCAGAGCAGCGCCGTGACAGGTATAAAAGCGAGGCTGTGAGGGATAGACGTACTATATTTTTAATAGCATTCTCTGTATAAAGCTCCCTGATTACTTATAATTTTCCACAGCTCATGTTGTCTGGAGTTTTTTGTCTACTGAAACTTCTTGGCAAGATATTTTTGCAGTGTTTCGTCAGCAGAACAATCCGAAAACACATTAAATAACAGTACAACCCACTGAAGAGATGGCGCTGATGTGAATAAGGTCTATACAATATTAAAATTAAAAGTTGTATCTGTAAATATTATTTAATGGACCTGAGCTAGCATGAACTACTAACAATGAAAAGTATTTTTAATAACTAACCTGGGACCTTGTAAAGTGTTACCAAATTTTGTTGGGTCTTTGATTGATTATACCTCTGTAAACATTAAGAGTGTAAACATTAAGAACCCCTGAAGTTTAGAGTCCCACCCTCAGGCTTATTGCGGACCCCACTGGACATCCCCGAGTTGAAAAGGTCCATTCAGAGCTGGTTCCCCCAAGGGAAGCTCTTTGACTGTGGGGCCCTGGGCCTCCAAACACAGGCCTGCTTTTGTTCATCTGGGCTCTGATTGGTTTGAGCTACTGTACTTCACATGGACAAGACCTAAAGACCTGACAATTTCTCACTAGCACAGCAATAGGAAGCACACACAGTCATAAACACAATGTCCTTGTTTTTCAGATCCAGGACTTGGCAATCCGCTGCATTCAGAAAAACATCAAAAAGAACCGAGGTGTGAAGGGCTGGCCTTGGTGGAAGGTTTTTACCACCGTCCGTCCACTCATCGAGGTTCAACTGACAGAGGAGCAGATCCGTGGCAAAGACGTAAGCACCTGTCATCTTCACTAACCACTTTAAATGCTGTAAATCGGCATGTCATGTACAGATTTTGCCTTTTGAAAATAGTACAGCTGAATTCAATGGCCATCTGTGTGGCTTTTAATGCCCCTCTCGGTTTCTCTGCCCCGCGGGGGTCCCTCTCAAATTCAGCTGCAGCTCTATCGCACTCAAATCACCCGTCTCTTTGGTTACTGTCTCTGTGGCTTTGCCTCAATCCAAGTGTTTGTAGAGTCCTGTGTGTGTTTGTGTGTGCGGAGAGTGGCAGGGCTGTGTGTATGCATACATTACCTATGTAGCATGCTGGATCAAAAGCAACTCTGCTTCCCGTGGGGGAGTGCATTAGCATGTCACAGAGTGTGTGCGCGCGTGCATGCGTGTTTCGTTCGCTGGGCTGCGTCCCGCTGAGTGCTGTGTACCCATGCAGTCAGGCGTGCTCCTGCGAGAGACAGACGGGTGCTGACACTGCCTCCAAACAGCCTGCTTTTAAAAAACAAACACAGAGTCACTATCTCCTCTGCACAAACACATTTCACAGCTGCAACCGATTGGCTATATTCTGCAGTTCTCTCAAGTTCGCAAAAGAAGAGTTTTGGAAAGTAGGAGGAGGTATGCGGTAATAGAGACGCTAAGGCTTCAAACAGGGCAGGCTTTCTTCCTGTCTGCCATTCCGTTACAGTTTCTAATTTATCTCACCTGTCTATCTCTATTCTTCACTAAATATAGTAACTGTCATTGTGTCTGAATGTGTAACTGTCTGTGGTCATTCCTTTATATATCAGCTGAATTTCTCGTCATCCTGTCCTTCTGTCTGTCTTATTGTGTTTTCTGATTGTCTGTCTTTATTTAGGAGGAGATTCAGCTGCTCAAGTTGAGGCTGGAGAAAGTGGAGAAGGAGAGGAACGAGTTGAGACTCAATAGTGACCGGCTGGAAAGCAAGGTTAGTGTTTAAATTCAATTCAGTTCAGATTCTATTCAAAGAAACTCTATTGTTTACACAAAATTATCATGCTGATGTCATTTGAGCATATCACAGTTGCATACATACTTGTACGGTGTTCCATACCAAAGTTTCAGTAATTGATGCCAATGAAAATTCATTATTCTCAATAAGAAATTTGAGATAACAGCAAAAATGAATGGGGTTAAGCTAATTAACACCCCCTTTTTATTGAAAAAGTTACATGTTATAAATATTAACAAATTAAAACAATGACAAAATGAATTCAAGAAAACAATAATAAATAGTGTTTATACAATAATATATACTTAAATAATATAATTTGATATAATAATAACATGTAATTGTAATGTGTAACTGATACAATATATAAATTCTATAATATTTTTATATAATAATTAAACAAAATTAACTTTTTGTAAAAAAGTTAAATTAAAAGGTTACAGCAATATTACGCAATAGTGTGCTCGAGTAAACATTCAGCTATAACAAAAAAAGTAAATTAGAATAAATTACTAAATTAAACAACTGGAGCCATCTTCAAGTGCATGATTATTAGATACAATACATCAATACTTATTAAAACTGCTAAAGTTATCCAGCTAAGAGCTTTTTCTTGTCAGTATTGTTGTTTACATAATGCAACCAACATAATAAACAGAGGCAGGTCTATAGGAATCGTAGATTATATATCTTAGGATATATACCTTTGAATAAATTCATGCTTCATGCATTGTTCTCTAATGTGCAAATCAATATTTTGATCAATAATACATTCCTACATTTATATATGTCCATTTTTAGGCATCCATACTAAAATTTATACAAGTCGGTACTATGTATGTTAATATTATATCATTGTACAAAATCACACCTTCACAATACACAGTAACAGACACCCAGACCTCTTAAGACAATAGCAAAAAGCTATCGTTCCTGTGTGAAATATGTGAGTGATGATATAGATGTGAAGTGTTGCATATGTGTGTGAGATGAGCTCATACACTACTCTAAAGTTTATATAGAGCACGTGTGCCACGTCTAGTTAATGTTTGCTCATCATATGTATGTTTCAGATCACAGAACTGTCATCAGAACTTGCCGATGAGCGTAACACAGGCGAGTCTGCCTCGCAGCTGCTGGAGTCTGAGACTTCGGAGAGACTGAGGCTAGAGAAAGACATGAAGGATCTACAGGTACACACACGCACACACTTCTGAACAGAGATAGAGTTTGAGTTGATGGTTTTCTGTAAGGAATCTCCTCATGCCTGAAATAGATATTTTCCACCAAAGCACAGACAATGCAGCCCATGCAGCAGAGCGTGAGCCGTATACAAATTGTGTCATCTCATATTAAATGTCCATGTGAAAGACAGTATGTGTGTGTGTGTATGAGCAAGAGACTGCCGGTATTTTCCTCTGTATGCCTGGTGTGTGTTTGTGTGTGTACAGTGTGTTTTTATGTGTCTCTTAGGCTCAGGGTTGCCTGTGTGAGCAGATGGTCTGGACATTTCCCTGCAGAACAGAGAGCTGATGTGCTCTGTGTCTGTGTGTCTCTTTGCGTTTCAGGCCAAGTTTGATGCTATGAAGAAGCAGATGGAGTCTATGGAGATGGAAGTGATGGAGGCACGGCTCATACGTGCATCGGAGCTCAACGGGGAAATGGATGACGATGACACCGGTGAGTTAGTGACATCACTTCCTGGACAGAGCAAGATTGGAATAAAATGCGTAATGCAATCTCAGTAAAGGGATTCCCTTATGATTGCTGAGCTTTGAGCAAAAACTATCAGAGCCTTCCTGAATCATTTTGGCAGCATTGAAGGGTTATCTGGGAGTATTTCCATGAGTTTGATGGCCCATGACTCTCTGGTTGAGGGGTAGAGCTTCAGGTGTGCTGAGCGTTTCAGTGTTGCACCTCCAGACAAATGAGAAAATAATCTGTAGCATCAGAGCTGCTGCTTCTCATTAAGCTGTTTATATGGAAATGCCAGGGGGCAGTGAAAACACCAAACATGAGCTCTCTCTCCATCTCTCTCCGTCTCTCTCCGTTTCTCTCGGTCTCCTGTTTCTGGAACTTTCTGTGAAGAGGGAAAATCTGGTGTCTCATTATTATTTTTTTAAGTATTAGAGAGACAAATCCATGTTCATTGCTTTGAGATAGATACTGTATATAAACATATAAACATATTATCTAACAAAAAACTAGTATGAAAAGTAGCTAATTTTAAATTTTTTGTTGTTGGCCTGACTCACCTCAGAAGGTTTAAACTTTCATATTAGGCTTGTATTTAGTTGTTGCCCACATTTTGAATGCAATCCAGTTAATGTGTGAATTGTGAAGGGTTTTTTCAATGCCCACAATAGGTAAAATCATTTGGACCTTTTCTACATCATGATGTGAAAGAGTAAATCATTTCAATATTTTTACAAATATTGTAGTGTTGACTGTTGATTGGTCTCCAGTCTACTGTTGATTGATCTCTAGTACTGTTCAAAAGTTTGGGGTTAGTGAAGTTGTTGTTTTTTTAAGAAAAGACACATTGATTTGATCCAAAATCTTAAATGCACGTATTATGTTACAAAAGATTTCTATTTTAAATAAATGCTTTTTATTCATCAAATAATCCTGAAAAAAATATTTTCCAATTTACACAAAAATATTAATGAGCACCAAATCAGCAATGATTTCTAAAGGAACATGTCACACTGAAGACTGGAGAAATGACTTTGCACCACAGGGTTTAGTTTTAAAATGTATTTAAAATAATAGGGTACAAAAATGGCAAATGTCATAGAAAATTAATAGAAAATAAAACTGTCTGGCTCTGTTTTGTTTTCAGTTTACTTTGATGATCTGAGGTTGATGATCAATATTTTAAGCACTTTCTTTCACTATGAATTTATTGAAAAAGATAAATAATTACTTATTTTTGAGCAACGTGTTCTCTGTGAAAGCCAGAGCGTGATAATACTCAGTAGTGCTGTTCTTAGAATCACTGCTGTCATGAACAGAACTCATTTTAATGCACATGTCAGACTGGTGAGGACTTGTTCTCACCTCTGTGTCACACAGCTGATCTACGAGACTTAATGCTAAGACATGAACATTTGATTTATTCCACTTTCCATCAATTACAGTATGTTCTGCAATGATAATGTGGCATGGACAGCTCCACTCTGCATATCTAAAGCCGCCTCTCATATCATTCTGCTTTGATTTATCAACTTTTGTGTATTTGCTTGTTTCCAGTTTATCAGATATCTTTTAAAATCACAGAATGGGTTTCTGTGTGAGCCACAATCAAACGGATTGTAGTGAAATTTCCCTGGCAGTGATCCAGAGTTTAAACCTCGGCTCTCTTCAGGGAATGACCACAGACTAATCTGGCCCATAGTGTTTCACCTTGAAAATCATATTGCAATTATGATGCCAAATAATATGTCTATAAATAATACAACTTCAAGTGCACTGAACCTGTTGAGATAGAGTGCTTGGACTATGTGCAGTAGACAAAACAGAGTGCTGCCACTTCGCTTTGAAGCACTGACATATTTATTTAATTAAATCGCAGCAATGTGCGGTTTAGTAATAACACAAGGCCGTCTCACAATGAACTGTGTGGCCTTAATCATCACTAACTCTTGTGTTCAGGAGGAGAATGGAGGCTGAAATATGAGAGGGCCATCAGAGAGATCGAGTTCACCAAGAAGAGACTCCAGCAAGAGTTTGATGACAAACTAGAGGTGGAGCAGCAAAACAAGAGGCAGCTGGAGAGAAAGGTTAGGGCATCTTACAAACATTTTTTGCACTTCAATTCTGTCAACTAGGGATGCACAATATCAGTTCCATATCTACCGGCCAACATTATTTTAGACGTTTTATTGGCCTTTATTTGATATTTAATAACGCATGCTCATTTCCTCTATTTTTACATTAGTCTTTAGCAATCTCAAAACGAATAGCTTCACATTATAATGTTTTGATGCCTAAATTCACTTATAGCATTTGAATCAATTGCTTTAGTTCTGATGTTTTATTTTAATTTTATTTGGACAAAGTAGTATATTTTAACTTCCCCCATTTATTGGTAATCATAACATGAAAATAATTATCAGCTTATTAGTATTGTACAGAATTTTAATAAAAGTGCATCCCTGCTATTGACTTTATTCTACCAAACTAACACACACATCATAAAGACTCAGACTTCACTTGTATTGTCAGTGTTGCCCAACACAACAGCATGTACTGTCTTAAACATGAATGTATTAGCTGAAACTCACACATCTAGACAAGACACACACTGGATGGACAGATCCACCTGTACAGACTCACTGAGAATCTGTGTGTTTAGCTGACGGACCTGCAGGCGGACAATGAAGAGGTGCAGCGTGTGGCTCAGCAGCTGAAGAAGAAATGCCAGAGACTGACAGCCGAGCTGCAGGACACCAAACTGCACCTGGAGGGCCAGCAGAGCCGCAACCACGACTTGGAGAAGAAACAGCGCAAGTGAGTCAGACCAGATATTGGATAAGTATGCCTCTTTTATGGAGCTTTCAGTCACAACAGGATGTGTAGTAGTGTTAAATAAAATAAAAAGTCCAGTTTTAGTCAATCAAAAGCTTATTTTAGACCTGCTGCATAATGGTTAAACTTATAATCACAATTATTTAGCTCAAAACTGTCATTTTGTTTTGTTTTTTTGCATTTCATCAGAATTATTGCACTTTCACCTATAAGCCCAAATCAAGACAATGTCAAATGGTTTATTTGATTCATTTATTCATCTAGTTTCCTGATTTATGTAAATCAACACACTCTCTACATTATGAAAACTGGTAAAACTCAAAAGCTTCTCTCAAATGCTCAAATCGTGCAATTCCTAATAGTAATTCTATAAATTTCAAATTATGTTCAAGTTTTTTATTTAAACAACTGCAAAAAATAATTTGTTTTCACACAGAGTTGAAAATAAGGTGCATTTATTTTGCTACCTGTGGTAGACTACGCTCAAAGACGTTTCTAGACATTATTTCAATCTTTATTTTTTAAATCATATTCTATACAGACTGCAAACTTGCATTCCCACCTCGAGTAAAATATGATTTCTTTTGCAATGGCCCTGAAGATTCAGCTGCAGGGGTAAGAAACACGACACAGGGAACCTTCTAACTTAAAACAATCATTTTAAACATTAACAACAGGATTCAAACTATGCAGCTTAAAGAGTTAGTTCTGCAAAATATGGGGGCGTCTGCACTGTACTACAAATATTTTTACTCAGCCACTAAAAATAAGCATGGATTTAAAGAATCCATATTAAATTTAAAGCCATCATTAATTGGAAAATTAATATTTTAACCCAACTCTTGTATGTTAAACATCAAAAATGTTCTGATAGGTTGTGATTTCATTGTTTTACCATATTTTAGAGGATGGTAGAATTAATTGACGATAGATATGTGACGCTCCTTGCCTGATTTGGACACGGTTTTAAGGCCCGTTCACACAAATAACGTTAACTATAAAGATAACTATAACAATAAATATTTTAGCGCCCACACCAACAGACAATAAAGTTCAGTTTATTATAAAAGTATGCACTTAAGTTATGTTTTCTACTGCTTTAAATGTTCAAGCTCTTTAACGCCGGGGTGGAATTCTGATTGACTGTCGATGTTTTAATCATTCATCAGCTGAAAAAAAAAAAAAAAAAAAATTCTGGAAAGATTCCAGCGATATTTTTCCTGTGTCTCGTTATCATTATAGTTGTGGTTTGGTCTTCCCTATTCTCATAGAATTATAATTAGTAGTAAAATATTGTAGTTTGTTAGTCCTTGGTGTGAACAAGCCTTAAAGGGATATTTCACCGCTGGAAAGATAAATGTGTATTTAAATTGGGTCATTTATGTAGTAGAAATGTGAAATTATTTTAGAAGTTGGTGCCCTCTAGACTGAGAAGAGCCAGAAAATGTATTTTTGGCTCATGTGGATGGAAGACAACAACTCCCAGAATGCACTTGCTTCGCTGCCCTACGAGGCCACTTCCAAGCCACGCCTACCGGTTACAGAGGGCAGTATCGGAAGAAATGATACAGCTAGGCTACTAGTTGACTCGAAACTGAAAAGACGCTGTTTTATCGTGAGATCCCACCCCCTATGGGCGGGTTGAAAACATGTGGAACTAGATTCCCACTACTGGCTCTAGTCTCTCGCCTCTGGCCAAAAGACCCTCAGATGAGGCAAAATGACAATTTTTGCGTCATCTGAGTTTTTTTTTCAGACACACAATACAGAAATCTCTCGTCTCAGGGGGACATGAGGGTCATTCGAAAATACTACCGGGTTTCTACTGATACAAAGCTTAATGCTAATCGGTGAAGTATCCCAGCATCTCAAAATGAAACATGCATGACTATCATTACTCTTAGCGGCAGGCCCTTAGCGGAGCGGCGGTGGTTAATGTGCAAAGGTGCTGTAGCTAAGCCTTTTTAGACTCTTGAGTAAACAGTCGGAGGCAGTGCCTGTCAGTGCAGACGGCATGTGTGAAAGTCCACTGTAAATGTAATGATCGGCCTGAGGCTCAGGGTGACGGTAGATTTAGCCAAAGGGAGGGATGGGGGAGGGCAAGGAGAGCGGTCCTTCAATTCTCTATGGGGCTAGGATTAACACAAAGAGTTGCATAAGACTCATTTATGGGATCATAACAGGGCCTGTGAGAGTAGGGGGTGGAGAACGAAAGAGAAAACTATAAAAAGAGGAAAAGTATTAACTGATTTGACCCAAAGCGTCATGACTCCCCCCTCCTCACACATTGTTACTCACTTACAAGTTAACCCAATCAGAATGTTTTCCCCTAATGCCCCTCCTGACACACACGTCACACACAATACTGTAAGGCTTAAAGGAGTTTTAGTTTCTCAACACTCTGCTATGCTTGGCTATTTTAGGAAAAGCAGGTATGGTTTTTTTATGTTTTTTTTTTTTTTGTCATTAGACTTGTGCTTTGATTATAGTGCTTTGATTATAGTGATTAGAAATTAGCGATTGCCTTTAGTTATTGCATCGTACATAATTTGACTAATGGTCAACTAATATGGGTTTTTTCAATTAGTAACACCAATATAATAAAATCCGATGTAATCATGATATGCAGCTAATTTAATTGCAGTTTAATTCACTTTTATTAAGGTTGAAATTAGAAAAAATCCCATCCATGTTCACTGCTAAAACATTGTTATTTTATAAGGTTTTGCCAGCCTCGGCAGTGTCTTGTTTTCTTTAAAAGAGTATGAAGTAGGGTATTTATTTCTTTGATAAATAATAATCTTAAAACAAATGATCAATTGACATTGTTTTCTGAAGAATTTGTTACTGTCTGCTTGACTGGTGAAAGTGTTAGTTCACCCAAAACTAAAAATTCTGCTATCATTTATACATGTCATTCTTAAACCATATGATTGTCTTTTTTATTCGGTGAAATATAAAATAAGATATTTTGAGAAATGGCAGTGGAAGTTAATTGTATAACCAAAACAGTTTGGTTACCAACATGCTTCAAATTAATATCTTCTTTTGTCTTCCACAAAAGAATGAATGTCATACCAGTTTGGAACAACATAAGGGTGAATATGTGATGTTTTGGGTGAAAAACCCCTTTTACTTTTGTCACATAATTGGCTGGTGTAATATGTCAAAGTGGCAATGGCAAATATCACGGTTGTTTTCATCTGATCACAGTAAAAACTTTGTAGTTTTTTACATTTACATTTTTATACAAAGTGACTTAAGTATGAGGACCATCACAAACAATCAAGCATTTTATCGTGAGCCAACAGTATTTGCACATGTACTGTACACATGGCCACGTTTTTGAAGTATAAGCTAAATTGGTTAAAAATCAATCAATCAATTTTTATTAATTTATTGTATATATTTAATATCATAGGAAGTGCTGTTATGGTTGTAGTCTAGTTAAGTGCTTGTGGAATCAGTTATAATGGTCTCAGCAGATTTGGTGGAAGATTGCAGCTGGTTCCACCACATACTGTAGGAACAGAGAGTGCAAAGCCTCTGGAAAATGACTCTGAACCTTTGTTTCCTCTTTCCTGAGATTAAGCTTGTTGACCGTGTGTTTTTTATGCATGCAATGTCTGCAGGTTTGACTCGGAGCAGTCTCAGGCTCAGGAGGAGGTGCAGAGAGAAAAGAGTCTGCGGGAGAAGCTGAGCAGAGAGAAAGACATGCTGACCGGGGAAGTGTTCAGCCTTAGACAACAACTTGAGGTCAGCAACCTCTCTTATATCCTCCTCCTTTGTTGTCTCTCACTCACAGACTTTTCCTGGCTGTGACGTACACGTGTCTGTGTGTGCCGAGTCCAGACTATGTTGTTCTATATTAGTTTTTCCTCTGCTCTCTCAGGATAAGGATCTGGAGATATGTGCTGTCAATCTGAAGCTGGAGCAGTTGGAGGTGGAGCTTCAAGATCAGAACTCACAGGATTCAAAGGACGAGGCGTCATTGGCCAAGGTTAAAAAGCAGCTTCGTGACCTTGAGGCAAAGGTCAAAGATCAAGAAGAAGAGCTTGATGAGCAGGCTGGAACCATTCAGATGCTGGAGCAGGTAATCATTTCATGAGAATAAGGATATATACTTTGGATTGAGCTGACTGATGTTTAATGTATTATGTCTTGGAATGATGCATATTCTCCATGCACACAATTTCCACCTGTCATGCGTAATATGCTAATTTATGTAGATTCAGCTGATGCGTCGTTATGAAGAAACTGTCAATACTTACAGTTTGCATACATTATAATAATAATTAAGAAGAGTTTTATTGGCCTGTGCAGCAGAGTTATTTTGCATATGCATCTGTATGCACATTTCGTATGCTCAGCTGTGTTTGTATTCAATGAGATGTTGATGTTGTGACCTGCAGGCCAAGCTCCGTCTGGAGATGGAGATGGAGAGACTGAGGCAGACGCATTCGAAAGAGATTGAGAGCAAAGACGACGAGGTGGAGGAGATCAGACAGTCCTGCAGCAAGAAGGTAAGATACATCCACCAACCAAATAAAAGCTTTCTTTCTTTCTTTCTTGTTCTATGTTATTATGGAAATGCTGAATAATTCTAATTAGCTAATATCCTTAATGTGCAATTCTTTTGTAGAGCTGGTGGTAAATATTTTTGATTTTTATTATTAATTTTCTTTTATTTACAAAGCAGCTCTACAAAAAATGCACAGTGAGGATATTAGCTCTTGAAATAATATTTACAAAATATTGTTATTCATAATAATAATAGTAATATTCAAATTAATATTAGTGTTAGGTAATATATGTATTCATTAATCTTAATCTTATAGTACAGTAAATATTAGTCTATTGGAAAATAATATACACCGTACACCATAAAATAATGCATTAATATATTAAAAAAATGTTTTTATTCTTTTATTGTAATATTATAAATGTAAAGGAACTTTTGAGTCAGAATCTTGACAAAACATTTTTTGGTATGTTTAGATCACTACAAAATGATGTTGATATCTCAGAAAAATCTTTTTATGATGTCAAAATTAGGAGATATGATGAATTTATGAATTTTGTGGTGTCAAAATCACAAGAAAATTAAGTTTTTATGACAATTATGAAGAATTGTGTAGCTCTGTAGCTCCCATGCACATTCAGTCAACTTTTCACTTTAAGTACAAGTCACCAGCTAACACCATTAACAGCACGCTCTGAATACTTTACAATTGGTTTCAGAAGTTCAAGTGTGTTCAATTTCTAACATTTTAATTGCTGATGTTCAGTTCTTATGCAGAGCTCGCTTTGCTTCCTGTACAACATAAATAAACAAGACATATTCGGCCATGTGTTGAATAAGAATTTTCATTCAGTGTTGTTCAGCGCGCAGCTCTTGTTGCAGATAGCGACTTCCCATTTGTAGAGTGTCTTTGCCGCGAAGGTGCAGATAAGCTGAACTCATTGAGTTTTGATGTATAATTCATGGGCCTATTTTTTTTCCTCACGTATATTTCACCTTTCCCTCCTCTCCACTTAACCAATCAAGCTGCCAGTACAGTGCATCCTATAATTACCCTTCTTTCTCACGACCGAGTCCCTTGATTGAGGGAATGTGTTTATATGTCTGGAATGACAGTATATAATTGGATTGACTCTTCAGGGTAAACCTACTTCACAAAGGCCTTCCATGATGTTATGTTACAGTGTTTTGTTTGTGTGAACAGCTCAAGCAAATGGAGGTGCAGCTAGAGGAGGAGTATGAAGAAAAGCAGAAGGTCTTACGGGAGAGGAGAGACATGGAAACCAAGCTGATGAGCGCCCAGGAGCAGGTACACTCATAAAACTTGCTATAGAACTAGTCAAGGTTTGAAATATGATTTTATATATGCGGTATGAAATGCCTTTTTATTTATTTTTTATTAATAATCAAATTAAAATGTGTATTAATAATTAAAAAAAATATATTAAATGTGTACAATATTGCATATCTCATACAGTATGTGATGCAGATTGTGCTGTACTTTTTTGTTTTATTGTTAGATATTAGGCAGACCCTTTTGTCAAAATGTTGTGAAAGACCCCAAATTTTATGGTTTTGTAGTTTTTTAATGTTCTATTCATCTGAATAGAAAGAATCCTATTCAGAACTGTATCACATTTTTTTTGTTTCCACAAAATTCAGCACAACTGTTTTCAACATCGATAACAATAAGAAATGTTTCTTGAGCTCTAAATCAGTATATCAGAATGATTACTGAAGGATCATGTGGCACTGAAGACTGGAGTAATGATTTTAAAATAGAAAATAGTTATTTTAAATTTCAATAATATTTTCAAAAATTACTGTTTTTGGTCAATTAAATACAGCCTTGGTGAGCATAAAAGACTTCTTTCAAAAAATGTTTCTGTAAATCATGGACCAAAAATGCTAATTACTTATTTTGCACTCTTTTTGGTTACATCCAATTTTTTTTTTTAAATCAAATCAAATGTCTACTGTAGTGAAAATGTCCCTTCTTCTAATATCAAATGCAACAGAATCAAGCAGCCAATAATGATAGAAGATAATGTTAATGATATAAACTAAAGGCTATTGATTGACTTTAATAGGGTTTCTCAAACTCGGTCCTGGAGGGCCACTGTCCTGCACAGTTTAGCTCCAACCCTGATCAAACACACCTAGCTGTGAGTTTCTAGTGATCCTGAAGACATTGATTAGCTTGCTCAGGTGTGTTTGATCAGGGTTGCAGCTAAACTGAAGGACAGTGGCCCTCCAGGGCCGAGTTTGAGAAACCCTGTCTTAAACTAAGTTTAAAGATTTTCAAAATCACTAAAAAAAAAAAAAAAAAAAAAAAAAGGTTGCGGTACCTATATGAAAAATAAAACATTACATTTCAAATATGAACAAAAATATTATTTTGGTGAAGGTTATGTTCTGTCATGAAAATAAAATGTATTTTTTTGTATGTTTCCTCGAAATAACAGTTGCTAAAACCACCAAAACCATCATTCCTAAGCTTTCGGGCGCCACTCTGTAACAGTGTACAACATATAAAGATAATATAAACTATTTTTGGTGTTTTCAGGTGAGCCACAGAGATGTGGAGACAGAGAAGCGTCTGAGGAAGGACCTGAAGCGCACAAAGGCCTTGCTGGCTGATGCCCAGATCATGCTGGATCACCTGAAGAACAACGCTCCCAGCAAGAGAGAGATCGCTCAGCTCAAGAACCAGGTCTGTTTCTCAGCTCCCCTGGGCTCGGTTGATAACACATCATACATGAGGTCCAGTAGGAAACATACATTTCATTTATGTGTGTTTGCATGTGTGCTCTTTTCAGCTCGAGGAATCAGAGTTCACATGTGCTGCTGCCGTCAAGGCCAGAAAGTCAATGGAAGTAGAGATCGAGGACCTCCATGTACAAATGGACGACATATCCAAATCCAAGCAGACGGTTAGTCTGTCTGTGTTTGGTAAAAGAATAACTCTTGATTTTTATTTATTTATTTACTTCTTTTACATCAGAGTCAGAGGCATGCATAGACACAGACACCACCTGTCTTCATCCACAATAGGTGGCAGCCAGGATGTCGTTTCAATTATTTACCAGGGGGAAATGATTTCCGCCCATAATGGCACGTTTCCGATCCCGGCTATAATTCGAACAGGATGTATCGCCATGAAATACATTACTCTTTAATAATTCTGACATTGATTCAGTATTATTTAAGCATGAAGAAAATTGTGTAATTGTGTCCTCACTGTAGCGTATTATGAAGCGATATCAGGAGAGACGGATGCAGCCAAATTCTGCAGATGCTGTTCCCCTGACGCTGTCTCCATATTGTTTTCTTTTTTTTGTCATCGCCGCCTGTCATATTTGCTATGCTCTCTGGAGCAAGAAACACTCTGACAGAAGGGTGCAGTGAACATTTTAATTTTCTATAAAGCCGTTGCCATGCTGAAGCGTTGTTTTGGTGCAGTCGGGTGTTTTTGTGGCTATTTCTAAATCTGTCTCTCTTCTGAATATTGTCATTGATTAGCAAGAGCGTGATAAATGGTCTGGTCATGATCACTGTCTGATTAGCTTCAGGTCTGTCTGACAGCCCCACCCTCCCTCCCTCCCCCCTGGGAGATCATGGATTTCCACTAGAGGATTTGAAGGTGACACATAGGTTTGATACAATACACTTGCCAGACAGCATTTAAAGGTGTGGAATGGATCTGTACAGAAAAAAGGAAATGTCTTTTATCAGTGTCTTGTGTTAACATATAATGGAAAACAGGATTTTCATTCATTTGTACACATCTGCAAAAGCCAGTCCATGAATATTTCATTTATGAAAACTTGAAAAATTGGTTATTGAGAAATCATCGTAATATTAATGTCATAAGCACAAGCATATTATCATATGACCACAATTTACACTACCGTTCCAAAGTTTGGGATCAGTAAGATTTTTTGTTGTTGTTTTTGAAAGGTTTCTTATGCTCACCAAGGCTGCATTTATTTGATCAAAAATACAGTAGAAGCAATAATATTATACTGTATATATTATAATATTATAACATATAATATAAACATAAACTTTTGGTCAATTGAATGTGTCCTCGCTGAATAAAATTACTTGCTTAAATAAAATTACTTGCTTAAAATAAATCTTAAATCTTAAAAATGGTATTGTACATACAGCTAAGGTAATTTTCAGATTCAGAGATACAGTATTAATCATAAAATAAGTCATTTACATATAGAAGCTGGTGTTGGGGCAGAGAGGCTAAAAAATTATTGTTTTTGATGCATGTCATGGGAACAAGTGCAAATTGTAGAATATAACCCCTTTAATAATAATTTATTTGCACTGGTTTGTGAAAGAGTGTGTGAAAGAAAACGCAAGCTGCCTACATGAGGATGTTTTTTACTAAATCATTTAATTTCCTGCTTTTATGCTCACTAGTCAATTAGTAATGTGTGATGTCTACATTTTTTGCTTTTACTAAAACATTTGAAAGATACTCCTCGGAGATTAGCTTGCCTGTATTGTTGAGGTAATTATTATTGAATAGAATTAGACCTCTGATACTGTTTGACAGAGCAGGCAGTGAAGTGTTCGTCTCTAATTGGGAGACGGTGCTGTGTTCTCAGGGATTTATACAATGCAAGCTATTGTTTAGTGACAAGGTGACAGGAAAATGATCTCTTTAAGGAATCAGGAGACTGGCTTTCAGTTTCAAACTAAAAACGAGGGCTGAAGTCGGAGTGGTTAGCCTCACATGTTCCTGACATGTTTAGATGTGGTGCTCATGCATGGGGTCACAGGTTTGATTCTGACTGACTGTATCAATAAAAATGGCTAAAATGGATCCTTTTTACTTTTTCGGGGTCAGAAAGCAGAAGTCGTCGTAGTTGGGATACTTCTATAGCGGACAACAGCAAAAATTGGTTTTGTATTTCCATTTGCTCCAATAGCAAAAGAAAAAAATCTATGATAGCGTTTCGACGACTTCCAAAGAAATGGAAGAAATATCGAGATATTGATTACAGCAGTCAGAAGACCTAAAAAGATGTCAAATTTGCCGTTACTCCCTCACCCATTGTACAGTATTAGAAACACCCTTGCAGCAGCGTTAATTTGTTTTGTTTTTAAATTCATCATAACTGCCAAAGAAAATAAAACACAAAGTATAGCGTTATAAATGTGTATACATTTGTTTTTTTAAATATTAAATTAAAGATATGAAAAACTTTACAATATTTACGATATTGATAACTGTGGAAACACATCATCACAGTCTGTGAAAAGAGTCCATTAACCTAAATGATTATTCAAAATTTTTGTTAATTTGTGTGTATTTCCTTGGTCTTATTGTGCATGAACCCTGATGCATAAACCAAAGACACTTTACATTTTTTAACCTGAATATCCCCAAGTGCGTTGTATTATGAAAGTAAAATGGGTTGTGACCTTGCCAACATTTCAAACATTTCTATCAGAGGTTTTTTTTTTTTTACTTCTCGACTTTTTTTCTTTTCTTTTCATTTTAATTTGCAATCATATTTGTTTTTGTCTTATTCTATTGTGCGTTTCCCGTGCAGCTTGAGGAACAGCTGAGTCGTTTGCAGAGGGAGAAGAATGACCTGCAGTCTCGCATGGAGGAGGACCAGGAGGACATGAATGAACTCATGAAGAAACACAAAGCTGCCGTTGCCCAGGTAACTCTCTCCAGCACTCTGTCTCTGTCTGTCAGAGAGCTGTACAGAGCTTTTCTCTCATCACACACAGAGTAGATGTGTCTGTACATGTACATTTTAAATGTTTTTGTAATTTGTATCATGGAAGTTCAATTATTCAATATAATTTTTTTAAATGACACAATTGGGTAGAATTTTTTTTAACCCTTGTATGGTGTTCGGGTCTGTTGGACCCGTTTTCATTTTTTATCAAAAGAAAAATTATACAATTAATTATTTTTTCAAACTGAGACTCATTGGCCTTGGCTCATTTTCTGTGAGGAATATATATCAGGACACATTTTTAATGAAAACACACTGTACACCCCCCCCTACACATTTATATTACACACAGGATGTTCGGGTCCACTGGACCCGGGGCTAATAAAAGTGTGGAAATTGTAGGTCCTGTGTACCTTTACTCTGTCCTCCTCCTGTCAGGGCTTGCTGTTAGTGTGTGTATGTTCTTGTATATGGTTTATGAGGACACAAATGTGTATAATGACATGGGTATTACAACGTAAACATGGTTTATGACGACATCTGTGTCCTCATACTAAAACATACTAAATGGTGTTTTTTGAAATTCAAAAAATGCCAAAAGTTTTCTGTGATTGGTAGGTTTAGTGGTAGGGTTAGTGTAGGGGGATAGATCATACAGTTTGTACATTAGAAAAACCATTATGCCAATGGAGAGTGACCGTACACCACATATCCAAGTGAGTGTGTTTGTATGTGCATGTGTATGTGTGTGTGTGTGTGTCTGTGTGTGTTGTGGGTGTGTGTGTGTGTGTCTGCATGAGTGTGTGTGTGCGTGCGTGTGAGAGAGATTGTGTATAAGTGTAAAAGAGTGCAAGAGTGAGTTTTGTGTTTCTACTCCTGCCATTCCCACACGAGGTTGCAATTCTTAAATGTGATCTAACAAAGGTAAAGAGAAAATATTGACCATATATGCTGTTTATATTGCTTGTAATTGGGATGAAGTAAACATCTGTTGAGTATTTTAACATAACATTTTTGATTATGTTGAATTAAAAACCCAAAAATGCAGCGGGTCCACCAGACCCACGAACACGGGCTGAGTAACAAAAATATGAACACCACACAAGGGTTAAATAGTATTTTAAGAATATATATATTTTAAATAACAGTATTTTTATTTTTAACAGAGTGGCCTTTTTATTGTGGCCAGCCTAAGGCACACCTGTGCAATAATCATGCTGTCGAATCAGCATCTTGATATGTCACACATGTGAGGTGGATGGATTATCTCGGAAAAGGAGAAGTGCTCACTAACACAGATTTAGACAGATTTGTGAACAGTATTTGAGAGAAATAGGCCTTTTGTGTACATAGAAAAAGTCTTAGATCTTTGAGTTCAGCTCATGAAAAATGGGGGTAAAAACAAAAGTGTTACGTTTATAATTTTAAGTGTATATTTATATTCCAGAATTTAAGGTCTCAATTCATGTGTGAAAATGATTCTTCATGCTCCCTCCCAACTATTCTTTCACAATATAAGCCTAACGAATCTTGACATTGTCATCCCTGCATGGTTGTTTAAGAAATAAGCTACACACATCATCAATTACGGTTAGAAGAACTGTTTCCAAACATATATTGCTACAAACATAATAATGACTGCAATAATGATCCAATCATAGACTCTTTAGCATTTGCCTATTTAAATCCAAACAGTGACTTTTTTTTTTTTTGGGGCGTGCAGTGTATATACACACTATTATACATTTAGGGATTATTTCACACTGCAAAATAAAAGCAGTGCGGACTTATTGTGTTGAATATATTTAACGGGTTACAGCATTCACTGCAATCACAGTGCTAGTGCTATTGCATTGCCGGAGCAGCGTGAAACAAGCCTAAAAAGCATTTTTGTTCACAGTTGTGTTGTCCTTTTCAATAATTTATTTTTTTGACACTGAGTGTATTGCATGCTACATCATTCCAACATATCTGACATTTTCCAGTATGATTCATTGCTGTTTCTCAGCAACATACTTCCATCATGCAAATCAAACCTACAGCGTCATTTAGTGTGTGCAGATGGACCACTCTGTATTTCTGCCTTTGATTGGTCGTTCGTGCCAGTGGGAAAGTGTCGCTGGAGCAATTGTCATTTATTTGAGTGTGTGGGTTGATTGTCATTAAGAGTGTTTTAAACACAGCATGCTGCTATGGCAGCAATGTAGAGATGAGTGATGTGTCTCCATAGATTCTAAGTAAACAGATCCTCTCCAATGGAACAGCCTGTTCCCTTTGGTTTACTTCAACTTTATGGTTCATTTATGGATATATCAGGTTTTAAAATGCAGTCACATTCATACTTGAGGCATTCAGATTCCATTTTAGGCTTCATTTCACTCATGCTTCTGTTAACATGCTATTTATTGCTGCCATTTTTTGTGAGATGTCATTAACAGACCATAAGATTGCTTGTCTGTCAGCAGCTAAATGGTTTGCAGTGTGCTGTAAGATATATCACCAAAATAACATACCATCATGCATATTTCCCCCTTTCACTGTGCACTGCTTGCTGTTTTTTCTAGATGGTAAATAAGACTGTATGCACCAGGTAAATGAGGGATAATACACTATTTTGCTGATTATTTGAAATACTGGGTGTCCAATAGATAAATTGTGGTGAATTTTGCAGTATACAATCATATGAATATTTCATACAAACAGAAAATGGGCATACTTGCGGATCATGTACTGTATATAGCATAGAAATTATGTTTAGATAATTATAAGATAAGAAAATAAAGGAATTGTAGGTTCAGATTATGTATCCTATGGTGTGTGTAGAAGACTCTGACCCCTCTGTGGTGTGTTCTTGTACAGTCCTCACAGAACCTGGCCCAGATCAGTGACCTGCAGGCCCAGCTTGAGGAGGCCATGAAGGAGAAACAGGACGTCCAGGAGAAGGTGAATTCACTTTGGCATCCATATGGAAATGCATATTCACAAAGTTACTGTTACTTGCAAGTGGAGTGAAGTAGATATCAGCTCCTGTTTTGTTTTATTTCTGCTAAGGTGAGCTGAGGTGCTTAAGGTCAAATATTTGCACTGCAAAGTTACAATATGGAGATAATATTTTAGACTCTTCCTCTTTGAATAGTTTATTCTTTCATGAGCTCAAGATCAGGGTCCACCCTTTCAACTGTTTACTCTTGTATGAGATCAAGGTCTGACTCCGCCCTCTCAGCTTTGGACTCTGCAATGAGAGACCGTCAAAACCCGCCTCTGTCAAATTTGAGTCTTTAATGATAGGATCAGACTCTGCACCTCATGATAGAAATAGACTCCTCCCCTCTCAGCATTTGAGTCTTTAATAATAGAGCTGGTAATTCCCGCCCCTTCTGCTAACCCCACTGGACCTCTAGGTTGAAAAATCGTAAATGCAAGTGAATGTGAGAAAATAATTATTTTCTGGTCCCGTTTGAATTTTGCCATGAATGTGAACATATGTTGTCTGTGAATTTTTAATATAATTTTTCGTGTGAAGAATGCTACAATTTAGTGGGTAGAAGTTTGATACGGTTAGACTTTGTGTGAGAGCACTTTGTGGACTACAACTCTTCGCTGCGTCAGACGGCGGGAATCTGAAGAAAGAACAGCCCATTTGGTTTAGAATGGTGACATTTTGGGTACAAAACACACAGGCATCTCGATCTGTCTCCATAGATTATCGCAGCATTAGCACCGTGATTTGACAAGTGGAGGGAAAATGTGTTATCGGGTGACGTCACATAGGCGACATGTAGTCTTTCTCGTTATGTCTTTTCCACAACTGCTAGCCAAAGAATCGTACGATATACTGTCAAACTCGTAGCATGAAAAATTATATAGGAAATTCACAGACAACATATGTTCACATTCATGGCACAATTCAAACGGGACCAGAAAATAATAATTTTCTCACATTCGCTTGCATTGACGATTTTTCAACCTAGAGGTCCACTTGGGGTTTTACGGATGGGCGGGACTTACCAGCTCTATAGGATCAGACTCCGCCCCTTTCAGCATTTTAGTCTTTAGTGATAGGATCAAACCCCGCCCCCTCTCAGCATTTTAATATTTAATGATAGGATCAAACCCCGCCCCCTCTCAGCATTTGAGTGTTTAATGATAGGATCAAACCCCGCCCCCTCTCAGCATTTGAGTCTTTAATGATAGGATCAAACCCCGCCCCCTCTCAGCATTTGAATGTTTAATGATAGGATCAAACCCCGCCCCCTCTCAGCATTTGAGTCTTTAATGATAGGATCAAACCCCGCCCCCTCTCAGCATTTGAGTGTTTAATGATAGGATCAAACTCCGCCCCTTTCAGCATTTTAGTCTTTAATGATAGGATCAAACCCCGTCCCCTCTCAGCATTTGAGTCTTTAATGATAGGATCAAACCCCGCCCCCTCTCAGCATTTGAGTCTTTAATGATAGGATCAAACCCCGCCCCCTCTCAGCATTTTAGTCTTTAATGATAGGATCAAACCCCGCCCCCTCTCAGCATTTGAGTCTTTAATGATAGGATCAAACCCCGCCCCCTCTCAGCATTTGAGTCTTTAATGATAGGATCAAACCCCGCCTCCTCTCAGCATTTGAGTCTTTAATGATAGGATCAAACCCCGCCTCCTCTCAGCATTTGAGTCTTTAATGATAGGATTATTTCTTTGAAGAGAAATTCAAAGACTGGTCTCAAATCCATTATTCAAACACTATCACCATGTGTAATTAAGTATCAGAACCTCTATACTGGTCTGAACTGGGTTTACTTATCACTTAATGTAAACCGGCAGAGCTATTTGAAAGGTTGATAAACCAGGTAGGCCTTGTTAAAGACACCCCATAGAGGTGAGGGGCTTTTATCAGCAGATAATAGTTATATTTAGCTGTTTAAGTTAGGATTTCAGTAAAATACAGATTGCTTTTGTTTTTCTCAGTGTATGTATGAATTCTCACTCTGTATGTGTGTGTTTGCCAGCTCACGGCCCTGCAGAGTCAGCTAGAGTTCCAAGAGCAGTCCATGGTGGACAAGTCTCTGGTCAGCCGGCAGGAGGCCAAGATCCGTGAGCTAGAGACCAAGCTGGAGTTCGAGAAGACACAGGTCAAACGCTTGGAGGTAAGTTTGCAGGATGCATGTGCTTATGTGGGCTGAGTAGGCTGGGTGCTGGAAGTGTCAAAAGGTCAGTGCACAGGCATTGAAGTGTTGGATAAGGATAAAGTTAATCTACACACCTGCCAGGCCTCTCCTCATTGTCCCACCGCTTTATAGAACTTTAACCCTTGTACAAGAAGTGTTTTATAATTCTCTAAAAAAAATTGCACTACAAATTGAATGTGGATTATTTCTGTCCCCTCTGTTTTTTTTTTTTTTCAAATCGACAGTGTCAGTCCCCCTTTTAGAGGAAATCTACATTTCATTTCATGTCTGATATATTTTGTTGCTGGAGGCAGCAGGTCATCTGTTTTTGCATTGTACACAGCTAGCGTAATTAAAATGTGTTTTCTCTAATGCACATTATTTCCGTGTTTTGTTTTGTTTGATTTGATGGATTTTTTGCTCCTTAAGTGACATTTTCCAGCAGCCAGTCCTCTTCACCGTTCATCTATGTTGGGTGCTCCTGCTCACCTGCAGAATTACAATTGGCACTCTGCACAAATTACAAATGTCTACTGCGCCCACAACAAAATCTGTCAACAGAAGCGCTTTGAAAAGTGCTATTATTACTGATTTGTTGGACATATAACTCAGCGCAGGCTTGGGCAATGTTGTCTCTAGGGGCAGCTTGTTTAAACCATGCCCATCCGTTACTGTAAAGAATCTCTGTTTTCCTAATATGTAGTTATTTCTGTGTTTCCATGCCAGTCTGCAGCCTACCTTTGGTGTGAAAAATCACAGATAAGTTGCTATGGAAGTTATTTGGAGTTTCACACCATATGCATAGCTTGACAATCTTGCATAAATCAGCGCTAGACTTGCTAGATTTGGTAAACAACCACAGTGGGTTCAGAAACACTTAAGCGATAGTGCATGTTATTGCTGCATATATGTGGTAAATAAATGATTGCATCATCTTCAGAGTCTTGTAGCGAGGCTGAAAGAGAATCTCGAGAAGTTGACTGAGGAACGAGACCAACGCAGTGCCAGTGAGAACCGGGAGAAGGAGCAGAACAAGCGTCTCCTCAGGCAGATTCGAGACATCAAGGAGGAGATGGCCGAGCTGGCCAAGAAAGAATCGGAAGCCAGCCGCAAGAAACACGAGCTGGTGAGGGCCAGATCTGCTGTTCTGCTTCACTGATGTTCTCATTCTGAAGTGTCTTAAAGGGATAGTGCCTTATCAAAGTTATGTCATCATTTACTCACCTTCATGTCATTCCAAACCGGTTTGACTTACTTTCTTCTGTGGAACATAAAATAACGTATTTTGAAGAACGTTGGGAACAAAACAATATAGGAGCCTATTAACTTCCACTATATAGCAAAAATAAAAAAATACATAGAAGAAAGCAAGTCATACAGGTTTGGAACAACATGAGAGAGTAAATTATAACAGAATTTACATTTTTGGGTGAGCTATCCATTTAAGCATATGATGAAAGCAGAAATGCGACTATATGTGGACATATAGCTTCCTTCTAGTTGACTGGTTTGATTAAACCTCTTAATTCCAGACAGATTTTAACACTACAGAAAACAATGACATTCTCAAAAATGGTGTGTAGCATTTTGACAGCAGTTCATAAGTCCGGTGAGATAGACCTAAACCCCATTGGGATGAATAGGACTACTGACATTAGTGCCTGACCTCATGGATTAAAATCAAAACTTTTTTTGCCCACGGCCACAATGGTTGGTGAATGCAAAATTGTATTTAATCAATTTAGACATATATAAATGATATATCACAAAATACTAAGGATGTAGTAATATTGAAATTCTGTCTAATACAGACTAACCGCTTATTATTTTAATTTTGTCCCCAACAACCAATATATCGTCCATATTAAAATTCTAAACTATTTTGTCTTCAAAAAAACAAGTGAATTTAGGCATTTCAACATTATAATGTACAGTATGAAATATGGATATTAATTTGAGATTTACTGAAGGTTAGATTTATCAGTGTTAAATATGAAATGAATAATGTTTTTAACATTAACATTAAAGGGTTAGTTCACCCAAAAATGAAAATACTGTCAGTAATTACTCACCCTCATGTTGTTCCAACCCCGTAAGACTTTCGTTCATCTTTGGAACACAAATTAAGATATTTTTGATGAAATCTGAGAGCTGGATCACTCCTCCTGCAAGCTTATGGACACCTTAACTTGCTGGCCCAGAAAATGTATTAAAGACATTGTTAATATAGTCCAAGTGACTCCAGTGGCTCAATCTTAAGTTTATAAAGCGACGAGAATACTTTTTGTGCGCAAAAACAAACAAAAATAACGACTTTATTCCACTTTTCATTTCCTTCTCTCTGGTCGTTATTTTTGTTTGTTTTTGCGCACAAAAAGTAAACTTTATAAACTTAAGATTGAGCCACTGGAGTCACTTGGACTATATTAACAATGTCTTTAATACATTTTCTGGGCCAGCAAGTTAAGGTGTCCATAAGCTTGCAGGAGGAGTGATCCAGCTCTCAGATTTCATCAAAAATATCTTAATTTGTGTTCCGAAGATGAACGAAAGTCTTACGGGGTTGGAACAACATGAGGGTGAGTAATTACTGACAGAATTTTCATTTTTGGGTGAACTAACCCTTTAAGCGAGCTTAGATGACAGTAGCAAAGGTAATCTAAATGTAGAAAAAGACAGGAATGAGTACCTCATTAGTTAGGCTGTAAATTGAACCCTGTCTCTTTAGGAAATGGATATTGAGAGTTTGGAAGCAGCCAACCAGAGTCTCCAGGCGGACCTCAAGCTGGCCTTCAAGAGGATCGGAGACCTCCAGGCTGCTATCGAGGATGAGATGGAGAGTGACGACAATGAGGATCTCATCAACAGGTAACACTTGCTGCTCTAAGGACTCTTTATTTAATGCAGTCCTCAGGAGAGCTTCTCTATGTGCATAAGTGGGTAAAAAAGAGATAGACAGAGAGAGAAGACACTATCTGGATGAATGCGCTGTACACTGAGCTTTTGGAGACGGCAATCAGTGAGCCAGTCTCAGTCATCTCTTATTCACACTCTCTTAAATATTTATGCCTTGAAAACTGCCGCACATAATTTGGAGCTCCTTTTTTATGTAGTTGGTCTCATCTGTCAGAGGAAGTCATCTCCGCTCACCCTCATTCCGCTTCTCTTAGTGACCCGCACCTTAATGCGCAGAGCTGAGTTTATTTCCTCACTTATATGCGTGGAAGAACTCCAGTCATCCTAATAGCAGTAAATAGTGCCGTGCTTACACTTACATAATGGACTACGCAGAGCAGAAGTTAGAAAAAGGTCAGCATTCTGGGTAAACATCTTGAGCAATATGTAGCGCTAGAAAACGTTTACACCAGACATGATAAATATTCAATTACAAGCTGTGTTTTTAAGACCATGACTTCTTGTTTTTCTTTTCTTTTTTACAGCCGTTGTTCTTTTCATGTTTATTAAGTTTCCATTTGAAACTCACTTATTTCTGCTTCTTGTTTTTTATGTGTTTGTTTTTCATTCCCCTTCCTACCTCCAGTTTACAAGACATGGTGACTAAGTATCAGAAACGAAAGAACAAGCTGTAAGGAGTTAAAGTTTGAACTTAAGTTAACATATTTTGATTTGCCCTCATAGGAAGATGATGCAGTATACATGCAGTCATTTTTGAGAAATGTAATACAGAATAGGGAATATTCTGTACTGTAAATCTCGATTTCGACTCAAGAAAAGACTGGCAGCCTCATGTTGATACTGCATCACACTTCCGGGCATGACAACTAACATCACACATTTGGTTTTCTCCTTTTTATGCACGATGTCTCATAATGTATGCATACTACAAACTGCATGCTTTTTCCAAGCCAAGTATGGTTCCCAATTATTTACCCTCTGCAGAGGCCATTTCCCCCACCCTGAACCCCCTGCTTTGTAAAACTAAACCTTTGGATAGTTTGGATAAGAACCATTCTGAGTGGAGGTCAGGTGTAGTTACATGTCCACGGGGTCCAGACCATGGGCGGTCCCCTGGATGTCTAACTCGAGAGCCAGAAGGTGCTACATGCAGACTTGTTGGATACTGCAGGGCCTTGTACAAACATCTGTGAGGGGGTTGCTCTGCCCTCCCCCCTTCTCAGCCTTCCTTTACCTGCCTTTTTCTCACTCTTTTAAATAATTCACACTTCTGTTCTTGGGACTTAGCAGCCTCTTAAGGCAGGAAAGAAAGGCGTGTTCCTCATCAATCTTTCAACCATGAGGGCTAAATAATGAATAACCCACAAATGTCCTACAAAAACTCACCTGGCAATGGCCTACAACAATGTACCAGCCATTGGCGTCAAGCCATTTCATTCCCCTGTCAATAGTCCTTGGTCCGCTCTAAAAACCCTTAAGCTCTAAGCACCACTTATTACATCATGTGAGAAAGTATTAAAAGCTAATGGACAGTCTGTGCGTTACTTATCAGGTTTAGATGGATATGCTGTTCCAGAAATGTTTGTTTGGGTTCACTCAGGGATGTTGACACTTCTGGTCGGATCATTCTATTGGGGAATTCATGTTGCATTATTGTAAATGAGACTGGCTGTAAGAGGATTGTTAGCTAAATGCAAACCTTAGTAGAGAACCTATTATTCTGATTTTCCCAGAACAAATGAGAGAATAGACAGGGCATAACGAATGACAAATGAGTAGAGCAGATATTTTGAAATGAGCTATAATTAGGAGAATTGTTGCAAATTCCCTCTCATGAGCATTACTTGTATATTTTATTCAATGACATCATTTTAAAACTTTGTTTACAATACATCATTAATTATTTGAAATATTATTTTATTTTAGGTTAATTTACTATTGTATCATTTGACATTTTCATTTAGTTAAAGTTTTTCATCTTATATTTATTTTATTTCCGCTGTATTTAAATGAACAAAAATGTTTTAATAGTTTTAATAATAATAGAATTTTAATGATTAGTTTTAGATTTTTTTTTTCATTGTTTGTTAATGAATATTCAAGTAGAGCTCTCAGTCGATTTAACATTTGTGTCACTGCCCGCGGTTGTCACAAGTGATTAATTAATCAAATTGTTTGAAGTCAAATATTTCAAGTGTTGTTATTTTTTCTTTTTTTTTTTCTTGTTTGTCATTTTGGAGCTTAACAGCCATTGCACTGAAAACTGTGGCCATGAAAAATGTGTATTTCACAAAAGAAAGTCATATGGGTTTGGAAGACATGAGGAAAAAAAAATATAGATATTTTTAACCTAAATATTATAGATATTTCTAGAGTTTTTTTTTTAAATTAGTAAAGAAATAGTCAGAGATGTAGCCAAGAAACAGTTGCACTATATAAACATCCAAATTTGCCCATTTTAGGGTCAAGAAGAGCGAGTGGGGATAATATAGAGAGAGAAAACAGCGTAGAGAGACAGAGACTAGGGAGGAAAACAGAGGGGTTGAGAGTGTTCTGTAGGTGCTAATGATAAATGTAATAGCCTGTAACAGAGATGTACAGCCAATGGAGGCATGTTGTCACAGACAATTAATGTCTCTCCTCTCTCACTGTGTTGTTTGTTTGTTCCCTTGGGCTTAGGTGCAGCTTAACTAATGGTATATGGTCAAGGACATAAATTGTGTGTGACATTTTGCATTAGCGCTTCATTACAAAGACCCTGCTTTCCTACTGTTTAGCGATGGGCTGGCTAGCAGAGCTCAAGGTTTATTCACACAACGTTCTCACCTCAGTTTACCTCCAGGGCACTAGGGCTTACACAATAGCCAAAAGGGCTCTTGAAGAAATACACACTCTGACACTCGTAAGTTGCCTACCCATATCGTCAGAGCGCTACTCATATAACAACACATTCATTTGTCCCGAGTGTATTCGCTGTAGTGTATCAGATCTTCTGATTTTGACCCTCTCCAGCACCCTGATTGTGAGCGTACAGTTAGTGTCTAGTGACATCTGTGCTATCTCATGGGTCCATGCATATATAATATTCTCATATGCATAATACCACAAACGGAGAGCTAAGCAGACCGGAACTCTAATGTCAGAGAAAAGCAGCTGCTGCTTCAGTTTTGATCTTCTCTCTATGCCTGGGATAATGAGCTACTGTATGTTGTATCATTTCTTTGGGAGATATTTGACTCCTGCAGTGTTAGAGGACAATAATAATGATTATTAAAATTTAATTTGAAACAAAATTGTGAAAAGGCGTAGTTCGCAATCTGCCATCACAAAGTCTTCCCTAAAGGTTTTTCTTGTGCATATTCGGGGTGTTTTAGCTCTCTAGGTCCTTGAAGGGCAATTCATAGTTATTCAGTGCAGTGTGCTTTGCGATAAGTGAAGGATAAGACTAATCTAAAGAGGCAGGGAAGCATTGACTTGCAAATCCAGCCAAACATAAATTCAATGGTTTTATCTGGTCCAGAGAAATGAGCAAACAGGACTTGGATTCACAGCGCTGCTTTCTGTGTGAGGTGTTAATGCATGTGCTCCCAGGGACGTTCGGACTGTGTTTACTCGTTCTTATTGACAGCTCAACACTTTCCTACCAAACCCATTTGTATCCAGAGATGCATGGTATTGCTAGCATGGTGAGCCAAGTTAATTACAGTCCCAAAATGGCCCGTTCCTTCATGCAGTCCTTTAACATGGTCGTCGAAGGCTACATTAGCCTGAAGCATTTCATTTAGTTAAGGAGGATCTTTCACAAGCTTTGCACTACCTATAATTCCCAATTCCGTTTTTATTCAGCTATAAATCAAAATATTTTTTATAATAAAAGATAACTGAAAGAGTTTAGTTCTGGCACAGGCAGCATTGTAACCATTGTACAATTTCAAAAATTACTGATTTGATGTGCTTTATATTGACAACTTTAACCAACATATTCGTCTCACAGTTGATTTTAATAGAATTTGGTGTTAGCGTGTTGCTAAGCTAACAGTGATAGTCTAATTAGCATAAAAAGAATAGCAAACGAATTATGAGTTGAATAACGTTTAATTGTTTTTCATTGTTTTACAAGTACTTTTCAGTGTTGCAATCTATTTATGAGCTTGTCACAATGGATTGTGGCATTGCCTTCTGCGATACAATGCTGCCTTAGGAGGTCGCTAAAATTAGCCATTTTAAGTTACTTTTTTTGAAAGCCTTCAAATTGCAAGTGTGTCGATGATCCCTCAAAATTCTGCCTGTGTAGGCAGCCACCTAGGTTTTGGAACAGAGCTATTGTCTGCTTAGCTACAGTCTGAATGGTTTTCTCTTTTCAATGCTCTCCTTTCTTCTGGTTTGGCTTGGAGTTGTACTGACCTCACCCTTTTGGATGCCTCACATTATACAGAGCCAGCTTGCTGCAGGATATTGTTGTTGGACTATAAGTCTGACTTACTAACACAGAGGCTTTTTCCAGGTTACTAGAGATCAGGCGCATGCATATGTACATTGTGTCTCCACCGTAAAACCCTGTGTTCCTCCTACTAACAATATTTATGTACAGGTTTGGCTTGTTCATTTTGTTGATATCCCCTCTCTTCTTCTTGCACAGTGAGGGCGCCTCTGATACCGACTCTGAGGTGGAGGACCGTGTTGACGGGGTGAAGTCATGGCTGTCCAAAAACAAGGGCTCTGCCAAGAACCTGTCAGATGATGGTAGTCTGAAGAGCTTAAGGTCAGTACTGCAACCTCATTTCCCTCGGTTATCCCACAGAATGGTTTAACAAAACCAAATGCAGCAAGCAAGAAAAAGGTATTTGGAAAAGCTAATTAGCTAGCGCCAAGGGTATTTTCTGTTGGTATTGTCTAGCTTATTCTCCCCATTGTCAGCAGTTTGATAACAGAGGCTTCTATAAAAGGGAACGGCTTCACAGGCAGATTAATGGATATGCCCACTGGCCAGTTGGCATGCCTACCTGCGCCTTTCTGCTGAAAATGAATGGGTCTTTGCACCAGTGGACAGATTTTTACTGTTTATTCTTTTTACCAGAAGATTTAAGTTTGGCTCTTGAGGTTCTTGTGCTTTTAAAACCTTAAGACCGTTTGAGTCATAATTTCAATCATTTTGATCATTTCAGTCCTATCTGTCAGAAGCACTCTTCCTAGTATAAATTTATATAGTATAACTGGAGAATTATAGTCCATATCAGCACCAGTTTTTGTGCAGTTACCTGAAATATTATAGCCTAAAAGGATCTTTATGTCTACATTTATATGTAGATACCTGAGCTTATGGATTAACTATTGATTTTAAATCACAGACGCTTTATAGTCTTTCTTAAGTGCTTTGAATTCCCTGCTGTCACATCAAACTTTCATCTATATTCTGCCCTGTCTGCTTGGATATACATCTACTGTTATTTCTCTTTTTGGGTGTCAGTCATCTTTTAAGTTTTTATCAGTGTTTTTTCTCATTCTCATATTTCCATCTCTATCCTCTCCTCCCTCCATCTGTTTGTCTTTCTACACTGTGCGCACCCCGTCTGCCCCTCCATCTAGATATGCTGTAAATGTTGACGGAAAGGAGGGAAAAGAGTGGGAAGAGGGTAAAGAATGGAAAGACAATGGCAAAGGTAAAGAATTAGAACCCAGCAGGCCTGTATCTGTCATGAGTTCCCTCAGCTACAGGAAACGCTCCAACATGAAGGACTCCATAGGAGGTAAGGGAGACGAGAGTTCGCTCCTCAACACTCTCAAAGAACAATCCAATTCCCAGGACCTCTCCTCTTTCCGCAAGAACAAAGCCAAGCAAGAAGCTGAGGATGACTCCTACTCTGTCAGCTCCTGGAGGAAGGGAGGAGATGATCTTGACGATCGGGGTTCTGTTATCTCTCAGGCCTACTCGGAGGCAGCCAGTCGGGCAAGGAAGGGCATGGACAGCCGCTGGTCTGATTTTGATAAGGAGTCCGTTGTGTCTTCTATAGCCCCGAGCCGAGTTTCCTCCTGTCGTACTGCGATGGATCTAGATGACGATGCTATTTCCAGCGTGAGTCGCATGAGTTCGGTAAGCCGGCGTCGGAGCATGCCTCGTCTCGACGATCGCCAGAGTGAATACAGTTCAGCCGTCAGCCCCAGCCTGAGTCGCCGCAGTCCAGGCAGCGTGAGCCGTTCCGACTCCCGCATGTCACTGTCTCGTAGCTGTCGCCTCAGTGAATTTGACGTGGACGATGACGCCCGGAGCGTAGCATTCAGCGAGGCTCGCTCCAGCGCCTACAGCCCTCACTCCACCTCTGGCAGAAGCTTCTCCATGCCTCCGCAAGCCCGGACCACTGACTCCAGCCCGCCTGAGGTTTCAGACGTCAAGCCAGTCAGTCACCGCAACTACCTTGACCCTGACCTGGAGGCTGCCATTAATGAAGTTTTGAGCTTCAAACCCATTAAGTTCAAGCGCACCAGCTTGGAAGACTCTGAAGCAGAGAAAGATAAGCCGGGCGAGGTGGAGGATGACAAGAAGAGCGTCAGCAGCTCTAGGACTGGCAGAGACAGTGGCCGCTCCTCTAGCCTGCGCCGCTCTGCTTCAGCCGTGGACTTTATGCGTTCCAGCAGCAGCCTCAGCACTCGCAGCAGCCGCAGCAAAAAGGGCAAGAGCAAGAAGAAAAAGAAGAAAAGCCACAGCTCTGAATCCGACAGCTCTGACGACAACCGCAAGAAGAAGAGCTCCAAGAAGAAGGGCAAGAAATCCAAGAAGAAGTCCAGGAAAGAGTCTTCGTCTTCCTCCTCCTCCTCGGAGTCTGAGTCTAGCACAGAGTCGGACTCCAGTTCAGGAGCATCCACTATTTCATACAGAAGCTCCAGCAGTATCAAGAAAGCCCCTGGCAGGCAGGCCTCAGGCTCTGAGGGTGAGCTAGAGCCTGAAGGCCCCTCTGAAGAAGCTCCACCACGGTCTAAGAAAGAAGACAAAAAGAGGAAGAAGAAAGTAGACAATCTTATGATGAAGTACCTGTACAGGCCTGACAGTGACTAAAGATGGCAGTAGGTGATACTTGGTGTGGGGTGAAGGAATGCTACAAGCATGGTGTTAAACTAATACTCAAGTACCTCAGTACTGCCTGATATCTTTCATTGCATTTTACCATTACGTTACTTTCAGTTTATCTTTACACGGTTTTCTTTCACTTTGTTACTCACACACATTTCCAGTCATTTTTGTAGCTATAACAGGGGTTCTCAACCTTTTTGTCTCTAAGGCTCCCTTGGTCTATACTAGAAGGCCCTCCTATCTTGCTGATATGTTTCTCTGGTACTTCTGTTTTTAACCATTTTCATGAAGAATGTTATAACTCAATTTAAATAATTGTAAGACTTTTTGGCTCCCCCTTAGAAGTTCGCCGTGACCCCCTAGTGGGTCCCGGCCCCCTGGTTGAGAGCCACTGTTCTATATCATTCACTGAAATATTTTTGTGATTTATTAACTCAAGATAACAGCTGTGTTACCAAAGTCAGTTTGAAATTCTTTCTCTGGTCTTGGGCATAATTTAACATAAAATTGATTAGGACTGCTTGCCAGCAATTAACCTGAAGTTTGTATTATTATGGGGAAGATAAGACTCAGTGACACAAAAAGTTAGCGTTGACTTTTTGAAGAGGGTGAGGTATTCATGCTTTCTCTACATCTCTCTACTTGCTCTTGTATAATTAGAGGGCAGTTCATTTATATGTTAATTCACTGAAAAGATTATGAGTAGATATGAAGAATATTACAAGTTGTTTCAAAATTAACCATAGTTTTTTATAAAAGTAGATTTTTAATAGACAGTTTGATTGCTTTTATTTGTATTCAACTCTGTACTGACTTAACTGTGCAGACACTTCTGTACCCCCCACCTGTGTCAGTACTAGGGTTCATAATATATCGGTACTATATTGGTTATCATCCGATTTAAATTATTATTATCATTTTAATGTGCTGCTATTGGTCAATATTGGATAATTTGGATATTTAATTGTAATACTCATTTTCCCCTTTTTTACTTTCTAAAGCTCACTAAAGTTTATTATTAATTAATTTAACACTGTTAAATGTATTCTTTAGCAAATCTCAAATTGGGTATCTATTTTTCATAGTGTATATTATAATGCTGTGATGCCTAAATTAACTTGTAGCATTTATAAGGATTGATTTTAGTTTAGTGTTTTTCTTCTTTTTAACTATTTAGGCAATATATTATTGAATTTTAACATCAACTATGTATCAGTTATCAGCCATATTTTAATACTGATGCATCCAACAGTAACTTACCATTACTGTCATAATCACTTCTTAGTATTATTATTTTTTCTTTAGTATTTATCTAATGGTAATTTAGTTACCTAATGAAGCTGTCGTACAACTTCACTAACAATTATCCGATAAGGTGATGTTTCATGGCACTTCACCTGGTGTGATTTGGATGTGATTTTGTGTGTATTGCACCACTAACGCATCACCAAAGATTATATTGAATTATAGGGCCTGTTAAATATTGTTACCCCACGTTATAAAGTTTGATAGCCCAACATTCCTTCAGAGATTATCCTCTTTGGTCCCTCTTTCCACCAGCTGATCCTAATCAAAGCTTCTTTATCTCCCCCCTCCAGCCCACCTTCCTGTCGCAGACGCTTTTGCCTTGACAGATCTGATGAGGAAGAGGAAGAAGAAAAAGAGGAAGGGAGCGCGGGCCGAAGCACCTACCGCTCCCGCTACAAACGCAGCAGCTACCTGAATGACAGCGATGGCGAGACCACCGCGTAGCTGCCCCCCCCCACACACACACACGCATGCACTCACTTTCACAGAAAGGAAGACTTTTGAGTTAAAATCAGTGTCTTCCATAAACTTGGTTCCACAGAAGATTTCAGTGAGGAGGAGCATGATGGGACGCACTCTGGCAAAGATATACCCATCATTTCTTTTGACTTGTTATTAGTATTATTATTTTACATGTGCTTTGTGTTTAGAGCTTTAAAGGGTTTGTACAGCAACATGAATCACAGCACTGTTGACTCTTTCCTGTTTGTGTGCTTTTACTTCTGACATTCTTCCTCTTCCTTTCTAAATAAGCAAACGCTGTGCTTGCATTCTTGCCCCGGTCAGGATTCAGTAATGGATATTGCTTGGGGGCAACATGCTACAGCCTCTCGCATGGTCACGGCTGAGCCAAAGATACATGGCACTGTGTAAACGAGAAATGTCTGGCTTTTACTGTTCTGTTAGATTTAAAAGAAAAGAAAACCAAGTGAAAAAAATATGCACAGAAAATATTGTATCACCAAAAAAAAGAAACGAAAAGAAAAAAGCTTTGTTTTGGGTTCATGAGCAAAATAGTTTTTCGTTCTTGACTTTAAGTCAGAAGAGAGGAGGGAGTTGAGGTGGGACTGATTTAAGACAACTTTCTTTCCATCTCTGCAACTGAACACACAGTTTTTTTTTTTTTAAACAAACTTGCTTATATCTTTCTCTCTCTGCCTCTTCGCTTTCATACGGTGAAGAATTCATGTTTTTTGCTCGAATAAGTGAGAGTACGCCATGCTAGCTGATAAAAATAGAGCCTATTTCTCCTCTCTGTCTTTACTTTTTTGATCTTTTATGTGTAGAGGAAAAACGTTGGATCAGGTCAATGATATGAGAAGTGAGCAGCGGTTTGGGGTGTTCGGGTCTGGACTCTCATCTCTCCATAATATGCCTTGTCTTTTTCTGTTCTGACTGTATTGACCAAGTGCTCGCTCATAGTAGGTGTTACATGGCTCAGCGTTTTTTCTTTCTTGTTGTGGTCGTTGTCGTTCTCAGGCTTTTTTGTTTTGGTTACCGTAGATGTCTGGCTTTCTCAAGGGAATGCCTATATTCTTGGGTATATTGGGCATTGTGGCCATTTCTCATCCAACTCCACTGATACTGGATAAACAGCTTGCTTTTCGTGCTGATGTGATGCAACCAGAAGCACAAGATGGAGACAGAACCGATACTGTGAAATCCCAGCTTCCCTACAGCATGTCGTCACATTGGATTCATCAGTATTTTTGGCCTTACCTAATGGCTTTTGAGACTCACTTGAACCTGTATGGACACGCACCCCTCCGAACTCCGTTGTTGCCTTCCGTTGTTGTTGTTTTGTTGTTCTGCTTTCATTGTAGTATTTATGATCTAGCATTGATGGATTGAGCAAGCTGCCAAAATATAAAACAACAGCATAATAACAATGAAAGGATCTCATTGCTTCTCTTTGATTTTTAAAGGGAGACAGCGTGTGTATTTTACATGTGTATTAGTTTTATAGACCCTCTGCAAAGGTCAACCACTTTATCCTCTTTTCTATGCAGTCAATATTGATTTTAATATGGAAAATAAATGATGTCTTTGGCGAATTAAATCACATTGCTTCAAGATGCATAACATTTGCTGGCTGTACACATTAATATAAAAATATATAAATATCTGTATGATTCATTTTAGCTTTCAAAATAGCTAATGTTTATTTTCTTTATTGAATAAATGACCACTTGATAAGTAATAATTTTGCATTACAGTTTAATATATTGTAAATAAATGACGGTGATTGTTTTAGACATGTTTCAATATGCTTATTTCATAATTCATCTTTTTTTTATATAACAGATAGAATGTTTTTTTAAATAAAAATCACATTCTGGCATGTTCAACACACCATTTTCTTACATTTTAAAGCTGCAGTGTATAATTTCTGCGCCATTAGTGGTTTCAAATAAAATTCCAAAAAATGTTTCATTAATAAATAATAACAAAATGTTTAATCTCAAGGGTTTATCCTAAAGAATACATTTATTGCAATAAGCAATAGTATTTTTCAAAAAGGTTCTATTGTTTGGAAAACAGAAACCATCATTACTTTCACTAATAAAATGTTGAAAGCATAAATCATACAAATTTCTCTGCTCAACCCAATTGTAATGCTGTTTATGTGCAAAGAAATTACACACAGCAGCCTTTATTTTTCCTTTATCCAGAGCTTTTATATTTTAATAAATCATGTTAGTAGAAAGATAAAACCTGCAATCATCTATATTAGAGCAACCGATTCTGAGTGTGTCTTCTTTTATATTTCCAAAAGATAAGAAGAAACATCTGAATGGAGCCTTAAATTTCAGCATTTAAATACAAAGTATGCAGCCAAATTTCACAGAGCAGAAAAGCCCTGTCTATGGTTCACATTCAACAAGCTTTTCTTTTCCATTGGCTGCTTGCTTCATTGCACAATAGGAAGGCTTGCAGTAATTTCTATGAGCTAACAATAGGAAAGGCAGCTTACTGGACACAGCGCAGCTTGAGCTTTCCATTGGCTCCAGTCAAAGCAGAGAAGTAGGTAAGTTGAGTGCGAGCCAACAGCAGATCTCACCATTATTATATAAACCATTATTTTATTAGGGGCCAAGCCCTGAAAGGGTGTAAGCCCCTATTGTATCCGTTAGTTGTTTCTTCTTTTTCTTCCCGAATGGGAGTCAATGGCAGCCCTATGAACCGTACGTAGAAAAATGGTGAAATTTGGCACAATTCTAGAGATGGCCGTGAATAGTGATTGGACCAATTTTGGAGTCTCTAGGAACAACTCTATAGCGCCACCACCGGTTCAAAAATTCAACGTTGAAATGGTTATAACTTTTGAACCCTTTGATCTAGAAAAATGAAACTTAGTACACCTGATTCCACTCATTATGGTGATCGCAATCAATATCTTACATTAAGACTCCGCTCATTACAGTAGTGGCCATTTTGAAAAGTACAGTTATCAGTTTTTTTGCTGCTACTCATTCAAATTTTGTTCAATTCTTACGAAAATTGGCTCAGGTGATCTTTGGACTGAGCCGCACAGCAATGACTGAACAGATTTTTTTTATTCATCTTTGTTCAAAAATTATGGTGTCGCAAACTTAACGAGGTTGACCCAAAATTGGTTCAGATGCTGTATCACGGCCAAAGTTTGATCATTCGAAACGAAAATTGGTACTTCATCGGAACCATGATCTGTGGGTCCGTGCCAAATTCGAGAACTGCGCCACCTACAGGTCATGAGATCTGGAAAATGGCTATTTTAGCCAATAACTTTTGTCAGAAAATCATAATCCAACAATGTGACTCCGCCATATTGGAGCAAATGATAAACAGTTTTTTCACTACTCCTCCTACAAATGTTGCCCAATTTTGTCCAAATTCTGCTCAGATGATCTTTGGACCAAGCCGCACAGAAATGACTGAACAGATTTTTGATAGTTGCCACCATTCCGGAGATATTCCTCTCTGAAGTTGACCTAGCCTGTGTTTGTTGTCTTATGCTGGTAAGCTTAGCACGTTAATTGGTTAGCATGCTAACCAGTTGCAATTCTTTCTAATGTGGGTCTTCAGCTATCAAGCTAAGCTACATTAGCATAGCATGCTAATCTGGTTAACATGTTATGGAACTTTTTTTGTGAACTCATCCTCACTCTGAAACCTCTCCTCAGCAGGCTGGTGAACATGCATGAGTGATTTCTCAACGTGTTACACCACGGATCCTGAATACATCGGGTCATGGGTTCGCAACTCAGTGTGACATGTGCCCAGACCGCATGAGGTACTGTGTCAGGAAAAGATGCATAAATTGCATCTGTTCCAGGCATTGTGCCTAAGAATTATCTCATCTGAAGCTGTTACATTGCATGCAATCCTTTTATGTACAAATTCATTGTTCTTCTTCTTCCAGAATGGTAGTCAATGGCAGCTCTATGAACCACAAGTAGGAAAATTATGAAAATTGGCACACTTGTAGTAATGAGTAGTAATCTGACCAATTTTGGATGATTTAATCTAAACTTTTTAAATACAATATACTCTGCATTAATTCTTCATTTTGACTTGATTCTCTCTTGAAACTATTGAATTTCAGCAGCTGTGTAAATGCATGTCTGCCAAGTGGTGCAATGAGATGAGTGACAGGTACAGTACCTGCCCCATAGATAGTGGGTTCGAGTCCTGTGTGGGACAACTTTAAAATTGTGTAGAAAGATGTCATTTCAATTCCTTTATTAAACGGGTAAGAGCTGTACTAATCTTTCTTACTCTTGGATTAGAAATAAGCGTGTGTTTTTTTCTTCATTCTGTGTTCGTTCTCATCAGAACTTCTGTTCATTTTGATTTCATCCTATCTGTACTTCTGAACCTATCTTTTCTTCATGTGGATTCTATTTCTGCTGTTTTTGCTCTTCTGGCCCTTTCAGCGGCTTGGCCCCGGACTGCTGCTTGCAGCTATATTCTTAAAATGCATTTAAATACATTTCTTACCTAAAACCTAGACTTATAACGATTTTGTTCCATATCTCAACTATACCTATTGAACGAATAATTGCTATCCTGAACACATATTTGAATGTACTTTTCTATGCCTTCTGTCTTCAGGAGAAGCACTTACTGACATCATGCTGAGACCTTTATAGCCATTTATAAGTGCAGAATGTAAGCTTGATTTTTTTTTTTTTTTATAATGGCCTGTTATGACGACAGCAGTACAAATCAATATGATATATAATAAGACCTTGCATAACATATAGTGCTCTTTTAAAACAATATGACAGTCTGAATTTAGAGGTGCTGCGGCCTTCTCACTGAAGTGTCCTTGCATTCTCTTACGCAAACACCCGCTGTGCAGATAAATTGAATTTATAGATGAGATGGCACTTGCCTCACATCAAAACAGTGTCTGTAAAACACCTGTCTATTTTCAAAAACTATTTTTATTTTTTAATTTCAATATATATACCTTTCAAAAGTTTGGGCTTAGTAAGATTGAAAGAAGTCTCTTTTGCTCACCAAGGCTGCATTTATTTCATCAAAAATACAGCAAAATTAATTAAAGATTTGGTCAAAAGCTGCGGAAACCATGTAATTAACATCTTAAGCATTTTTAAAATTGGTTTTACAACAGCATGAAGCAAGTTACACATGGTTATGGTGGCAACACTAGCAATTACACACAGTTTTTTGTCCTTTGTAGCTGTGTAACAAACAGCAGCTGTCAGTCTCTTCCCACTCATAACCCACGGGCGTCATGAACGTGAACACTAACTCAAAGAGCAACACACCCGCCAGCAGTCCTGGGGCAAAGCTTTATGTGTGTGTTCCAATTATGGCATGCAAGCACGTGTCTGTGACTGGAGCTGAGGATGTAATTCAGCATGTGTATGGATGTGAATGTAATGGCGTGAGGGATGATGTAGGAAGTGTGATGCACATTTTCTGTTTCTAGGTCAAATTCTGCCCCTTTTAAGACCATAACATTTGAAAATACCTTTTTTAGCGTCATAATCAAACTTTTGGAGGTATGAAACATGTTTGACTGGAGGCAGTGTTTGCCTGTGAGTGCATTATTTATGGTCATGAAATCTGTTTGAGGGCTTCTTTACAATGTCCTGCTCATTCTTTCCATGTGTACGGAAACAAAAGTCTCCAGTACAAAATGAGCCTTCTTTTATAATAAGGCAGCAACAGATAAAAGACACTAATGATTCATATATTTACTAATAATAAATCAGAATAAATTTTAATTGACCCTTTGCTAAGCTCCTCCTTTAAAAATGTTACTGACCAATCCTTCCATAGCAACTGAGGCCATTTTCTCTTTTTTACAGAAATTCTTTAAAAAATACAGTAAAATATTGTTACCAAGTAACTTATAGTGATACAATAAGGAACTAAGAGCAAATAGTGATTTTTTTGTAGTAGTAGTTTTGTAGTAATAGTGATTTTGCATCTCCAAATAATGAATTATTGATTAATATTTAAAGAGAGAGAGAGAGAGAGAGAGAGAGAGAGAGAGAGAGAGAGAGAATATTGTACAGAAAATCATGCTGTTTATTATGAGATGACCTGTAAAGCTCATTAGCAACAGTGACCAAAGGGGGTGTAGCTCATTTTAAGTAAATAAATAATACATAGCCTATGCTATATCGTGGCCACGACATATTATCACGTGCTCACGAGTTAGTATGATGTTCCTACAAATTAATATCTCATGGCCACGACATACTGTGTTATCACATTCCCATGCACAAGTTAATGCACTGGCCAAGACAAAAGTGAACCGAACATGTCCCGTTCCAGTCATCGTAATAGACTAATCATTATCAATAGATAAAAAATAAAAAAAAACTCTTGAGTTTCAAATGACAAATATTTTTGAGCCTCTGTACTTTTCACTCCAAAACTCTTAACAGTGGATGTTAAAGAAGAAAAGAGTATGGAATGCATCCCCTCTCTCTCTCTCTCTCTCTCTCTCTCTCTCAAACATCCTTTCTTTTCTAAATAACTGGAATGAAATAGCCAGAATCTCCATTAAAGTGCCGCTTTAGAGCTATTAGAAACCAGCATCTTGAGTGCTTATGTCGAGCTATTAGCTGTACAATCTTTCTGCTTGTCCTCGAGACGGACAACAAGGCAAAAGTTCCAAATCCATTAGTTTTTCTTGTCAGAAGTATAGACTAATCAGAAGTAGCGCGAGTGTTTGAAGTCAGAAATAGAACAGAGCATCAGTTTACCGTCGGTGGTTTGTCGTGCTGTGCCGCATCCAGTGTAGACAGTCTCACTGGTTATAATGGGTTCTATTATCTTTTGTCGCGTCGCACCGCTTACATCCAGTGTAGACACAGTGTTTCTCAATCAATGCACATTAGCTACCTTATCCTTTCTAATATTATGTCAGGGAATGTTGTTAAAACCTAATCATATTATCATACCTTCTCTTGTTCCCTGGCCTTGGCCATTGTGAACAGTGCGGAAAATGAAGAAAGCTTGCATGACTTTGGGCGCAGCTCTGATTGGCCAATCACAGTAATTTAGTTTGTTAATTATCATAAGAGCATTTTTTATTTGCATGATAGGCTTTACATAACACACAACACCATTAAACTAATGGGATGGATAGTAAGGTGGTTATATAGAGTGGATGCTTTTTGTCATTTTTTTCAACAATGGGGATGCAATGTCATCCCTCCTCAATTCCCCCCTCAAACCGAGCAATGCTACTGTTGGTATCTGTTTCCTTCCTCAGAGGCCACTTCCACTCTCTGGGATACAATTGTCTGACACTATATCTGGATTGTAATATCCTCTGATGAAAAGGAGTGATGTAATATTCATAGGTTGCCATTATTACCCTGCTGGGCTGCAATGTGTCATAAGAGAGGTGGAAGTACAAACACAGGGTGGGCAAAGATGCAAGTGTTGCCTCTCCCCAGTGTACATGAGACAAGGATAGGCTGTAACAACATGTGATGCCCTCTATGTTTCCAACTAGCAGCGCTGGCTCCAGGCTCATTACACTACCAAATGTAGCTGACTCTCCCAGATCCCAGAGGATAGCATCCCCAAGACTGACACGCGCTTGCGACACGCCGGGATCAGAAAGCAGCAGGTACCTGTTGTTCACATAGTGAAAGAAGTAAATGGACATCAGAGAGGACATGGAGTGTTATCAGGCTCTTGGGGGCTAGTGGTTAAAGGCACCAAGTCCATGTAATCAAAATTGACCATTTCTAATGGAGTATTGCAGTATTTATTATAAATGATTTATCTGCGCACATAATTATTTTTAAAGTTTGTGCGCTCTCATTTTTTAGTTTAAAAACGCAAGATGCTGAGTAGTGTAATGAGAAAAAAAGGTCTAGAGATGCGTTTTTTTAAAATGTCTTAATTTGAGCTTTGCGTTTTTAGAATGCTGTGTCATGAGCGAGCGAAAAACAATGGAAAAGCAGCTAACTGTAAAAGCTTTTTTTGTTTTTGTTCGGCCACTGAACAAATAGTCCAAACGAAGACAATAAACTGCAGCTGCATCTGTGAGCAATTTACTAATGAATCAGTGTTTTGAACAAATTTGTTTGAGTAAATGATTGACTCACATTGTTGCGTTCCTTAATTGAGTCTTTTGAACGAATCAGTTGAGTAAATGATTCAATGACTCACTCATAAAGTCACTTTTTTAAACGATGTAACCTGCAGAAAAATCCTCTCCACTAATGGATGGAGTGGATGAGCAGATTAAAAGTCCCAGTGCCGCTGGACTAAACGTCGCTCGGCCAATCAAATTAGAGTATCAGAACTACCAGTTGAATCAGAATCGAATAAAACATTCTTACATAAAAGATAATCAAATCAAACATGGCTTGCGGAACTACATTTGGAGCTCTACTTTCTACTTTCCAAATCGTTTTACTTTACATTGTTTACAACATATTGTCTTATTAAATATATGTGATCCTGGATCACAAAACTAGTCACATGTCGTACGGGTATATTTGTTGCAATAGCCAACAATACATTGTATGGGTCAAAATTATCGATTTTTCTTTTATGCCCAAAATCATTAGGATAAGATCATGTTCCATGAAGGTATTTTGTAAATTTCCTATCGTAAATATGTAAAACATTTATTTTTGTGAGTGAATGCAGCACAATCGAGAACATAAATAATCAACTTTAAAGGCGATTTTCTCAATGTTTAGATTTTTTTGCACCCTCAGATTCCAGATTTTCAAATAGCTGTATCTCGACCGAATATTGTCCTATCCTAACAGACCATACGCCAATGGAAAGCTTATTTATTCAGCTTTCAGGTGATGTATAAATCTCAATTTCAAAAAATTTACCCATGTGACTGGTTTTGTGGTCCAGGGTTACATAATATTATAGCCTGACTTCGTCATACTCATATTCTAGTCAGAATGTGAGTCTGATACCGCTCCATAGAGATTTGATTATGGGGCGTGTCTCAACCGAACTAGGAAAAAAAAAAACTGCACTCAATTGGATAGACCTACAACCAATCAGAGCAACGGAGTAAATGACGCATGTTCTTCATTCATATTTTCAACCAACAAAATGAATGCGCTGTCGATATCTTCTATAACAGACGCGATGGCGGAATCTACACGTGATGTTTCATAAACAAAGTTCGGGAGGAGCACGTACAAATAATCAATCCAATATCAACTTGTCATCAAACAATACCATGTCTAACGTTACCGAGGAAGCATATTCACTCTGTCAACTTACCTAACACTCCTTGACAGTTTTTCAGCATCCCTCGGTCCCTCCACCACCCCGAATCCTCACTCTTGTCTTGTTCTCTCACAACCAGGAACACGGGGGGAGTATGGCTACCGAGCCCACAGCCCTCTCCTCGGACAGCACGTCATATACGCATTTATTCTATCTTACTTATTTGTGTGAACTCATGACATCTCATATAGCCTACGCATGTATTCTATCTGACTTATTTGTAAATGTGAACTCGTGAAATCTCAATTCTCCAGCTGCAGTCGTCTTTGTTGTAAACTAATTCAAATCAAGCGTTCTTTGGTGACGTAACCGCAGACCATCTGTCCATCATCGATTAAAGCCCGCCCTGGCAATTTGATTGGCTCGGCCTTCTAGGAGCCGAGCATAATTACTCCTCAATGGATCGAGTCCAGACCGAACTTCCCGACCAAAAAATGTTGTGGGCGGGGTTCGGGCTGGCACCCAGGCTAATAATATTATATATTACAAATATAAAATGTATTAGAGTGACTCATAATTCACTTCAAAATATTTTTTACAGTAAATGGCATGTAGTATCCTGTTAAATCAATGTAAATTACAATTCATCATTAATGATTAAATAAACCCTTTTTCCATCACATATAGTAACCAAATAACAGTTTTTTTTATTTCCATTTTCATTTATTGCAGAATAATCCACTATTTTTTTTATATTTGCAGTTGAATCCCAAAGGCGAACTCTTGTCAAAAAAAAAAAAAAAAAAAAAAAAGAGTCCCCCAAGTGACTCATATGCTGGCTCTACACTACTCTGCCATAACCCAGGGATATTGATCTTTACTGGTGCTGTCATCATAGTCTGCGTTGCCATGTTCTCTGATCCCCTCCTGTTGGAATGAATTCTGGCCCTCTTGACCCTCACAATGTCTTCCCGCAAAGAGCTCCTCTGGGGTTTATGCGGGCAGCCAGTGTGCTGCAGGATGATTACTCCAGGGACGGAGCATTTTGTTTGCTATCGAAGTCTAAAGGAGCGAGCGTTTTTGGTAGACAGCCACTAATTAATGTCCGTCTCTTGAGGCAGGGTGTGCTGCATTACATAAACCTTGGGGTTTGACTGGCAGGGGTCAGGGAGGCCTGACCTCCTTTTTATTACACACTCATCTGTGGATATAAAAATCATAGAAGGCCAAAAAAAAAAAAAAAAAGCGAAAAAAAATTTGAGCGCATGATACTCGATTTCAGGCTCCACAGCAGGTGCAGGGTCATAGATTTAAAATGACTGGGGTGTTTGTGATTTAAAATGACTGGGGTGTTTGTGCTGTAAACATCATTTATTCTGTATTTCAGAAGGCTAATAAAAAACACAGAGATGTAAGACAAGGTTTTACAGCAGAGAGAAGCGCTTATATCGAAAAACTACACCACAGTGCTTTTTTGTAAGGGTATGATGTCCAAATGTATTTTAAAATCACACAGCAAGTAATTTTGTGTGTGTGACTTGGATACATCTAAAATATTTCTCACGAAAGCGTTGGATTGTTGTTGATGTGATGCAAATAAAATGTGCAAAAATGAAATATAATCATTAATTAACCTCAGTTTACCTGCGTCTGCTGACTTAAAATAATAAAACGCTGCTAATGTACCTGCAATAACCTAAATTCAATTCAATTCACATTTATTTGAGCTTTTCACAATAGATATCGTTTCAAAGCAGCTTTACAGAAAGTGCATGTTTCTATCAGAGGTGACTGTGTCCAAGTAAAATCCATATGTCCAGAAATGTACAGTTCTAAGATAATACAAATCATGCAGTTAGCTAACATCATGTATTCATTTAGGCAAAAACAATATCATTAAAGCAGATATTACAAGTTGTGAATATAATTATTACTATTTATAGAAAATTTGGCAGTGGTGCATGTTGATTCACTATCCGCGTTATCTGAAGTCCTCTCAGGGGTTGGAGTCATCTCTTCCCAGGTGTTGGGGGTTCTGAAATCTGCGTAACAGACTGGATCCAAACTCGAGCTGGCATAATATCTAGTTGGCATCCCGAGTTAGAAACCGAAAAGCAAGGAAAATAATCAGCGTAGCTGCTGTTCATAATATTTCAAGCAACAAGATAACCATGTGCTCTTCATCTGATATAACGTACAAGGTTATGAGATGCATTATTTGAATGCTTGGCTAAAGAGATGTTTCTTTAATCTAGATTTAAAGTGGGAAAAGTGGGAGAACATTTATCAGAAAGTCTATTTCAGATTTTAGGAGCCAAATGTGAAAACGCTCCCCCTCCTTTAGTGGACTTGGATAGGTACTACCAAAAGTCCAGAGTTTTGTGACCTTAAAGAGTGTGATGGATTGTAGGGAGATAGAAGAGCAGTTAAAGGGATAGTTCACCCAAAAATGAAAATTCTGTCATCATTTACTCTCCCTCAAGTTGTTCCAAACCTGTATGACTTTCTTTCTTCTGCTGAACACAAAAGAAAATATTTTGAAGAAAGTCGGTAACCAAACGACTGATGGACCCCATAGTAAGAAAAAAAATAAAAATACTATGGATGTCAATGGGGACCAGCAACACGTCTGCTGCAGGTACCAACTCTTTCAGTAGTGGGGATTTGATCTAGTAAGCTTGTAGTTGGTTTAGATGTAATACGTTTATTTAGCTCTTCCTGTCCTATAGCTGTAAAGCACTTTAGATGTTTTTGAGGGGTGATAATTGAGGCTGAATCATAAACTGCTGTCAAAGGTTGTACATTTACAATTGTATTTCTGATACTTTCCATTTTCTTAGTGAAGAAATGAATAGTCATTACTAAATGACAAATGGTGCGAAAACAAGCAAGAGAGAAATATGACAGCTCAAAATAAAACTACAACTTGTTTCATTTTCATTTTCTGAGAGGATGTGTTTATATGATGCAATGTCATGATGCATCCTCAGTCAAGGACAATCCAAATCACAGGCAGGCGGTTTGAGCCCTGTGCTTAAATTAAACCCCCTGTCCAATCTGCCCAGTCCTTTACAGAGGTAAACATCTCTCATCACCATAGCAACACAAGCCTTTCTGTCTCTGTTGTCAGTCAATGTGCGCTTTTCTTCATCCAACTCGCATGTCAACTCGATACATTGACAACTTCCAGAGGGCCAATTTTTTTTCGCCATTTCCCTGGAGAGGGCAATATTTGAGAGAGGGAAACGGCAAGAGTGATATGCTTATAAGAACAACAGCAGCCTGTACTTATTTCTATGAGTTTTAAGATTGAGTTAGTTGTCTTCGTCATCCTCCTCTCTGCTGTGAAGTGGTGGCTGATGAAAAAACACTTGATAGATTGGCATCAGAATTCTGCTTTAACCCTCTTGCATGCATCAAGAAATTTCTATTTCTGTTCATTGAAATGAATTCTGCAATACTACAAATTGAATGTGTAATGTTAGTGTAATAGACTTTAACTGCTACATGACAGAATCTACACATCCATTTCAAATAAATGATGTTCTTTTGTACTTTATATTCCTCAGAGAATCCTGAAAATAAACAAAATGGTTTCCTGGTTTCTGTGAAGCATTGTTTTCAACTTGGATAATAATAAGAAATGTTTTAGAATGATTTCTGAAGGATCATGTGACACTGAAGACTGGTAATGATTTGATTTGCCATCACAGGAATAAATCACATTTTAAAATCGTCTACCTTCCGGCATCCTGCATTGTTTCAGAGAGCACGTTTACCAGCGAACAACCTAATTCTCTCTCTCCCCAATCACTAAACATCTCCTTTATCATTGGAGAGCTATTTTGACTTTTCTAGGAAAAAAGCTCTCCTTTAGACCCAAGCCACGGAAATGACCCTTCCACGCATAAGCGAGGCGATGAAGAGGCCTGGAGCTGCATTCATTAAACCTCACTACAATGAAGCCTTTGCCTTCACAATAACTCCTGACGCTCTCATGGCATCACGTTCGCTCTCATCGGAGGTGATAAACATTAGCTCCTGCATGTTTGATGGCATTTTAATACGGCCATCAATACACTAATACTATCAATGCACGCTAACTTCTAACCAGGAGGATGAATGGGGCCCCTGGTAACCTGCTGTCACATTGTATAATTTCCTCATTCCCCCTGATGGTGCCGGTGGACGTCTAGAGTAAAAGGATGCCTGATTAGTGATTAACATGTTTACAGGGGAAAATGGGTCCAGGCAGCAAGTCAACAAATGACGCTGACTTCTCAAAGACAAATAGCTCAACGGCTGATGTCTTTTTAACAATACGCCCCGTTTGCCACCAGACCTCCTTCTCCGAGGCATCGAGGAGGAGTAATGTGTAAAATCATAAAAACTGACAAGTGTGCACTTTAATTTTAATGCTGTTGGCCACAGATGAATGCCTTCACAATCAGACAGAATCAGACGATACTGTTACAAACTCATTGCAGGAGGCTAATGGCTCCCTTGTCAGTGTAGCAGATGTTGAAACATGGCGGACTTACTCTTGCGATCAGCACTGGAGGTTATTGATCCGTCATCCTTCTCCTGAAGGCATTGGGTTTTCATGAAAGTCAGAGGAATCTCAGCAGGCTTTTTACATGAACGTTAATGTTAATTGATTATGTATTTATTTGTCCTCAAAGAGGAACTTCTTTTCCACAGTGGTGCATACATAATAAAGACACATAGGCCATTCAGACTTCTTATACAATAATTAACACACCAAATTACAAACATTGACAAAGGAGTGGCACACCAGTGGCTGATCCTCTCTGTGCATTGCATGGTTTGTTTAAAACCCGTATGGAAGTAGGGATGAAGCTCTTATAATTAGCCTTTCTACACATGGGTATTCTGTTCCTACGGCCAGAAGGGAGGGGGGTAAAATATTGATGAAGTGGATGATCAGAATCTTGTACAATTGTCAACACTTTACGGATCATGAATGACTTTAACAGTCAGAAAAACTGTAAGTTGAAACACCTATAATTTTGCTGGCTAACTGAGTTATCTTTTCAAGTTTGTTCTTATTAGTGACTAAAAGGATACATATATACAGCGGGGGAAATAAGTATTGAACACGTCATCATTTTTCTCAGTAAATATATTTCCAAAGGTGCTATTGACATGACATTTTCACCAGATGTTGGTAACAACCCAAGTAAGCCATACATACAAAGAAACAAACAAAAATAAGTTCAGAAATTAAGTTATGTGTAATAATGTGAAATGACACAGGGAAAAAGTATTGAACACATGAAGAAAGGGAGGTGCAAAAAGGCATGGAAAGCCAAGACAACTGCTGAAAACTTACAGCAATCCATTAAAAAGCAATCCAGCCCCTGTCAGTGGAAATTAATAACAGCTGGTTCAGTCCCAAATGATGGCCTACAAAAAGGTCTCATTACCAAGGTGTCACACAAGACACATCTCATGATGGGTAAAAGCAAAGAGCTGTCTCAAGACCTTCGCAACCTAATTGTTGCAAAACATAATGATGGCATTGGTTATACAGTAGGCGCCATTCTAAGCTTCTGAATGGTCCAGTGAGCACTTTTGGGGCCATAATACGGAAGTGGAAAGACAATAATTTCACCATAAATTTGCCTCGACCAGTGCTCCTTGCAAGATTTCTGATAGAGGAGTGAAAAGAATAATCAGAAGAGTTGTCCAAGAGCCAACACCAAGTTGTATGGTGTTTTTAGGGTAATGTGCACTGCCATTTCTCCTCCAAATATGGTGTGTATTATGGCATCCAAACAGTTCAATTTTGCTCTCATGTGACCACACTATATTCTCCCAGTATTTCACTGGCTTTTCCAAATGTTGTGCAGCAAACTTTAAATGAGCTTCAACATGCTTTTTTTTATTCAGTAATGGAGTCTTGCGTGGTGAGCGTGCATACAGGCCATGGCAGTGGAGTGCATTACTTACTGTTTTCTTTGAGACAACATTACCTGCTATCTGAAGCTCTCCACAAGTGATCCTTGGCTCTTGGACAACTCTTCTGATTATTCTTTTCACTCCTCTATCAGAAATTTTGCGAGGAGCACTGGTCGAGGCAAATTTATGGTGAAATTATTGTCTTTCCACTTCCGTATTATGGCCCCAAAAGTGCTCACTGGACCATTCAGAAGCTTAGAATGGCGCCTATAACCAATGCCATCATTATGTGTTGCAACAATTAGGTTGCAAAGGTCTTGAAACAGCTCTTTGCTTTTACCCATCATGAGATGTGTCTTGTGCGACACCTTGGCAATGAGACCTTTTTGTAGGCCATCATTTGGGACTGAACCAGCTGTTATTAATTTCCACTGACAGGGGCTGGATTGCTTTTTAATTACTGTAAGTTTTCAGCAGTTGTCTTGGCTTTCCATGCCTTTTTGCGCCTCTGTTTTCTTCATGTGTTCAATACTTTTTCCCTGTGTCATTTCACATTATTACACAATTTCTGAACTTATTTTTGTTTGTTTCTTTGTATGTATGGCTTACTTGGGTTGTTACCAACATCTGGTGAAAATTTCATGGCAATAGCACCTTTGGAAATATATTTACTGAGAAAAATGATGACGTGTTCAATACTTATTTCCCCCGCTGTATATATAAAAAAATGGCACCATACAGAAGAACTGGTTTATTAATACTACGATACAGAAGAAGAAGATGAGGTTGGTTTTTATTTTATTTAAAATGGTTAATCCCATTTCATATAATCACATTAGGGTGGTGTACACATAATCCATATTTTTGCATTCAAAAACAGCTTGATGAAGTGCAAAGTAGATGTAAGAGATCTCATGAAAGGATGGGCATTCAGAGAAATTTGTAGTCGAGTCAGTGTTGTTTAGTATAACTGAGATACTATTATAGGTTCTATTGATATTTTCCAATTAGTTATGGATGGGTTAGGTTTAGTGGTAGGGCTAGGGTTAGGACAAAATTTTCGGACAGGAATGTTGTTCCAGGATCAACAAAATATGGCCCAGGAACATGTCTTGGCAAAATCGTTGTGACCACCATGCCTCCTTACAGTGTTCTTGGTTAATGAATTAACATAGCACAGTTAATCAGACATTAACATTCTGTTTTGTTATTATATTAAATGCAGCTTTGTCATTGTAGGGTCTTGGACTTAAAGTGAAGATCTGGCATGGGACTGGAAACGTTTAATACCGAAAGGTGAGAGGTTGTGTGAGGGAACCTGCCCCATGGCCAATTGAGAGAGCACCTTCCCTATGATAGGGCCGAACTTAAAGCCGTGGCCTGTGGAGAAAGAATGAGGAAAAAAAAATGAATAAATCAAATTAACTGAGAGGTGAATCATCATAGGACGGGGTTGACATTCATTCAATCCACTGGGGTAAAAGAACCGCACCTCACGGGAATGAACAACGAACCTCTATAAATAGCCATTATCTGTCGTCCACGGTCTAACTCAGAAAGCCTTTGCATGAGAGAGAGAGAAAAAATGCTGGCACCATCACACCCGCTGTCATGGGACGTTTCATTTTTGGGTGGGTTTTGGCAAAATGGTACAGTACATTAAGAAAATTGTTCTCCTTTATTGAAGGGAGTGGACTATCAGAGGCTTCATTATAGCATGGTTCTGTACATGTATGTTTTATTTTTTGTTGTGTTAAAGAGATATATTTAGCTTAAAATGAAAATTCTGTCATTATTACTCATCCTCATGTCCTTCCATACAAATCCTTCATTCAGAAATAAGTAATAGTGTACACTACTGTTCAAAAGTTTGGGGTCGGTAAGATCTTTCAATGTTTTTATATGAAGTCTCTTATGTTCACCAAGGCTGCAGTTATTTTATTTAAAAAACAAAAAACAGTAATATTATGAAATATTATTACCATTTAAAATAACAGTTTTACTTTTTTAATTTATATTAAAATGTAAATTATTCCTGTGATGTCAAAGCTGTATTTTCAGCATCATTACTCCAGTCTTTAGTGTCACATGATCATTCAGAAATCATTCTGATATGCTGATGAATAAACATTTCTTATTATTATCATCACTATTGAAAACAGTAGTTCTGCTTAATAGTTTTGTGGAAACTGTATTACTTTTTCTTTCAGGATTTAAAAATGAATAGATTGTTTAAAAGAACAGCTTGTATTTGAAATAGAAATAGAATTTGTAACATTATAAATGTATTTACTGTCACTTTTGATCAATCTGTCCTAATATTTTTCTAAACTTTTGAACGATAGTGTACTTGTCTGTATTTTCCATGCAATTACAATGATCAGAGACTTTTAAGCTTCTAAAAGAACTCAACAGCACCATCAAAAAATAATAAAAAGTGGCCCATATGAAATATACACTGTATTCAAAGACTTCTGAATCCATATGATAGTTTTGTGTGAGAAACAGACTGCAATTTAAGTTATATCTACTGAAAATCTTGATATTATCCATCCCTGAGTTTATGGGAGTAATAATAATAATATCTGATTCATGAACAAATAGTTAAGTGATTTTCTTTTTAATGAATCAGCTGATTAGGTTCACAAAACTAGCCATGAATCAAACTGATAAGATTCTCAAATTCAAATCATGAGTGAATAATGATTGAATTTCAGTCTGTTCCTCACAAAAAAAATATTCTATGACTTTAGAAGACATGGATTATAAAAACTGCTTTTAGAATACTTTTGAAAAAGCTTCAGTCCCCATTTATAGTGACTGCATGGATCAGAACAACCAGCACAATCTTTAGAATTTCTCCTTTTGTGCTCCACAGAGGACAGAATACAGTTGAGTGCATGACAGAATTAAATTTTTCAGGTGACCTATCCCTTTAAGAAAGAGATGGAGATGGAGCTGGGTGAGATGTTTAAAATGCACTGCATTCTTCTCCGACGCTCTCAGCTCTTGCCTTTGCGGATTGGGTGGCTGTTTGAAGTCTGCAAGGCTGGTCTGTGAGTGGATATGGCTTCGACCGGCAGATGTGCGCGTGGAGGGTCTTCTGTTCTTGCTTGAACCCCACTGATGTGACTGGGTATCCATGGCAACTGGAGGGCCTTGAGCTCGGAGATTGGCTTGAGACAAATTCCGAATGGAAAGAAGTGCAACTTCCCGCCCAAACTCTAGTTTGTGTGTTTGCCCCTGAAACTGATCCAATTCGCACCCTTTAGTTTTTCCCAAGCCGCAAATACAACAGCTGCGCCGAGGGCAGGAGAGCAGCGGGAAGGCGAAGCGCTGTCATTATGGTAGACAATAAAATGAGAAGAGGCAGGGAGAGGTTAATAGTGAGCATTCCTCTGCTCCTATCAGAGTTGTAATGTATTATTAAGGCAGAAGAATATATGTCATAAATCATTAGTGCGCGATGTGCCAGAGCAATGGGACGGTACCGGTAAAGTGAGGCAGCCACACAATGCTTCCTGTGACACCTCCAAAGCAGCTCCTTTAACTGGAGACAATGCATCACAAGATGAATAGCTACACAGAGCCGCCATAATACTGAATTTCTCTTCCTAACCCCTTCTTCCACCAAACGCCACCATCCGCGCCCCGTGCTGCTAACCAGCGCTTCTCTGAAGTGATTACCAGCGGAATTTAATTAGCCCCATAATTAGTCTAAGGAGGAGGTGATGTGAACAGATGGAACAAATGTCAGGTGAACCCTTTGGCCCCCTGAGAGGCGGGTTCGGGAGCACGCAGGAGCCTGGGGAGCCAGCAACCGCCTTTAATTAAACGATAAAAAGACCCCCGCACTGGGGGCTTCGCTTCCTGTCCTTCACCGGCGCCCTGTTCCATTCCCTCATTAAAAAGTTAAGATGCCTCTCCGAGTCTTTGTGACTCTGTGCCTGTGTTTTACAGGGATGGGAGTGTACAGAGTTCATTAGAGCTCGAACTGACCTGAGAATCCAGCACCGATGATGATGTTGCCGTAGGTTGGGTGGGAATCAAGGACAAAGTGGTGGTCTGGTGTGACCTACAAACAACGAAGCAGGGGAATGTTAAACATCAAGACTAGATTGTAATTATTTCTGCAAATATTTGACCTTTCCGTACTATGAACATGCACACGGCATGAATTATGAGCTCAGTTTGAGCTGAACTTAAAATTTAAAGATAAGCTTAAGAGATGAACAAATTGACTGAGGTAAGACAAACTTTAATTGTAACTACTTCGTTAGAACATATAGTACTCTACAAGAAATGAATACTTTTATTCAGCAAGGACACATTAAATTGATCAAAATTGACAGTACATTTTTTTACATTGATATACTGAAAAGATTTCTATTTCAAATAAACTCAAATGTTCTTTTGAACTTTCTATTCATAAGAGAATGCATCACAGTTTCCACAAAAATATTAAGCAGCTCAACAGTTTTAAATAATAATAATAATAATACAGTAAATGTTTCTTGAGCACTAAATCAGCATATTAGAATGATTTCTGAAGGGTCATGTGACACTGAACACTGGAATAATGATGCTGAATCACAGGAATAAATTAAATGTTAGATATACTCAAACCTGATCCTTTAAATTGTATAGTTTTTTTATTATGCCATATTGCTGTTTTTACGGTGTCAAATAAATGCAGCCTTGATGAGCACGAGAGACTATAGACCCCAAACTTTTGAACAGTTGTTTTTTTCTAAAGACGCTTTTTCACTTTGTCCTAAACAAATGTCATTTCTGATTATTACAAACAGAGACCGGTTGAGCAGAAATTATTGTTTTGATTCATTTCGAGCCACTTGTATATTTTTCCTTTGAAGTATGAAAGTAATCGATACAGTGGTTGGCTGACTGAGATGTTGCTCTGTTCTGTAAATTGTATCGAAGAAGACGGCTCTGTTCAGCATGCTTCTAGAGAACTGCTTTATAATATTCCACTCAGTTTCTTGCTTTAATACTGAACTTTATCTCGGTGTGCTCACAGACGTTCTGTGGATCTCCTGACAGGGCAGTTTATAAAGGATTTAGGTTGTGTTGCATCATCGCTGTCCTTTTCATGTTTGATGTGATTGTACCTTGCATTTGTAAGCTGTGTTTGTATTATTTTTTAATTTCACCCATCTGGATGGAAACTTTGCTTGGTCATGCAAAAAACTGAAAACCTGCTTTGAGAGAATTTACTTTTTTGATGTAGCCTACTGATGCATCAAAGGCACTATATATGCACAATTTTTGGATTAAAATATCCAAAAACCACTAGATCAATGTTATATATTTTGTTGACTTTGTTGTGAACTTACATTATCACATTTTTTTTCAACAATGGTTAAATCCAGACAAATGCACAATTTTAACCAGTGTAACAGCTTGTGGCATTGCGTCAATGACGTAATATCCGTGTTACCCTCGATTTCCCATTTTTAGATTTTTTATTAGACAGTTGAGCAACTGTTCGGATACTTTATGGACAGAAAACGAATCATTGTTATATAGCTCAACATGCTTCTTACACAGCATGGTTCTTATTGTTTGAATCTCTTGTTTTCTTGAGTAACTTGTTTGTACTATGCCTCAGAAGCAATACTATTTTGTGGTTAACATGGCATAATCAGAAAAAGCTTTATTTGTAGTAACATTAATACAGCATTTTCTCTGCCATACACTATATTTTAAAATTAATTGCATGCATTTAGCAACAGAAGTCATCCAGCTTTTATTAATATGATATTTCAATATCGATCAATATCGAACAAGTAAAGCACTGCGTTATAATATTCAATAACCCAAATATTTAATTAAAATAAATTTAAATTCAAATAAAGTGACCTGTATGAGTAGTAATTCAGCTCTTGCAGCTGTTTCATTAGAATGAAATAAAATAATGTGAATTTAAGTGGTCAAACGTAACTTCAAGTTCAAGGAAGAAGGCGGGAACCGTCAAACGTTAAAGGTAACTTTAATCGTGAAATAAACAAACAACAAAACGAAAGGAGCGTCAGCGGCCGACTGTGGCATATAAGCGTAATAAAATCTCCTCCATGGGACTCGAGCCGCTCCCACGGCTCTTGGCCCCACCCTGCTTCATACCACCCAGTTTTTCATAAAACTTTAATACATTAGCTCATCCATGAACATGATTTCTACCTGAGACCCGTCGGATTGCTTTCCATCGGCTGTGGAGGTGAAGACGACAACTCCCATGATTTCACGCTCATTCACGCCGACATTAAGCTATGCCTTATTGTTATTGTTTTGAATAAGCGACCTCTTGTGGCGAAACTTGCATAATGTGCCTTTCAATGAGAGGCTAACACTGTGACCCACTCAGATGTGATGCGGCAAGTTTCCAGCGACAAGTAATTGGTCGTCAACAAACATTAAATGGGCTTCTGTATCCAGTGTAGACAAAGTCAGTGATTATAAGTGTCAGACTGAACGCCATTGGGCGGGGCTTATGGTTTGATAATGGAAAACTATTGTCAATGTCTTGCTTTAGAGGTAGTCATATGCAAATGCATTTGGCTGTGTGAGATCACATACCCAACATAACCATTTTTGGTTTTGGAGCTTGGTTAAATGTTTTTTTTTTTTTTATAATGAGGAGGATGTTTTAAACTATGAAACTTGCAGAATGTATTAATAGTACAAAGACCTCTCTCATGACAAAAGATCAAGGAAATTTTGATTTCTCATGTAATGACCCCTTTAAAAACTGTTTTTTTATTTTTTTTATTTTTTAATGACACTGTATTTTGCCTTACATTAATGAGAATGGGTTTGGGGGTGGGGTTAAAATTAGCTGAATTGTACATTTTTGAGGTTCACTGTAAAAGTGAAGTGAAAAAAAATTCTGAAAAAGAACTCAAGCATCTCACAAAATATCAGGTCATGGTCATGTCTGATTAGGACAAAAGTCCGATTTACATGAAAGAAATAGCTTTAATCACTATTCACCATATCAGAAGTCTAAAATAAATAAATAAATAAATAAATCTTTTTCAAACCCATGTAGAACTGAAATTAATGGCTTGGTTCAATTCCAGCAACCGTTTAATCAAATGGCATGTCAGAATAAAATATGAGCCATGAATTCAAACACGGTATCCTTCTTCTCTCCTTAAGTGAGAAAGAAAGTTTGGTCTGGGGCACACAGTGGCAGATCAGTGATGGCACCTAAGGACAAGCAATGAAGTCACTCACCGTGTACATGCAACTCTCCACCACAGCGGGCACTGGCACCAGCCCAGGGAGACAGCGGGTGATGTAGCGCATGAGAATATCGATGTCGCCTCTATCCGTCTGTTTATCTCGCTCATCCGGTTCAGTCTCGCTGCCCATGTGGTAACACACCTGCTCAGACACATGCATGCACACTATGATCCATAAAGCCAAACTGACCTATGATACATTACGGATCTGTGATCCACCGCTCGGTATGCTTGGAGGAGCAGCAGATATACGTGCAGAAGGCAGGCTCCAGCGACTAGAGCAGACATAATGCATCTAACATGACACAGCCATCTGTGCTCTCCCATTCAGCCTTGCTAAGTGTGATGAGACTGAAGACTCCTGCTGGGCTCTCCTGCATACTGAAACTGAGCCATTAGTACCAGGAGAACACAGACCAGAGGAGAGTGTTTCTTCTCTGCTTCTGTAAAAGCATCAAGGACTGTGTATCCATTCGGAGAGCTATAGAGTCACTGATGTACTCGGTCTCTGAAAGCTCTCTGAGTGTGGATGTGTACTGTATTGCTACATGAGGGAATTGTGGATTAATTAACAAAGGATGAAACACTATGGTGCTGAATCTTTGTGGCTTTTTTATGAGATGTGGGCAGGCGGTTACAGTAACGCAATGGTCTGTGGTACATATTTTTATGGTGGTTTAGAGTAGGCTACATGTATATCTATTGTTGCCAAGGAGAAGTGCTTTTTTAAATGAAAAACATGGGACAAATAGAAGAGCAGGCTAAGGGGCCATTCACACAGAACGTGTTTTTGCAGTTAAGACACAGGTCAGTGGAAAGAAAAAAACACCACAAGGTCTTGAGATGAGTTTTTTTTTAAGTTTAACAACTTTTAACTTGAGAGCCACATTTTGCTGCAAAAGAGGTGAGACGCGAAAGTAAGGGTCAAACACGTCCGTCTAGCGTGTTTACATAGAAAACAATGAAAAAGTGGCGCAGTGCAATAAAAAAAAAACGTGTTCTGTGTCTCAAAGATATGGTTTAAACTGTATTTTGACCTTTTTGTCCTTTTTTTTTATGTGAAACATGTCATGGACAGGAACCAGGTTTTTTTATTTATTTATTTATTATTTATATACTATTATAGTATTTATTAATATTTAAAATGAGCTTTTATTTTTATATTTCATTTTTTGTTTATTTTAGTTTAAGTTTGTTATGTGTTTTTGTTGCAAGTTTTTTAAATATATATTTCTAATTGGCTATAGTATTTTAATACTTCAACTTCAACTTATCTCAGATATCTCAGTAGCTAATTTTCGTTTTAAGTTTTTTAAGTTGCTCATGTCATATTTATATTTTATTCCATTCATTTCATTGAATGGAAACTATTATTAATAGTTTTAGCTTTAGGAATCTATAACAACACTGACAGGATCTGGAATGACACAAGCCAGACTTTAGACCTGAGCACCACAAGCTAGATAACCACTTGGCCATGGCTCCAACCAAACCTGTTCTTTAAAAAAACAGCAACCCTGCTGTCACTCACCTTCATTAGTCCTGGATACTCATTGGACGGGAGGCCGTAAATGTCATATTCACCCTCTTTCGACTCCATCTGTATAAAACATGGAAAACGTTGGCTGACACTATAGGTGCCTGGGATCTTCTCCTTCCAGTAGCATACGTTAATCTTTACAACCTGCACAAAAATAAATGACCCATATTACAGATAAAAAACAGCATGTAAATTAAAATGAATATAAACACTGATATTGAGCACACATCAGGGTAAATGTAATAAGGAGTGAAGATTTGGTAGCTCAGAATATTCCAGCCTCTCTTCTCATTCAGAGACCATAAAAATTCACCAGTGCAAAAATTCATTGCTCATATATTGTCGTGCTCACCCAAGCGCAGACTTTCAAGCCTGCACTATCCTGAAAAATGCAATTCCAATTCTAGGTCCAATTCGGAGTTTAACTAACACAGCGTACTTTTTCCATCACTTCTCTCGTGGCGTGTGACACATAAGAGATCTCTGTGGACTGGAGACTCTGGGAGCTGTTTATAGGATTGGGAGGTGAGTAAAAGGTGGTTTCTGTACATTCACAAATAACTCACTTTTCATTCTGCCCAGGGGTGTAATCCAGATCAATCTATATGTGGCTGTGTGTTTGTTTCACAAGCTATGGCTGGTAGTCAATATGCTTTATATATTCCCACGCTCACATTATTCAGAAGTTGTTTTCCAAACCCAGACATTTCACAATGATATATTGTTCCATGATGCCTTTAAAGAAAGAAAGAAAGAAAGAAAGAAAGAAAGAATAGGTGAGAATCAAATTAAATGATGGATGGATGGAAGAAAGGAAGAAGGTGAATGAACAGATAGATTGAAAAAGTGAGTAATTGAGAAAATTAATGAATGAACAGGTGAAACAAAAAGTGTAAGTAGGTGAAGAAAGAAATATAGCAACTGGATGGATGGAAAGATGAAAAAATAATATGTTTAGATGAGTAACTGAAAGAAACAAAGAAAAAAAATGATGTAGGTGAGAAATATTTAATGAAATAATGGATGGACGGACGGAAGAAAGGAGGTGAGAAAATTATTGGATGGATGAAGGGATGTAAAAAGAAGATAATTAGGTAAAGAAAAAAATATGACAAAAGAATGGATGAATTAATATTACTAGGTGACTAATTAATCACAAAAGAAAGAAAGAAAGAAAGAAAGAAAGAAAGAAAGAAAGAAAGAAAGAAAGAAAGAAAGAAAGAAAGAAAGAAAGAAAGAAAGAAAGAAAGAAAGAAAGAAAGAAAGAAAGAAAGAAAGAAAGAAAGAAAGAAAAATAAAAAATGGATTATGTAGGGGAGAAAAATTAAATGGATGGATGGATAGAAAAAGTGACTAGTAAATAAACAGAGGGTGAAGAGAAATATAACAAATAGATGGAAAGATAAAAAAGAAAGAAAGAAAGGGTGAGAAAATGAATGGATGGATGAAAAAGCAAATAAATGAATGAATGAATGAATGAATGATCAAAATAAAGAGGCTAAGTAGGTTAAGAAAGAAATATAAGAAACTGATGGATGGATGGATGGATGAAAGATGTAATTAATTAATTTAATAATTCATGGATGCATGAAAAATGCATGAAAGGTGAATGGTTGAAATAAAAAAGAAAGAAATAAAGATGAGTAAATAAAAGAATTAATGGATGGATGGATGGACAAAACAAATTGATGGTAGGTCGGTGAGTAAATGAAAGAATGAATGAATGAAAGGGTGAGTAAATGAAAGAAGGAAGATGACAGTATGTATGCACCTTGAGTGGCAGCTGCAGTCCAGTGTGTGTCAGTAGTCTGTTAGCCCAGGGTCCAGCTGTGATCACCAGGCTTCTCCCTCTGTAGACTCCAGAGCCTGTGGTTACAGTGACCACAGCGCCAGGCGTAATGTCGATCACTTTCTCCCCGTCCTTTATCACACCCTCACTGGACTGAAAGAGCCTCTGAGAGAACACACACACAGACAAACACCACATGCACAAGCAGATTAAAGCACTTCAATCTGACTACAGGATGTTCAACTTTACTGCATAGACGAAACTTCTTCAAAACAGCTTACCTAAGACAGAAACCCCTATTAAGAGCAGTGAGGAGAGCCTGGTTCAAATTTAACAGCGGCTGAGTTTGACACAGAGAGATGTCAACGGGGATCAGTTAAAACTGAAAAGATCTGGTCAGATTCGGGCAAGAGATAATAGAGTTTCCTTAGTGAGAGCCAACAGGGAGCTTATCACTGCACTCTGTAGCTGCTGTAGGCAGAGCTTATTGAATCCAGAGAGGCATTGTGTATAAAAGTGCATGGCCATATTCCCTAGATAGGGTGTAAGGAGCCTTTAACAAGCAAGTTTTGCAGCCATATCTTATCTTCGAAAGCTTTAAAAAGCACTGTGAAGGCGACACTGAAGCAGTTATGTACATGAACATTTCTCACAGTGAAAGTTTATGAGTCTCACACACTAAGAGATTTATTTCCACAGTACACTGAATTTATTTCACATTACTTGAATTGCTTTAACAGAGCTGAGCGCTCTTATCTGGCAACCGAAATAACAATTTGAATAATAATAAGAGCATTTATCATAAAAAGAGAATCTAAAATGTCAAATAAAAAGTCTACACTTGAAATTATACCCGAAAGTCATATCATGTTATTCTTTTTCAGTCTGTATGCCTCTTTGCCAACTGCTACAGTGAGCTAAAACTGATTCTGTGGCTCCCATGAGGAGAACATTTCAGTGATACTTCTGTAAGGATGTGATAAAACACAGTCGGTCCAAAGCGGGGTTTTGGAATGCTAGCAAATGTATTCATTTTGCATACATAATTAGATGAGCATCTGATAGCTTTGAGCTGCCAAGCTAAATATAAGATTGACGTGTGACATTCCAACAGCCTCCTGGAGATTTTTTTTTAATAAATATTTTAATAATATGATTCAAAGAAAATCTCATTTTACACTACCGTTCAAAAGTCTGGGATCACTAAGAAGATTTTTACGTGCAAGAATACTTTATTTACTTTCAAACACTGTAATATAATGAAAGTCATATAATGAAATATTAATTTATTGCATTTTAATATATTTTACTTTTTATTTATTTATTCTGTGATAGCAAAGCTGAATTTTCAGCATCATTACTCCAGTCTTTAATGTCACATGATCCTTCATCCTTCTAATATGTTGATTTGGAGCTCAAGAAACATTTCTTGAATATCAAAAATAGCTTAATATTTTTCTGTGTAAATCATAAAAGTTATGTAAGTCATGATATCATAGAAAGTTAAAAAGAACAGCATTTCTTTGAAATTAAAATCTTTTGTAACATTATAAATGATTTACTGTCACTTGCGATCAATTTAATGTGTGTTTACTGATTAAAAGTATCAATCTTTAGCAAAAAATCATACAGACCCTGAACTTTTGTACAGTAGTGTATATGATCAGCTGACCTGTACAGATCGGAGGGCTCTGTCCGCATACAACACCCCGGCATTGGTGTCTATCAGCGCTCCGTTCCCGTCGGTGAGATTCACATTGGGAATGTGCTGCCTGAACTCCTGCTTCTCCAAAACCACTCTGGGAATCTTGTGGCTTTGCATCGTGACCTGTAGGCGTGAGAAACCCTCGCTGTTCTCGGGACCCATAACCAGTAGGCCTGTGCGCCTGCGAAGGGAAGTGCATGAGATGACTTACGTGTCCATGTTGAACAGCTGCACCTTGATTTAGAAGTGGAAGTGCTTTGAGGCATGTGTAAATTGCCGTATGCGCCTGCTTGTGATGCAGGTGTCTTAATGTTAGGAGTTATGGCACTATGGATGAGAGGTTGGGAACACAGGTTTTAAATCAACAATGCGTGATAGATGGTCGTGCTGTTTTCTGTGGATACTGTTTTTCAAGGCCTACTTCATCTGCCAGCCATCATGATGCATGGGCAGCACGAGTTCACAGGTCCAAGTCGTTCATCAGAGATTTTTATGACTGAATCCCCCACTGCGTGTGTGTGTGTGTGTTTGATTTGGGACACTGAAAGAAGGACTCCATGCAACATTTGTCAATGCCTTTGTCCCTAATAGCAAAATGGTCAGGTGACATAATGGTGGGGCAAGATCCTTTATGAGGTAAATTAGTGTTTCAAAGATGTATTTTCAATTTGTCATTTTAATACTGTCCGAATCAAACATGCATAGAATCATTTCCTTACACAACCTTAAAATTGCCTGCTGTTTTTAACTACCTCTAATCCTGTCTCGTTAGGAATGTCTGTAATTGCAGAATCCTCATTTATTTTGACCTTCGTTGCACACTTTAACTGAAGCTAAATCTATCACTGTGCTGTCTGTCACAGCTTTATTATGAATTTTGACCTTTTTGGCAGCTCTCTGGGTAAAATAACAGTTGGTGGTTCAAGCTGATTGAATCCCATCTATTGTATAAAGAAAATGAATCAAAAATAAGAGTCAGAACAGCAACTGTAACAGTGTCAGGGATGATCTCTACCTTAATTAATTTAATCTCTTAATTAAATGCATAATATTGGAAACGCCCTAGGCAAAGTGGGGTTTTGCACAATTTCACCATAAATCTATTTCATTTTGTGAAGACTTTGCACTGATAATGGACAACACAAACTACTCTATGTTTCAATAATGAATTCAATACATTATAGGACTATTTATAATAAAGCATCTCTAAACTGTGTTCTAATTGGTCTGTCACGTAATAACCTTAACTGGCAAACTGTAAAGCTATAAAGGTGTGCTGATATTAATCAATAATCTTGAGAAAAAACTGATTTTGATGTGTATACTATTCAAAGGTTTGGGGTCAGTAAGATTTTATACTGTTATTCAGCAAGGATGCATTAAATTTATTAAAAGTGAAAGTAAAAACATTTATAATGTTACAAGATTTCCATTTCAAATAAATGCAGTTTTTTCTATTCGTCAATGAATCCTGAAAATGTCCCACAGTTTGAGCAAAAATATTAAGCAGAACAACAGTTTTCAACATTGATAATAATAATAAATATTTTTTGAGCAGCAAATCAGCATATTAAATTGATTTCTGAAGGATCATGTGACACTTGGGCATGGCTGCTGAAAATTCTAAATATATTAAGATAAAATCACTATTTTATATTGTAATAACATTTCACAAAATTACTGTTTTTACAGTATTTTTGATCAAATAAATGCAGCCTAGGTAAAAATAAGATACTTCTTTCAAAAAGGTGAAAAAATCGTATTGACCCCAAACGTTTAAATGGTAGTGTATATTTCCATTTAAGATAATGTTGCCATATGCATTTAAAAAGAAATTCATTAATGATTTTGCAAGCCACTCCAAGAAATAATACAGAATTATTATCCAAAACCCCACTTTGCTTAAAAGCGTTTTTAAACTTTTGGAAGGCACTGAATGTTTATTCCAATGGGTTTTGTGACAGACGCATCCAGCGTAAATGTCTTTGCAAATGTCTCACACAACAGACACTTCCACCTGTGTGAAAACTAGTCCTGACCAAACCAGTAATAACAACTGCCACTCATTTGGAAAGCAAGTGCCATCTAGTAGTAGTGCAAATATCTATATAGGAAGAAAAGAACAGAACAAATCCAGCATTCTTTAAAACCTTCCACACATTTTTCAGTCCCTGCCCAGCAGTCTCTGGGATGCTCAAGGGCACAGGTGGCCTCTCATCAGGACCCATCCATCAGAAAGCTGGAGATGGATAGCGGCGACTGATTCTGCATCAAGGCTGAGTGGGCTTGATCCACTTGTGATCCATTAGACCTTTCTGACACTGGAAAAACAAGTGTGCCCCACGGTCTAAGGATGATGCTCAGGGACTAGACTGAAAATGCTCCTTTAAGATATAATGTGTTCTATGAAAAGTTTTAAAGTACTTTACACGCTGTACACCGAAACCTGGCATAGCACTCACCATAACTTTAAAGGAGCATTTTCATTCTAGTCCCTTATCATCACCATTCTCAGACTTGTTTTTTTTCAGTGTCTACATGTTGCATAGGGGTTAGAAAATGTTATAATTCTGAGATGCGTACACACGCACTCACCTGTACAGCTCAACACCTGCTTCTTCCTCAAGCTGAGCCCAGAGCTCATAGCTTTCCTGCATCATCTTTATGTAGAAATTTTCCTCATAGGCTTTCCGTATGATCCTGGTCTGGCCATGAGAGCTCCCTCTGGAGTGGGGCAGAACAAACTGGGGAAAAGGGGGAATTCAAAGAACACTATAATACTTATAAACATTATCTTGTTTCAATAATAATATGTAAGGAATAATTGACGACAGGCCGTTGAATTATTGCAAAAAAATAAATTTATTTATTGCAGTAAAAATAATGCACACCCGAGGTGGTAATGTTATGAATTGTATCCTATTTTCCGTTATTACAGTTGACTACGCGAAGTGATATGGAACTGTAATGCGGTCAAGACCTGCCTGGAACTACTTTAGCCGTGCGTTTCCCTGAAAATAATGCACACCTTAGAACGTTCGTCAACCAATCAGATTCAAGCATTCAACGGCCCTGTAGTATAAGCAAGAATGAATGCTGTCTTACAATTTTCTTACTGCTTTGAGTATTCTGCCTTGATAAGATAAAACAGGTACTTTTCTAACATTTGTTTAATGCTGTCATTTGGGAATGAATAAGTCCGCAAATCATGCTGTAACCGACCTGCTCCAGCAGTAAAGTTTTCTGCTGGTTTTTGGCCAGCTGATAGGCAGTGCAGGACCCCTGAATCCCTGCGCCAATGACGATGCAGTCGTACACTTCAGACGACATTTCCAGTTAAGTTCTCTCTCGTGAGATTCTTCTGACACACAAACACGATGAAGTTGCCGTGACCTACTTTTCGTAGTAGTTCAAAGTTCTCCGGTTTCACTTATGTAACCATGATCAGCTGAATGTAAGAACCGCCTTCTGGGTTTATAGCACACACAATTTTTAGTCAATGAAATTTAGTTTCATTCAAAGAAAGTAGGACCGGTATACGTCGTGACGTAATGACGCCATTACAGCGCGGCGTAAAATTTTTCCAATATTATTTTTGGATTGGGAAAATGTTTACATACGCAAGGAGAAATGGTCAGGAGGATCCAAGCCAAATTTAATGTATTTCCTCCAGGAGTCCAAGGACTGCTGCATCTGTTTCTAGAATATCGTCAATAAAAAGCAATTACAATATGTATGTATGTATGTATGTATGTATATGTATATATATATATATATATATATATATATATATATATATATATATATATATATATATATATATATACATATATATATTTATATATATATATATATATATATATATATATATATATATATATATATATATATATATATATATGTATATACATACACACACACACACACATATATATATATATATATAAAATTAATGATTAAATAAAAAATTATAATATATATATATATATATATATATATATATATATATATATATATATATATATATTACAAAATTATAATAGTTTTTGATTAACAAAATGCTGTTATGTACACGCTGGCATTTTTTGTAAATATTTTGAATACCGCTGTATACTTTGTTCTATTAAAATACGTTACAATAAAGCACATATTGGTGTGTTTTTATTAGAATCAGAATGAGCTTTATTTATGTTTACACAAGGAATATGTCTTGATAATAATGATGTTTATTGTAATTTCAGTTTGTTTAAACCTGATTTAACTAATAAATAAACTTTAAATTTAAAACTAAATTAAAGTAAATAATTTAGAACCTAAACATAATTGTACATAATGCAACAAATGTACTTTCTTGGCTGAAATTGTTTTGCAGGTTTTAATAAAATGCTATTTACTTAAACCAATGTTCTGTATGATTGTTGAAAACAGTATCATAATCTTAATCATTTCGTCAACATATTTCCAGTAGACTACCAAGTTCATTACAAGACAGTTATCTTATTATCAGCTCACTCACATATCAAGTTGGGCTTGACTTGAGATGCGCACGCACGCATTGATTCGTTCCGAATCATTCAGACAGTTTTTGAATCAGTTCAACAGATTCATAGAAAAGAACGATTCGTTCATGATCTGGACACCATAAGCTAGTTAATCAAAACTATGGGGTCGCAGCTTGTAGTGCCTGCTGTGATTCATTAAGGATGTCTTTTCTGTGTTCTAAATTCTGAGAGTTTATCTAGTAGTGCGATAATCGGACTTTGGAAAGACATTGTCTCCATCTTTTGTGTTTGCTTTCGTTCGTAGCAGGTTTTTCTCAACAGTGAAACAGAAAATCTGGAGTGAAGTTATTTCAGAACACGTAGGGAATATCTTTTGTCGCTCCGTTCCACTCCCCGTTCCAGACTTTCAAGCTTAATGTTTTGGATTATTTGTTTGTCAGAGGTAATTTACTCTATAATATTTATTTATTCAAATTTACTTTTTACATTAAACTGTTGTATAAAACAATAGATTAAACTGTTGTGAAAGGCAATACAAAGCAAATGACCTATATGGGAATTATATTGTTCACTTTTAGAAGCAAACGATTTGACCAGTAGCTAGTTGCTAGTATGGCTAATTGTTCATTTTTGTATAGTTTTTTTAAACAATTTTAACAATGTTTTAATATGTTTCAGACAGGACGGATATATTGATTTATGGTTTACTTGTCCAAGAAAAATGTAAACAGCAGTTTGTTGAGAGTTGTTTGTTGTGAGAAACTGACCACAAACCTGTGTTGAGAAACGTGGTAAACTGACTGTCAGTAGGCTATATTGAATGTGTAATGCATGTTTGTTTTAAAAGTCAGGTCAACGAAAGAGAGACGAGTAGCAGGACAGAAGGGACAGGTGACATGGAGGTGAGTAAGATAAGTGTGAATGGGTCATTCCTATTATACTGTACATTTAGTTTGTTATAGGAGTCTTGAGCATATGAATATGAGAACAGGCCGAAGCAAAGAGAGAGTGCTGTGCCTGGCAGGGTTGTGACTGGGTTCCTATGTGTGTAACATGGTACTGTGGAGTCAGTTGCAGGCTGAGCAGATGGATCCTGTGGATGGTCAGGTCTGGAGAGGGTCAGATGGTCCTGTCCCCTGCCGCTGAGGCCTGTCATGGACAGATGTAGTCTGATCTTCCCCACAGACATGCTTGGTAGAGTGCCTTTTGTGTTTAGTATGCAAATAGGTCTACTGAAGATACAATATTTTGATTTCAATAGTTACAAATCTGTTTGTGGCATCATAGAAACGACAGCCAGTATGGCTGGTTCTTTTTTTTTTATTTTAATTGCAAGTTAACAAAACATAGTAGCTTATACAAGATAAAAGATCAATGACATATATACACATACAGAAGAGAGAAAGACATAAACAGAACACACACACACACACACACACACACAAAAAGAAAAAGAAAACAGCTAAATATAAATGTATCGATATAGTGATGTATACAGGTACATTGGTAAGTTTAAGCAATGGGATATTTTACTGATATAGATAGAGGCAATTTGAGACAATCATAGTAATAGTAATAGAGTTGTAGTAGAAGTAGTATTCATACTACTACTACTACTAATAATAATAACAACAATAATAATAGTAGTAGTAGTGGTAGTAACAACAATAATATTCATGATAATAATAGTAGGAGAAGTGGCAGCATTGTAATTTATAATAATAATAGTAATAGCCTACTACTACTAATAATACATTTAGACCAATCAATAAAATTATTGTAGATATACAATATTCTCTAGGCCTGGGAGCCGCTCTACCACTGCCAGTGAGCACAACCAGTATGGCTGGTTCTGATGGAGGTATGGCAAATGCTTTTCCTTGTCAATACAACAATGCTTGACTAATGCATATAATCAGATCAGATTTGATTTCTAAATATTACAGATAATTATTCATCTTACATAATTAGGTTTGGCCGACCATAACTGGAAACTCGTGGCAGAAAGACATGCATCTGACAGAGAGCTATTGTGTTGTTACGCCGTCTCGGCATGATCAAGACACCCCCTCAGTCTCATTCATCTTTAGTTGGTTCTGTTCACTCTCCAGCTTTTGAAGGACAGCTCCAACATGCCAATTAACCCCTCTCTTCCCCCCCCCCCAGCTTGTTAGGATGGATTTGTGCTCCATCAGAATGGTACTCTCGCCGAGATGTATCAGCCTTCCGAGACATATCTGGAAGCTTATTGATTTTGGCATATTATTTTATGAGTGGGAGTTGGGAGGCTGTAAATGGTGAACAGGCTGTTTCATTGTTTGAGCTGCTAAGCTGCTGTATAATTACATCGGTGACCGTAAAAGCCTGCTGACTGGGCCCGCATCTGGGCAAAAACACAGTTAGTGAAATAAAACAGTGCCTTCTGCTCTTTCTGAGCCAAGGCCTTGCTGGGACCCCAGAATCACCATCTGTAGGTAGTGAAAGTTTATTTCCTTTTGTGGCATGGGCACGTACTGTCTACCCGTGACATGATGTATGACAGGCTTCTTAAGCATATTAAGGGTTTACTGCCTGGCAGCAGTGTTTAAACTGCAGTGTCAGGACAATCTCATGAACATCACCATGTCTCAACATCAATAACTATTTGAGTGGAGAAAATGATGCTGCAAATATTTTACTGCCTGTGGGATAAAAGTGCTGTCACACCACTTCTTGCGATGCAGACTCATCAGGGAATTGCAGTATTTTCCTAGCTCAGTGGAAAGGTAAAAGCCAATTCCACATAGGGATAGGAAAATATTTGTTGACCAAAACTAAATAGTGATATGTTATTCGGCACATATCTGTATTTTTTATTCATGTGTAATCAATAATAGTGTAACAGTGACTTCCCACTTTTTAAAGTATTTTGCCAATTAATTTTTCTCATGGGGATTTTAAAAAGGTTTTTGTTAAAGAGTTATAGAGTCATGAACCAAACCAAATACACACACATTTTTTTTATATTTAAAGGGATAGTTCACCCAAAAATTAAAATTACCCCAAGATTTACTCACCCTCAAGCCATCCTAGGTGTAGATGACTTTCTTCTTTCAGACGAATACAATCGGAGATGTATTAAAAATGTCCTGGCTCTTCCAAGCTTTATAATGGCAGTGGATGGAGGATGAGATTTTGAAGCGCAAAAAAAGTGCATTCATCCATCATAAAAGTGATTCACACGGCTATGTGGGGTTAATAAAGGCCTTCTGAAGCGAAGCAATGCGTCTGTGTAAGAAAAATATTCACATTTAAAACATTATAAACTAAAATAACTAGCTTCCTACAGACGGCAGTACGCATTGATTTACGGCGAAAGAGTAACCTTTGACCTGACGCATGACATATTGACAAACGCGGAAGTGCAGTGGATAGAAACACCAGTCACAAATTAGAAGTCTAAAATGAGAATTTTTAAAGAGAAACGTCTGAGGATTTGGATATAAGAGAAGAGGAGCTTGAGTTTGCTGCCCAGCCCTATTTGTTTGAACCGTGAAAGGTGTCAAAGCTTACGTGACTCCTACATCCTACGTCATACATCGCTTCAGGGGTTACTCTTTTGATGCAAGTCGACTTGCTTAGGCGTATGCCAGAAGCTAGTTATTTTAGTTTTAAATATGGGTGTTTTTCTTACAAAAACCCATCGCTTTCCTTCAGAAGGCCTTTATTAACCCCCTGGAGTTGTATGGATTACTTCAGTGATGAATTGACGCCCTTTTTTGGACTTCAAAATCAGGACCACCCTTCACTATCATTATAAAGCTTGGAAGAGTAATGATATTTTTTAATATAACTCAGATTGTGTTCGTCTGAAAGAAGAAAGTAATACATAGGATGGCTTGAGGGAGAGTAAATCATGGGATAATTTAGGTGCATCTGTTCAACTGCTTGTTAACGCTAATCACATGGCAGCAACTCAATGCTTATAGGCATGTAGACATGGTTAAGATGATCTCAAACTGAGCAAGAAGGGGGAAGAAAGGTGATTTAAGTGACTTTGAACGTGGCATGGTTGTTGGTGGTCTGAGTATTTCAGAAAGTGCTGATCTACTGGGATTTTCACACAGATCAATCTCTAGGGTTTACAGACAATGGTCCGAAAAACTGAAAATATCCAGTGAGTGGCAGTTCTGTGGGCGAAAATGCCTTGTTGTTGCCAGAGGTCAGAAGAAAATGGCCAGACTGGTTCAAGCGGAAAGGAAGGCAATGGTAACTTGTAACCACTCATTACAACCGAGGTCGACAGAAGAGCATCTCTGAACACACAACATGTCAAACCTTGAAGCAGATGAGCTACAACAGCAGAAGACACACCAGTGCCACTCCTGTCAGCTAAGAACAGGAAACTGAGGCTACAATTCACACAGGCTCACCATTCTTGGACAAGCAACTGCGTGATGCTATCATGCCAATTTGGACCAAAATCTCAGAATAGTTTCCAGCACCTTGTTGAATCTACGACGGACAGTTCTGAAGCCAAGGGGTACGAGCAAGGTGTAGCTTATAAAGTGGCCGGTGAGTGTATATGGCTTCAACAAAAGCATATACCACCTATTAACAATCTCGTAGCTCACAGTTGGTCTTTTTTTAAAGAGGACCTATTACACTTTTTTTTTTTACATTTTCAACTTTCTTTAGTTTGTAAAGTTTCTGTTTGTGCACGAAAAATGTCTGCAAAGTTACAAAGCACAAAGTCAACTCCAAAGGGAGTTACAGGATTCTTCATACAGTGGGGAGAACAAGTATTTGATACACTGGCGATTTTGAAGGTTTTCCTACTTACAAAGCATGTAGAGGTCTGTCATTTTTATCATAGGTACACTTCAACTGTGAGAGATGGAATCTAAAACAAAAATCCAGAAAATCACATTGTAGGATTTTTAAATAATCAATTTGCATTTTATTGCATGACATAAGTATTTGATCACCTACCAACCAGTAAGAATTCCGGCTCTCACAGACCTGTTAGTTTTTCTTTTAGAAGCCCTCCTGTTCTCCACTCATTACCTGTATTAACTGCACCTGTTTGAACTCACCTGTGTAAAAGACACCTGTCCACACACTCAATCAAACAGACTCCAACCTCTCCACAATGGCCAAGACCAGAGAGCTGTGTAAGGACATCAGGGATAAAATTGTAGACCTGCACAAGGCTGGGATGGGCTACAGGACAATAGGCAAGCAGCTTGGTGAGAAGGCAACAACTGTTGGCGCAATTATTAAAAAATGGAAGAAGTTCAAGATGACGGTCAATCTCCCTCGGTCTGGGGCACCATGCAAGATCTCACCTCGTGGGGCATCAATGATCATAAGGAAGGTGAGGAATCAGCCCAGAACTACACGGCAGGACCTGGTCAATGACCTGAAGAGAGCTAGGACCACAGTCTCAAAGAAAACCATTAGTAACAATCTACGCCATCATGGATTAAAATCCTGCAGCGCACGCAAGGTCCCCCTGCTCAAGCCAGCGCATGTTCAGGCCCGTGAGGTTTGCCAATGACCATCTGGATGATCCAGAGGAGGAATGGGAGATGGTCATGTGGTCTGATGAGACAAAAAATAGAGCTTTTTGGTCTAAACTCCACTCGCCGTGTTTGGAGGAAGAAGAAGGATGAGTACAACCCCAAGAACTCCATCCCAACCGTGAAGCATGGAGGTGGAAACATCATTCTTTGGGGATGCTTTTCTGCAAAGGGGACAGGACAACTGCACCGTATTGAGGGAGGATGGATGGGGCATGTATCACGGGCCAACAGCCTCCTTCCCTCAGTAAGTGCATTGAAGATGGGTCGTGGCTGGGTCTTCCAGCATGACAACGACCCGAAACACACAGCCAGGGCAACTAAAGAGTGGCTCCGTAAGAAGCATATCAAGGTCCTGGAGTGGCCTAGCCAGTCTCCAGACCTGAACCCAATAGAAAATCTTTGGAGGAAGCTGAAAGTCCGTATTGCCCAGCAACAGCCCCGAAACCTGAAAGATCTGAAGAAGGTCTGTATGGAGGAGTGGGCCAAAATCCCTGCTGCAGTGTGTGTAAACCTGGTCAAGAACTACAGGAAACGTATGATCTCTGTAATTGCAAACAAAGGTTTCTGTAACAAATATTAAGTTCTGCTTTTCTGATGTATCAAATACTTATGTCATGCAATAAAATGCAAATTAATTACTTAAAAATCATACAATGTGATTTTCTGGATTTTTGTTTTAGATTCCGTCACTCACAGTTGAAGAGTACCTATGATAAAAATTACATATTTTTACATTCTTTGTAAGTGGGAAAACCTGCAAAATCGGCAGTGTATCAAATACTTGTTCTCCCCACTGTATCTGTAAGCACCGTTTCTGAACTCCCTGAAATGCCTTGATTGTAGTTTTCTTGCGGGAACGTACGTCACAATATTCCTCATTTAAAGGTGGCATATTTTTGAACATTCATGCATGAAAACCTAGGCTATTCTTTTAAACCCCCAAAACAAAATCAAGACTTTGTAAAAGAGCATCATATGGCATCTTTAAAGGTTTGTATGTTGCTGTTCAAATTAAATTTCTTTTGCATTTTTTTGCACTCTTTAAAGAAAAGGACATCTTTCCATTATTTTTGGAGATTGACTTGGCTAACATGTGGACCTACAGCTCTATGGCCTGAGCCTATTGTTACTGTTTGACTGGAGAAATAACTCAGCCTGGGTCTGCTCGTTTTTTATTCATAATTTTATTTATTAATGCATTTTTTTTTTTACTCCCAAAGTGTTTCAAAAACCAAGAGAAAGTAGCAATCTTGCAATGGAAAGGTCATGCTTTAGAATAACAGGCATTGGCAAGCAGCAGCACACTGTAACTAACGTGCTGTGCTATTTACTTGGCATTTACTTGCAGCGATTTATTCCATGCCATGTTTAAATATCAAGTCTCCCTTGTTAATATTCATGGTCTTCCACACCTACAGTATGGGATGGTGCCCAGTCTTGTCTAATGAATAACTTAAGACCTATAAATAATGCATTAAGAGTAGCTGCATTACTGTGGGTGCTTCAGGTTTTCCAAGTCTTCTTTGGAGAATAAACCGAATTGAATTTGGAGTTCTTGTGTGGTATATCGAAGTCACGAGAGGTAATGTTTCACTGAGCTCTTGCTGCCGTTTGTAATTGGCTTCCCCGCTGTTAACGCAGAGCTAATGACTTCATTTGACTTTGTGCTGTGTATGAATTGGTGTTGGATTAAACAATTTAATCTCTTCGTGGTCTCATTGGTGACAATTTAAAAAGGCTGTGCCGTTGCAAGAAAATGTTGTGCCAGTGATCTCCCAGGGAGAACGGGATTACCTTGTATCTTAACTGAATTCTCTCTCTCTCTTTGTATATATATATATATATATATATATATATATATATATATATATATATATATATATATAAAAGAGAGAGAGAGAGATAAAGAGATGTGTGTGTAAATATAATAAACATTAGAATTAAAAAGGTTTTTACAATTTCACAAATTACATTTTATATAAAATAAATGTGTATATTGTGACGGTCACAGATTGACCGCACATTTAACGGCAACGTGCAAAATCTTGAAAAAAATTCTAACCCAAATTAGACATTAATATCTCTGCTTTTTATTAGTTTTATTTTTTCATTTATTTTGATTTTATTGTGAAACAATTGTATTGTAGGCCTTACATGTAAATATGTATCTAATTGACTCACAGTGTACTGACTGTACATTTATATGTGAGGAATGCAGTGGACGTAACATGATTCCACATACTTTGCGCCAAATCCTTAAATGAAATGCGTGAGTGTCTTCAATTATGCAGTTACCGGTACACACAGTCTCCCCATGCACCGTTTAAAAGCATCTCAGGGGTGAAATCACCCACTGCAAATACACCATCAAAGGATAGCAAGACTCCTGGACTTCCTTCCAGTCTTGTTCTATTATTATTATTTACTGTTGTAGTATTTTTTTTTATTATTTGAATTAGCTTTTATTTTTTATATTTTCATATATTTTATATTTTTTATATTTTAGTTTTTTAATAATTTTGTCATGTGCTTTTGTCATTTTTATTAGTTTTGGTTTTTAAAAATAAATCTAATTTTCATTTTTTTGTTTTAGTTTTAGTTTTTAGCAATTTTAGTACTTCAACTTCGTCTTTTCATCTAATTATTATAAATATGTATTTTGGACTGCACAATGTATATAGAAATTATCGAAATATCGCAAATATACATACCGCGATATGCATATCGTAGCGGTTTGTAATAACTGCATGATTTTAATACTCCAAAATATTATAGGAAGTATGCACGAGCACAGTAAGCCATCTCTCAGACAGCATGTAATCCTGAATTCAGTTCTCCTCCTCAGCTTATATGGCCAAATACACACAAAATTATGGCAAAATGTCGTCATATTGCTGAGTATTCACGCAAACACAGTCAGTTATGTCTTAAGTGGAAAGAAAGCACGCGTGTAACAATTTATTGGATCCGTGCAGCTCTTAAAGTGACAGCAGCCTATAAACCTGCTTCGTTCTGTCTGCTTAATGTTAATAAAACAACAACAGACAAAATCACTCACTACTCTTGACTGAATAACTTTTGTAGCTCTAATAAGAATCTGTATGTATGTATGTATATATATATATATATATATATATATATTCATATATATTTGTACATTTATTACATTTTCAGTTTTTAAATAGGGGCCTATATTTAAATATAATAAAAATGTATTTTACAAAGTAATAAAGCAATATATCGCAAATTGAACATCGCATTAACTAATTACTGCATATCTCATTTTGCATTTTTCTTTACTATCATGCAGCCCTAATATTTATATTTTATTTCAGCTTATAACACAGCTTCCTTCAGCAGGTCAGACTATTAGGCCTATGCTTGGACATTTGCAATTTTGACTATTATATGTTTGTCTTGTGTCCTTTTAAGTTAATTTGGCATGTTGGTTTTTACTTTTCAGTCTAATAATAGTTAGTTTCATACACCAATATCTCCTGTACCACTGATTTATATTGTCAGCTTCGTCCTATACTCTTTTCAGATAATAGAGAAGATCTAGGTCCGACTGACCCCAGGGGCCAGAGGCTATTTTTCGGGGGCAGTCCGAAGCTCTGTCATCTGTAGAATATGACCATAACATCGGCTGAGCAGTGAAAAAGCATGTCTGGTTCCTTCACCCCGCAGCACTCCTATCTGCTCTGATGAGCATTGCCCTTTAACTTTTGATGTGAGGTTTATGTGTCTTGGTGCATTGCTGGATACAGTGTAAGGAGCTTAGGGTCACTATCTACTCACAGATGTATTGCTTGAATAAATAGGGACTCAGAGGAAAAGCAAAATATAGTCTTCTGACAGTTCAACTCTAATGGGTTGAGAAATACAATTTTTGCCTGAATTCATTACTCTCAAATATTCATACACTGAAATTTCTAAAAAGAAATCTGCTTAATGTTGTTTTAGGCAGGTTCATCTTTTTGTGAAGCTTTTGAGTTCTAAGACAGATAAAGGGATTTTCTGAAGCATGATAGTCTGTTTCTGCTTGGCGAAGCAAGTTTAGGAATTAATATATTGAAGTATAGGACTTCTGTAAAACACATGCGTTAGTGTTCTGAAGTTGCAGGTTCAGTGATTATTATTTTTTTTTTTTGGTCTCCATTTCATTTCCTACTTGCAGTGTTTTATTGTCTTTTTTTTAAAGTGGTCAGAAACACAGAAATGCCACTTGCGACAATTTTTCTTTAGGACAGATGTCACCATAGTGCAAGGCTTTCATTTCCCCTCAAGCTAAATGCTTTATGCTTGCCCCTGAATTTATGTGTGAGACCAAGCACGCAGGTGGACTGCTTGATAGATCCCTGCCCAGTGGGGCTGAATGGCCGCTGGGTCTGTGGGTTCTTTGTAGCGCAAAAACCAAGGCTCCACGGACTATCTATGCTGCGGTGACTGGTCAAGCCACAGTCTGTACTGTCTGACATGGACACTCACTGTGACAGAGCACCATGCGCGTAATTTGCACGGGGGTTACGGGGGTTATGACCCCCCCAAAAATCTGATCCAGCTAATATAACCCCCCCCCCCCCCCCCAATATCATCACATCATTCAGATTAAAATAAATATGAAATATTCCGAATGAATACTTTTGTTCGTTTTCTTAATTTCATTTGCCAGCAAGAAAGATAGTATCATATTTTAAATAATCTGTAATGTACCCCCCGCCCACCGCACCGCCGACCACTTGGTATTACCCAACCCGCTTTCTCGACCAAGTTTGTTTGTTCACTATTTTGCGCAGCAGTCGCTGGGATGAATGGTTGGAGAAAGCTGACGGTGCATGCTAACGGATGGAAAGATGAAAAAGGACACTGAAAGGCAGCCAGACAACGATTTTTCGTTGTTGGTCGACACCATTTTTTACAGTCTATGGTCGACACCAGCCAAAAAGAGGAAAAATCCTGACCAAACGGAGGTGCGTTTCTCAAAGTGTGAGGCGGGGGCGCGGGCGCGTGCGCAGCCCACTGCTGGGGGGGAATAGAGACATGACAAATGGGGCGCGACAAACAGGTTTTGTGCCCATCTTTTTAATTCCTTTATTTATTGACCATACACTCAAAACAAAACAAAGACACATTTAAATGTAAGCCTTGCTTAACCTTTTTACACGTAAGTTTAAAAGTTTTTCAAGGCGACCGTTATTGATCGTAGTAGCTAGGCTATCACTTTATGGTTCCCATGGAGACGCGTCATTCATTGCTTGTCACACCGCAGCCACAATAGCGCTGAATGAATGACTGATGATCTGCTTTTATTTCTTTTTATTCAAAATTTCACAAATTAGTTAGCTATAGCAGGATATATCTGATATTCCGATTGTCAAATATGTGCAAGTGGATGTGTTTTGTTGTTTAAACACCTTTATAACGATCGCGTTAGTTGTATGCGCAACGTATTTTAGGTAACAAAAATACGTAAATTATTAGGAATTTTTATTTTTTATATATTTTTTGTTCTTTTTGCATGGAGTTTGCAAAGTGACAAAATGAATCAAAGCACAACTAACGTTAGTCCACACTTTCCAAGTTTCTGAATTTGAAGTTATCAGAGGCTAAATGCAAACACATTTTTTTTATCTACTTTTGAGTCTTATTTCATGCAAAGTGATAATATAATTGCACTTTCATTTTCTCTATTTGAAAGTTTTTAATGCTGTTATTTGATGTTAAGTTTTTAAAATGTGATGTTAATAAAATACATTTTAACAGATAAACTTAAAGATTTTGTTAGTGGATGGCAGGGGCGATTCTAGGATTTTCATTTTAGGGGGGCTCAGCCCCCAATGAGGGTATGATTTAAAAAAAAAAAAAAGTTAGTTTATGGTCTAATGCACATTATTAACTAGTTTCATTCATTCATCCAGTAACATGCATATGGCAGAGTTTTATAATCACTGAGGTACCAAATGCGAGGTATTTAGGGGGGTTCGGGGGCATGCTCCCCCTCGAGAAAAATTTGATTTCTCTGATCTACATATGTGCATTTTAAGATGTTTTGAAGGCCAAAAAAATTGGATAACAACAGCTTTAAAACCATGTGCGGGCAGCTGTTTATTTTCCACACTTCATCAGCATCACACTCTTTTTCTCTTTGTTTTTATCTTGCTCTGTCTTTTCCCCTCCTAAAGCTGAGCTTTGACTGATATAGGCTTTTAATTTTTGTCTGTCAGTGAAGAAAGTAAACATAGGGTCAACTGATAGGTTGATTTATGAATCATTTTCTCAGACAAAGCTACCAGGAAAGCTAGGTAACTAAGTTTATTAAATTCATTCACAATATGTATTGATCTAGGCCTAATACATGGCCGTAGACAGGGCTTTATAATCAAAGAGGTCATAAATTTGAGGTTGTTATGGGGTTAAACATTTTTATTTCTCTGATACGTTTGAAGGCCAAAAAAGGATAAGAAATAGATTTAAAACCTGCTCTCTCCTCATCTCCATCACTCTGTCTTTTTCTCTCAGTCTCCTGATCTTGCCCTGTCTCTTCCCCTCCTAAAGCTGAACTTTTTTAATTTACTGATGGCTACAAATTGTATTATATTAATTCTCAACATGTACACATGGATTATTAATCATGTGCCTATGAAAACGGCTTTGTTAATGTTTCTTGTCCCCTCACAATGACATAATTACACGTTATATAGGCCTATTTTCAGCTCAAAATGGCGAAATTAGACAAAAGTTTATTAGTTTTCTAATTATTTTTGTCATTCGTTTAACATTTATGACCTAAAAAACTATCAAATATAAAATGTTTAGTTTAGCTACTTATTACATCTTCTTAACTCGCACTTGACCGTAAACTGAAGCGTCAGTCGTGCTGCTAAAATTCCATGTAAAATACGCGCTCAGCAGCTTCTGTGAACATAAAGCCCGCCTACTTTGACTTGATTGGTCATCTCAAATATTCTGACATTGACGAGAAGTGAAAGACCAATGAGGCTCAGATGAATAAACACACACACGCGCGCCTCTGTTTCTGACCTGCGCTCTGCTTGGCGCTGCTGCGGACTGAAGATGAAGAACATTATTTAACCTTGTCAAAGACAAAAAAATATATATATAATTTTTAGAATAACAACATTTCTTACTCCAAGTTTTAGGGGTGCTGAGCTCCTTTTTAGGGGTGCTGAAGCACCCCTAAAAAGGGGCTAGCCTCACCTATGGTGGATGGTGAGTTTTGGTGATGCCCACCAATATGTGAAATCTGTTCAGAATAAAGGTGCAAGTTGCACTCCAGTGTGCCACCCTATATTGTGTAATATTGAGAGTTGAATTGTGCATAATACATTTGCTGCATGTAGGTGCCAATACAGTGATGCAATTGATTAATCTTTAAGTTCTTTTTTTTTTTTTTTTTTATAAGATATTGAACACAAAAAATCAATTAAGTGGAAGCTGCCACTGCTGGCTAGTGCTTAAACACTTAATTTAACTACTGTGTCATTATGGCATAAATAGTCAAGTGAACAGCTGCATTTACGTTAAGTAGCCTAAATCAGTAAAAGTATCACAATGTATTTCTAAAACAGGAACGGCAAATGACCTTTTACACAAGAAAATTATTCAATAAATAAATTAAATATGCCGCGAGTTTAACCCCCCCAATGGTAGACCCAAAGTTACGCCCTTGCAGAGCACTACGGGAACTACCAGAGAGCACAGAAAGCTTCTTAAGGATGATGAGGTTGTTTAGATGTACTGCTGAGCCCTTAGGACATATACAGTGAGGCCTTGAAACCTTTAACCATGTTAATGTGATTTGGTCTTTTATGTCCTATAGTGTACACTTCCATTCAAATGTTTGGGGGTGGTAAGATTTTTTTATGTTTTTGAATGTACTAAAAACAGTTTTGAAACCCGTTTTCAAAAGTTTTCGTTTTCAGGCCCCCAAAACGTTGTTGTTGTGTAAATGAACAGCCAAAACGCATAAAAAGTTGTGTAAGTGCCCCCTTTACGCTCACCAAGGCTGCATGTATTCGATCAAAAATACAATGATCAAAAAAAAAATATATATATTATGAAGTATTATTACAATAAAAAAAATGTTTTCTATACTTTAATATTTTAAAATGCAATTTATTCCTATGATGGCAAAGTTTCCAGTCTACATTGTCACATGATCCTTCAGAAATCACTCTAATATGATAATTTGGTAATATGACATTTCTTATTATTATCAGTGTTGAAAACAGATGTGCTGCTTCATATTTTTGTCGAAAATATTTCAGGATTCTGAAGTAAAAAAAAAATTATTAAAGAGATTTTTTTGTAACATAAATGTCTTTACTGTCAGTTTTATTCAATTTAATGCATATCTGCTGAATAAAAGTATGTGTAATTTGAGTTTCGCAGATTCATTCACTCTAATGTAAAACTCTTTATGTCCTCAAGAGATAGTATTTTTTTAAAATAAAGATTTAAGGTACAGTGCCTTTAAAAAAAAAGTTTTTACTTTATAAGTAAATAAAATTAAAATTACACATTTCTCAAAACAAAATTATACATTTCTGTTATCCAGTAGTATACATATTTAGATATAGCCACTGGAATGATTATTTCCATATGTTTTGGATGTGAGTCATTCCATCAGCCTCAGGATCCACAAGACAATAAATGTAGTTTACAGAATGCTGATGCACTCAGGCTTGTATCTCATAAACAATGAGAGAGGCTATTTTCCCATGGCATAAAGAAAGAACAAATATTCAAAGAATCACACTGTGTTTTATAATGCACAAAACAAGGTCTTGAATTGCAAGGTTGTTGTTTGCATTTGGTTTTGTGGGATTTGCCAGATGGCTTGTGCGGGAAGAATTACCTCATCAAGAACAAGCTTGCAGTCGGCTCAGTTTGTGGTATGGACACGATGTCCTACAAAAACAGAGAAAGAGAAATCTCTGCTTTTTGCATGAAATAAACTGATAGAGTTTGAAGACATACATTTTAAATAATTTAAATAGCTCAGCGACTTCCGACAAAGATCTGGTGGTCAGGCTTGATGAGAGTTGATTGCTCTGTGAACGAAGACGCCTGACGATGTTGGGATTGTGTAAAACCATAGTGCATTAGCAGTTCAAGATCCTGTTCTCAATTATTGTGGCGAGATCAGAAACACAGATTTCATTACGATTGAAGTAGAAAGTACATTATTGCTTTTCTCAGCCCAGATGATAAAAAGATGATTGAGGTTTTGTTTTTGCGGCATGTCGAGACAAGCTTTGTTGAACAGGAACGAAACTAGATACACTATCAATGCCAGAGTATCTCTCGAGTTATTATCTAAATAAAGTGATTACATCTTTTGTAATGTGTATATATATTTGTTTTAATCTGGGATTTTAGATATTTACAGTTCATAGAAAAGGGAATTGTCAAGTGTCTCTCATTCCTTTTGCGTTGGCTCATCTCCTTTGCAAACAGTGGTAGGTGTTTAAGCTGTGTTCAGACCTTGGCCCTGAATGACAGGGTGATTGACAGGTTATGAGCAGCAGGAAATGAGGCCCACATCCTATCTGGGGGGGCTCAGCGGCGTAGAAAAGACTCTTATTAAACTCGTTTAAACCCTGAACTCTCCAATTTGTTTAGCTATATCTCAAAGCAAGCAAATTCTATTTCAAGGGAAGATATATTGTTTTGTAGCATGAAACAAGTGACCCAGCTTTAAAACTAAATTACACACACACACAATCAAAGTTTCCAAGTTACTGTAGTGTCATTGAAGCAGAGTCTGAACGTATTTTCTCTGTCGTGGTGTGACTGAGGGCCTGAAATACGGACTGTTTCTTGACATTAGCTTCTTGCAAACAGCAGGCGAAGACAATTACTTCTGAGCAGAGAGAACTTGCATCTCACACTTGTGTTAAATAAGTCACAGGCTGCCCACATTAGCTTGCACATTTGATGAGTAACTTTCTATCCTGATAAAGCTGACAGACACTAGCATAACCCCCCCCCCCCCCCCCCCGTTCAACAGTTACGACTAAATATAAACCTCCAGACTGCTTTGATGTTGTTTTAGGCAGGTACAAAGTGGCAGATCTTTTTGTGAAGCTTTTGAGTTCTAAGAGTTTCTGAAGCGTGATAGTCTGTTTCTGCTTGGCGAAGCAAGTTTAGGAATTAATATATTGAAGTATAGGACTTCTGTAAAACACATGCGTTAGTGTTCTGAAGTTGCAGATTCAGTGATTTTTCTTTTTTTTTGGTCTCCATTTAATTTCCTACTTGCAGTGTTTTGTTGTCTTTTTTTTTTAAAGTGGTCAGAAACACAGAAATGTATTCGAACAATTTGCCTGAACTCTGAACCCTGAACTCTCCAATTTGTTTCGCTTAATTGGACATTACACTATAATTGGACATTATTTCCAATTATAATCTCAAAATGCAAGCAAAATTTACAGTATTTCAAGGGAAGATATATTGTTTTGTAGCATGAAACAAGTGACCCAGCTTTAAAACTAAATTACAAAACTAAAACCCCTGAAGCCACCCAGAGCCCATAAAGCCTGACCCCCTTCTTGTCTTCCAGCTGCGTGTGAGGGCACAAAATTGCTTCCCTTTGATGACCTTAATAATTCATTTGCATGCATTATTGTCCAAACTGGAGATTAGTGTGGGTGTGTTTGACTTCTGACTTAATTTAGATAAATGCAAAATGTTGTTGCTCGTGATTTATAGCAGGAGATGAAATATGAATTAATAAGCCTAGCTTTTGAATAGTTTTCATTATATGGAACCCAGAACTCAGCTGCAGAGCCACCTATCATAGATAGACCCACCATACATAGGTGGTTTTCATTTTTCAGCACAACTTACCGTAGCAAATCATATAAATGAAATACTAGAACTACATTGATAAATCTTTTATATGAATAGGACATGCAAAAATTCTTAATGCTCCAATTTATCTTCCAGTTCTGACAGAATAATTTAGATAATTTTATTTGTATGGTAAATTGTGTTGTGGTGATTCGTTTGTTATTATAGAATGACTTTTTTAATATCTTTGCATTAATGCTGAATAGCTGTGCACCAGTTTCACAGACAGGGCTTAGATTAAGACAGTATTAGGCATTAGTTCAATTAGGACATTTCAGTAGCTTTTATAAATGTGCCTTATAAAAAAACATTACCGGTGTGCATCTTGAGACAAAATAATGGCACTGACATATTTTAAGTTAAAACGGCACAAACATGCATTTTAGTCTGGGACTAGGATTAAGCCTTGCCTGTGAAACTGGGGAATTAAGGTGAAGGATCTACGATGTTTTATGTTAAAATACATTCTCTTAACTCAGTTTATTGTTCATTGACTACTATTAGTATGCCATTCATGGGTTTATCTCCCCCAAAAGTGTAAACATTGAGCATCCTAGGCACCATCAAAACATTGAGATCCGGTCAGATCCATCAATCTCTTTCCCAGGTCAATTTATCCACCTTTTTCCTGAATGTGGAAGTCTCGCCCGACTCGCAGCGGAATTATCCTTTACAATGTCCTCAATATAATAAGAGCGCACATTTACCTTTTATGGGGAGTATTTTACATGCTCGTTTTCTCATTTCTGTCTTTGGCATAAAATGCAGGCATATGGCATCGTACGGACATTCTTTTCAGATTTGCTGATGCTCAAAAAACACAGACTTTCCAGGAATTTCTTCAGTTTATTGTTGTTGTGGCTGTCATTAACAGCAGAGCTTAACTGTTTGCTCAGGAAAAAGGTTTATAGTGAAAATTTGAGGTGTGGCTACTGTAGCAGGCAGAGCCAGAAGGTGTTTAGCCGTTTTGGGACCATGACTGACACGTTACATGAGAAAAGTCAAGTAACCTTTAAAATGACCTTTATTACCTTTTTACAATACAGATTGTTTGAAAGCAGCTTTTTCAGAGATAACAGGAAAATAATGCAACAAAGTTTGTTTTTAGAAGAAAATAGCGTCGCAGACCATTTTTGTTGTAAAAAAGATATTAATTTAGTTAATTTATATATATAGCCGCTCTGGAGTAAACCGGGATATCAACGTCCAGCTCAGTTCAGTTCTCATTTAATGTTGTCATTGCAGGCAGATTAACAATATTGATGAATATTAAATTAAATGTCCCCAACTAAGCAAGCCAAAGTCGAAAAAAAGGCGACAAAGGCGAAACAGGCGACAGTGGCAAGGAACCAAAACTCCATCGGGTGGCAGAATAGAGAAAAAACCCATGGGAGAAACCAGGCTCAGCCGGGGGCCAGTTCTCCTCTGGCCAACGAATGGACAGTGTATGATTATGATTCGGGCAGCATTATAGGTCAGGAGTCAGATTGGATTGGAACATTCAGAATATTATCCAGTTGCATCTGGTTGAAGATCAGAGTCATGTGGGTACTGAGACGAGTTTGTTGAGGATCAGTGCCGATTGCTGTCATGTCGATGAGGTCTTCACAGGGGAGAGTCTAGTTGACACAATCTCTGCTGACACTTAAGGGATGCGTTGTGGTCGTGTCTAGGCGCAAGTCCACCATCTGATCTGGATACGGCCCGGATCCGGCTGATGAGAAAAGACATTCAGCATCGGTTACAGAAGTGCAAGCCAAAATTTGCTGCATTTAGACCTTCAAAGATTAAACGTCATGAACACGTCAAAGCGAACAGGGCATTGCTGTGCAATGTGCTACAATGGGCGCTTCATTATCCTGCAGCATTATCATGCAGTGGTTCAGAAAGACAAATATACCAGTTTATAATGTTTACTTTGTGTCCAGTGTAGACAGCCTCAAACAGTTGTGGCGCGTCATGTCAAAAAATGTGCCTGGTGCAGATAAGCTGAAGGGGTTTGTTATAAGCGTGACGCTTGCTAGACAGTGTTTTTCTACTCAATTGCTTTACTACTCAATTGCTACTCAACTGTTTCTTGCATAGCAGCACAGCTAAAAGTATTCTTAATATGTTGGTCCTTTTATTGAAAGTAGCCTACTTTTACTTGGGACATGCCTTCACAAGCACCCGTAAGAGTTGTAGGCCTATTTGTGATCTTTGAGTTGGGGAGGTGTAATTTGCTAAAGGAATGTTTGCAACGTTGTTTGAAAATATGCATTACTTTTGTAATTCCTCTAGTTGCCAGTGCCACTAGTGTTGCAGAAACCACATACCTCGCCTTTAAAAATAAAGGTTCTTCACTGGCATGGCATCTATGGTTCCATAAGGAACCTTTAACATCTATGAAACCTTTCTATTCCACATAGGGCTGTAGCTATCGATTATTTTAGTAATCGAGTATTCTACAGATTATTCCATCGATTAATCGAGTAATTGGATAAAAAAATTGTGGTAAAAAAATAGATCCAAGGTAACAACAGCCTTTAAAATGACTTAAAATACAAATATATAATAACAAGCAATAATAATTGGTTCAAGTAAAGTATCAAAGTAAGTAATTATATGGGTTTTATTGAACAACACAGTTAAAATACACCCATGTAAAATAAATGATATAAACTAATATAAACAGAACTTATGTACATAACAAATGCCTGCCTGCAGAGGGCGCCAGCGGTCTGGTGTTAGTTGTTGTTACACCAAGGCATTATCAAATCCTTGTTTAATATTGGCCAAACAACATTTAATTAAAATGTCAACTTAACCTTTAATATTTGGCCACTTCTGTAAATGGTTTTAAATATATTGCGTTGTCTTAGAAAACTGTAATTCTGCGGTTCATGGTTTCTCGTCTGTGGAATGCGCCACTTCCGGTATTTTGCCGATTACTCGACACAGGTAAATTGCAATCGAGGATTTTTTTAAATCGAGTACTCGACTTTAATCGAGGAATCGTTACAGCCCTAATTCCACAAAAGGTTCTTTAGATTAAAAAAAAATAATAATAAAGTTCTTCACACTAAGAAAAAAAAAGAGACCAAGGACTTGAACAGCTCCCAGTAGAACGTCACAGGTTGTTATCTCATAATTACAGTAATTACAACATGGCAAAAAAAAGAAAGAAAAAAAAGTAATTACAACATGGCATAAACGCAGCATAAGACCATCTCTGGTGAAGTGACACATCTGTCATCATGAGTCACGTTACAGTGACAACATGGCGTCTGAATTTCGCTACACATATTATTAATAAATAGAACTTACATTTTTAATGATTGCGAACAGGTGAAGTAAGTTCTTGTAGTATTCTATTCAGAGACTATGCGATTTCAGATTCAGCTTTTGTTTCTGTTTTTTACTGATTGTTGATTTAATGGGATAGTTCACCCAAAATTGAAAATCCTGTCTTGTCATTCAAAACCTGCATTAGTTGTATGGAACACAAAAAGAAAACATTTATGAAATTTATTTTTTTTGCATGAAATTAGTCAATGGTGTTTGATGTTGTTTTGGACCGTGTTGACTGTCATTGAATGGACAAAAAAAATGTTTCAACATTTTTCAGAATATCTTCCTTTGTGTTCCACAGAAGATAGAAAGTCATACAGGTTTGGAATGAAATGAGGATGATTAAATAATGACAGATTTGTAATCTTTGATTGTAATATCCCTTTAAGCACTGACACGCAGAGATGATTTAACCTCAGGATACTGACTGCTGGTAGGCACAGGCAACCTTAATGCTTCAGTGAACCCCGGCCCAGTCTAGCTTCAGGGGAATAACCCTGTTCTGGCGAAACATATGCATTCAAACAGACAGAAAACAGTGTAGCTGGTTAAGGCTGCACAACTTCAATCAAGAAATCAGTCATTTGCTCCTTGTTAAGTTTGTCTAAACAGGTTGTAATTTCAGTATTCTTACATTTACAGTGTGCAATCATAATTACCAGTTTCAGCTTCGCCACTGAGCTTGGAATAGTAATTATTTCACAGACAGACAGAGAACATTTTCACATAAACATGAGCGGGCTCCGAGGGAAATACGGTGAAATGAAAAGGTGATGATGGCTTCCTATAATTCCAATAATGGCCAGCAGATGAGGACTGCATTATCATTTGGTGCTTAACGTTCATAACTCTTCTCTCTGCGGCATCACTTAACATTTCTATATTATTGCCACAAAGTCCTCTCTCTCACCTCATGTATATTTCATGAGGGTTGCTCTTTTCCTTACCATTTAGTTCTTTGTGGAGTGCAAATACTGGGAACCGATGAGCAGGTCATTGTATGGGTAATTTTTAGGAGAGGCATGTTTTCAGATTTTCCCTTTTGCCTTTTCTATTCTAGATTCCTTTAAACTATCACTATAAATGGGTGGCAGTTTGCTAATTAGATGTTTTTATTTACCAGAAGCATAACCCATTCCAGAGGGAAAGAATGCAGCAAAACAACAACAACAAAAAGATCTTAACAGTGGCTCTGTTGCAAATAGCGGTGATATTGCTGTAATTGGAAAGTTATTGTTTAGAGTCAGTTATAACAAAGCTGTGTAGCCATCAGGTAAAAGGTACTAAAATACTTTTCTTACACTTTGAGTAATTGTTGTTTTTAAACAAAGTTTTTTTTACTTTAAACAAAATATTACTACTTTCTGAGTCATGAACATCAGATGCTTTCTTGGAATTACTCCATTTGACTTGAACAAAATGGCTTTTCATTGAAAGGTCAAAATATCTTGATTTTTGACGGTTGAAAATAACATTTACAGTACATAATGTTCTTTGTAGAATTACACTATTTGACCTGAACTAAAGTTGCCCTTTGATTTATGGTTTAAGTATGGGATGAACACTAACCTTCAGAATTTTTTATGTTTTCACAAAGGCCGCATTTATTTATCCCAAAATATCATAATATTGTGAAATATTACAATTTAAAATCATTGTTTTCTTTTTGAATATATAATTTTAAGTGGTCATGACTGATTTTTTTTATTTATTATTCTAATATGTACCTTGAGGTTCACTTATTTTAATAGTTTTTTTTTCACACAAAATATGTGAAAGAACAATTATTTTCAACCCTCATTCTGACTCTGTCTGAAAATATTTGTTTTTTAAGGGGCAGCAAAAACTCGTCATAACTCTGCGAATCAAAACTCGTCATAACTCCTGTGTGTGTGTGTATGTGTACGTACAGATACACGTACCTTCTGCGTGTGTATGTACCTTCTGCCTGTCTGTACCTGTTTGGATTACATTGTTTGTTAAAGTTTGCTTCAGAACTTTTGATTCTCCCTCGTCTTCTTCTGCCTGCACCACACCGTGACAAACGGGACATAAATTAAGCCTTTAAAGAAAAGGGCTATTGGGCTGTTTACAGTGTCATATACAATACAAGAGCCTGCACAGCGACAGGAAATAGAAATGAACACAAAAAACCTACCTAGTGCTATACCTTATACAACACTGACGGTGGACTTGAGCTCAGGAGTAGTTTTTTTCTTTCTACGCACACACAATATTACGTAACACTGCGCTTGTGTTTTAAAAACATAATTTAACATATAAATAATCCTTTTTAAATAGCCCACTTAAAGTGTTTATTACAAATAAATCACTAAATGCTTAAAATGAATAATTGTTAATGAACAAACATTTGCGTTGCAATCCTGTGAAAGCACCATAATTTAGGACCATTAATACTAAATGACCTTCCACCTACAGTAGACAACCGGAAACAAGGGATGGACAATAAGTTCAGCTGATCTAAGGGACTGGGCGGGGCGGTAAGAGTAAAGTAGATCAAACAGATATGGAGGTGCAAGACCATTTAATGCCTTAAACTTTAGCTACGGGTAGCCAGTGAAGGTCATGAAGCAGAGGAGTAATGTGAGCAGAACGCCTGGTGGAGGTGAGAACTCTTGCTGCTGAGTTTTGAACATACTGTAATCTTGCAATAAGTTTTTTGGTCAGACCAAGAAATAAGGCATTGCAATAATCCAGACGTGATGTGATTAATGCATGAATTAAGGTTTCAGCATCAGATAAAGTGAGAGAAGATCGAAGACATGCAATATTACGAAGATGGAAAAAAGAGTTTTTAACGACAAGAAATATGAGGGCTAAAACATAGTTGAATCGATTAAGACACCAAGGTTACGAATAGATGACGAAGGCTTTACATGAACTCCATCAATATCAAAGGACAGGTCCATCCTTTTGACTGAGGCAGCAGAGCCAATCACCAATATCTCCAATATATCCAGTTTTTTTATTATTTAATTTGAGGAAATTCAGGGACATCCAATGCTTGATGTCCCTGATACATGCAGTGAGTGAGTCAAGGAGGGATGGCCTATCAGAGCTGGTGGTAAGATAAATTTGAATGTCATCAGCATAGCAATGAAATTGAAGTCCATGCCTGCGTCTGACGTCACCAAGTGGATATATATAGATGATGAACAATAGTGGGCCAAGAACTGAACCTTGAGGAACACCCTGTGTAAGCGAAGCAGTGGCAGATCTATACCCTTGTATGGTGATATAGTACTTTCTGTCGCTAATGTATGAAATGAGCCAGGAAAGAGCGTAACCAGTGATGCCGAAATCAGAAACCCGAGAGATCAGTATTTCATGGCAGACTATGTCAAATGCAGCGCTTAGATCGAGAAGCATCAAGATATTTATTAACCCTGAATCCACGGACAAAAGAATTTCGTTAACCACCCGAAGAAGAGCAGTTTCAGTGCTATGAGATGGGCGAAATCCTGACTGAAAAGGTTCAAAAAGACCATTAACATCTAAATATGATCGTAATTGCGAAGCCACAACCTTTTCAAGGATTTTGCTTAAGAATGTTAAATTAGATATTGGCCTGTAATTATCCATGTTTAGATGGTCAAGGTCTTTTTTAAGAATGGGGGTCATTTTTAATTCTGCTGGGACAATGGCGGAAGCCAAACTACAGTTTATCATATGTGTTATGAAGGGTGCAACCTCGAGGAGGACACACATCTTAAGCAGAACAGTAGGTGTAGGATCAAGCTGGCAGGATGTGGAATTAGACTTCACAATTATATCACTTATGGCAACAGGAGTAGTCAGAGTAAAAGCAGAGAGAGAGTTTGTTGAGTGAGCTGAATCAGATAACATTAAATGAACATTTGAGTCACTTGTATGAGGGGTGTCTTTGGTGATGGATTCAGTGATTGACTTCAATTTGTCTGAAAAGAATTGGGAAAAGCTATTCACAAGCACCCCAGAGCCCGAAATAACATGTTGTGGTGGATTAGTGAGTTTGTTAACCATAGCAAAGAGTGATTTGGGCCTGCATGTGGAATTCCTAATGGTAGAGGAGAAATAAGAGGATCTTACATTGTTGAGGGCTGTACGGTAGTTGAGCAAATGTTCTTTAAAAGCCAGAGAGTGCACAATGAGTCCAGTTTTCCTATATAGTCTTTCTAGGCAGCGACCCTCAGTTTTTATTGTTCGAAGTTCAGGAGTAAACCAGGGTGAGGCACGAGTAGATGGAACCAGTCTAGTTTTAACAGGAGCATGCCTCTCAAGTATATGAGAAAAAGCATTATTGTGAATACAGCAGATTTCTGACGGACAGTTAGATAGTAAACATTCGGACAAGGTTGAAACAGAGAAAGAAGATGGATTCACAGAATTGATTTAATAAGTGAGCATTTTCTTCAGTGGTGATATAGATATTGGAAAACTTTTATGAGTTTGTGATCTGAGAAAGCAAAATCAGAGCCATTAACAAGAATATTATATAAGCCAGATGTACATATGAGATCCAGTATATGACCCCTGGACTGAGTAGCAAACATGTTAAGTTGAAACAGTCCAGTGCAGACTTCAGTTCCTTGCATTGTGCAGTGTTTTCATATTAAAATCACCAAGCAAAATAACAGATGAATGACAGACAAGAGTAACTCACTAATCTCAGAGAAAAAGTCAGAGGGAAATTTTGGAGGTCGGTTAATTAAAGAGTGACGTTTGGCCAGTCATTTTTAGCGCTAGATTTTTTTAATTCTGCTGGGACAATGGCGGAAGCCACGAGGACACACATCTTAAGCAGAACAGTAGGTGTAGGATCAAGCTGGCAGGATGTGGAATTACGGATCTTAGATTTCCGTTTTAAGTTATGAAACTTGCAGGAAATGTTATTGGTGCATGCAAAGACCTTAAATGTCAAAAGATTGATTTCTCAAGGCAAACTTGATTTCTCATGTCACAACTCATTTAATTCCTGATTGCAAAGCTGAATTTTCAGCATCATTACTCCAGTCTTCAGTGTCACATGATCCTTTAGAAATCATTCTAATATGCTGGTTTGCTGCTCAAGAAACATTTCTTATTATCAATGTTGAAAAAAGTTGATTTTGATTTGGCAGACAAAAGTTTGTAAGCATTAATATTTAGAATTTTTTTTTTTGTGCATGTTTTTATAAAGAAGAATCATATATCACCCTCTTAATGACGCTTTTCTTTTTTCAATTTCTGCAATTATACACATACATTTTTACTCTGCAACCCACAAAATATATCCGAATGACTTTTAATACAGAAACAAAAACATGTTTCGTTTTTTGGTGAATTACATTTATTATTATTTATTTTATTTATTTATGATGATTAACTGAATAGAGCAAAAAATAGACAAACTATTTAGATAGGAGTAACCGGTTTAATCCGAGCGCTTTGATCTTGTAGAGCACGGTCGACCACTTCCTCCTTTCGCCTCAGTTAGCAGTTGAAATGAAACACAAATGGCAATACTCGAGCCATTTAATCGAGGGCACTATTAGATTATGTACGGTACAAACTTTGCGCGAAGCCTGAAGTTGTTCCAGTTGCTGACGCTAGGAGCTGTCCGCGGTGCTGAAACGGCTCGACTCAGTCTGAGAGGTGCTGACAGAAATTGAACATTCTCTGGCTCTCCTCCGTTCACAATTATAAATCTGATCAGAGCTCCCGTCTCGCGCAGCGACCTCGTTCCTCACGGCGCGTGCGGCGGAGGTCTCGCGGAACGTTTGTGTCCTGCTCCTCTTCAAATAAGTGTTTTAATACAAGGACATATTCTGTGATAGGAACCCACTGCCGCGAGCATGAACTCGACAAGAAATTACAAACCAAGCATGGTCATTCTGATTCTGGCCGTATTTGCTGGCTTGGGGATGGCACGAGGGCAAGGTAAGAATTTATATTTCAAATTCTAAACATTATAAATACTTGTTCTGTTGTCCACGCGATTAGTGGATTGGATACGCGCAGCTCCACAGAGCCCGATGTGTAGATGATGCGAGCGCGAGACCCATTTCTCACTGTATTGTACCTTTGTTTGCGGAGAGAAAAAAAAACCTCCGGTTTGAGAAACATCTTTGTGCCGAGACGTTTCACTAGTAGCCTACTTTGGTTGCACGCGAGAATCACACATTGCACAACAGAAGGACTCGTAAGTCACAAAGTCATCGGCGTGATTATGATAAAGCACGCATAGGATTGACAGCACAGCGCGTAACAGTGTATTTTTTTATTGCTCTACGCTCTGACTTCATATTTTTTTAAAGCATTGCATAATTTTTATACGAGTTTCATTCTCTCGTGTTCCATTTTTCCTGTGTAATAGCTGTTTGTTCTCTGTATACACTATTTATATGGCGTAAAGTTAGAACACATTCCCAGATCTTTGTTTGGAGATTTATCTCATCAGTATGTTAAATGTGATTATGTATAACAAGGTGAAAACTTTGAGGTTCAACAGGTTTTTAATTTGGGGATCACAGCGTGACATTATCTTCACTGATTTAGAAGTGAAACAGACTTTCAATGATAATAAAGATTGGATCCGCACCTTCATTTTTTCACTGTAACATGTCACTGTAAATTGCATTTTACTTAAAGGAAACATTCCATTCACAGTAATCTTATTTAAATATCTGAGACTATCATTGTATTTTATTGGGGTAGAGAAAAGGAAAGATGTTAAACAAAAGCACAAATGTTTGAAACGAGTATTATGTAGTTCTAATATAAACTGTAGGCCTGTTTCAGATAGTTCCTTTACACCACACTATTGATAGAATAAGTGAGTGACATCTTCTGTACAGTTTACATGTTTCATTGCTAGTAATTGTCACTTAAATGAGGGGGCTATAACAATATAACAAACTATAACACACACTTTGACATGGGTGTCTCACAATTTGCATTCAATTTGAAGGTGTCTTGCTAGTGCATGTTCATCTTAAAACATTGATTTAAATTCACACAATATATAAACAGAATAATATGCTGTAGCTCTGCAGTTTGCTCTATATACTGTAGCTCACTGAAACCTGCTACAGTCATTTCTCAGGCACAGTGTATGTTGCACTTCATGTTCACTCAAAGCTGTTGTACACCACTACCTCAGAGCTCTGTGTTGTTTTTAGCTTTCGTCTGACAATTCCCCTCACTCTTTTTGTCTTACTGTAAAAGCTCGGCGAGCAATACAAGGGATAATCCTGTGTTATTTGTCAAGAGCAGCTCCGTGCAGTATACTTTTGAGAGATGCAGCACTCTTTTCTCTGTAAAAATCCTTTCAAAATTTAAGAAACAACAGGAATCTGATTGCATGTCAGCCAAGTTACAAGCATGTTTTTAAATGTATTTCCGTCTTGAAGTTCTTCCAATTCAACACTTTTACTCACCTGTCAACTGCTGTTGAGAGACTTGCAAAGCAATCAACTTACCATCGTTCGAGAAGAATCTTTCATTTGCAAATGTGTTAAGTTTCCTAGTTTTAGGTGACAGCATATAAATTGCTCTTCGTAGTTGAGACTGATTGAAAGAATCTGAGCTTTTTCATCCTGTCTCTTGTTTCAGACTCATTTTGTCTGTCTTATCTAATTACGTCTTGTGCTGTATTGATTATATATCGGTGATTGGAACATTGACCTTTTTTGCTATGAGCGTATGAGTCAGTGTTTTCCGATCAGTCACCTTCAGGACGGTGTGATGAGGCTTCAGGGCTGCGCGCTGAATGGCTCTTACCTTGAAAAGCACTCTGACTAATGCACAGCTCCATCATTCCACACTGAGCATAGACAGCAGGCTAAAAGCAGGGCCCACCACTCACAAATGGATGATGGGCTATACAAGAAACGCAGGAAGGTCAGGGGCCAATTTGCTCAGGTCTGTGCTGTCCTGCTGTGATAGACACATATGTAAATACATATTTAGTGCCTGCGCACCAGGAAAGCACGCTGGAAAAGACTAATGTTAATGTGTAAAAAAATATGTGACTCATGTAACGGATGTTTTGAACAAAGCAAAGGTGCCAGTACAAATGTTTTTAAATGAGATTCAATGGTGTATAGACATCCTCACGGCTCCCTAATGGCATTGTGAGCCAATGCTATAGCAATTGTTAAATTTGTAATCTAGAGCAGTTTCTACACTACATACAGTAGCTCATCCAAGCATTTTTAATGCAGCATTCATTTGCATGCACAATGAATGGAAAACTATGGTGTGAATGTCATGACAGAGATGCTTGTGTATGGTGTTGGAACCTTTACCAGCGGCTTCACTGTAATGCAGTGTTATGATTGTTATGGAGCTCCATTCTAGAATCTTTGTTGCAGAATGGCTTCTCTTATTTACAGCAAATTTACACTTTGACAGAAATCTCTTAATCAAAATATTAGAAGAGAGCGAAGGAAAAGCGTAATGAAGATATAAATTAGGGACGCACAATGTATCTGTACCTTTATTTTGATTAAAATATGCTCTGTGGTTATCATTACTTTAAGGGACTTTCATTTTTTTGTTCTACAAAATAAATTCATACTGTACCTCCTACATGAAGTTGCTATATAGGGACTACATCGGTTTTCTCTTTAATCAAATATCCTTGTGGTAGCTGTAGTCTATATTCATTATTGATCGCTATTCGATATTACCTTTACCATCATCTTACGCTAAAAAAATAACAACGTTAATTGTAATCTTTAGCAAATCTCAACCATACACAATGGATATCTATTTTTCATACTGTACATTATAATGTTGTGATGCCTAAATTCACTTTTCGCATTTAAAATGCATTTTATTTTTAATTAATTTTATTAGACAACATAGTGTTGAATTGTAACATTGGCCATTTATTGGTCATTGACGTTAACATTAGAGGGCTATATTGCCCAACTTTGTTGAAGAAAAAAGACTGAAATAGTATTTTCTTATAAATCAAACTCCAATCATTTTTTTTTACAACTTTGAAAAAAAAACATTTTTTAGTCCTAAAATGTTTGTCTCATTCATCAAGCATGTAAACTCACATCCTTGTGGTGGCTGTAGTCCATATTTAGCCACTTCTTAGCAAACAGAGCAGCATTAAAATCCACATTTGAGGAATGACTGTAGTGCCGAATGGTCTCAAAGCAGCCCAAGAAACTAACGCAGTCGTCTGAGCTGCTGGCAGTGTGTAAGATCAGACATCCCAGGTCTCCACTGAGAGAATAAGAGTGTCAGTGATGGGTGAACTTGTAGTCAACCCAGCCGAGATCGGCCCTCGAGGTGGGTGAGTGCCACAGCCTGACTCCATTACCTGAAGCGCCAGGGGGAGGGTTCGTCCACACTTCCTCCCAACGCAGCTCATCCAGCTCCGAGAAGCCATTAGGCTCGCACCCTGTCTTTTAGGATCAAGCAATATCACTCAATCAGCAATTTATCAGTGCCCTGTGTCGTCCCAGGCAGTGCTGGAGAAGAAGGATGGAGGAGGGAGTGATAGTCAGCTTGACCCCTTGACCCCTTCACGCACACTCGGTTCAGCAGGAGCTATGAGGTTGAGCGTCTGCTCTCCTTGTCTTTATTACGACCCTGATAAATGAGTCGGCCGCCGGGCTGGATGGCCTCCTACGGCCACACTGGCAGGCCTGCCACTCCTGTAATGCTGATGAATGGTCAGCTGGGACAGCACTCAGCAGACAGTACTGCTGGGAGAAATCTGGACACTGCCAGGGTGCCCAGCCTCTCGCTGTCAGCACAACTGGCACATACGCACCATGGCCATTGAGGCAAAAGAGGCAGTGCCTTCTTAAAAATTTGGATGAGAGAATATCTACAGTACAAACATAAAACAGTGCAAATATTATGAAATATGCTATTAAAAAGTAGATAAGCAAGAGTGACACTGTCCAACAGCAACATAACATAAACAATGTACCTGTATGTCCTTTGGGTTTGGTGGAGAATGAATGGGTAAACGTCACGTCAAAGGAAGCAATGCCTCCATTGCGCTATGATTGGCCTATTGCGCTGTTCACGTGATGAAGCCTCTCATTTTCATGCGTTTTCCACATCCCCACATCGGCCTGAATGAATAAATATAATAATGGTGTTAATGGCAAGACTAATTATAAAATAAACAACTCATCCACAGAGATATCAAGGCTTTATCACATCAAAATCAAACTTGAAATGACTTGAAAACGCAACCTGTAAGTTTTTTTTTTTGTGAGTAATCAGCTTTTCTGAAATGTCCATCATGACACCTGCAGTGTTTACTGAGCTTTAATGATTGATGATCCAAAAATTAGTTGAATGTTTAACAGAACAGTTGAACAATAGTTTACATTTAAAATATATGAAATTAGAAATTTGTTACTGTGTTTTATAATGATTATTTTGGAATAAATGTAAAAATGCTTAAAAATACTAACTAGGTGAGAAAACATCCATTCCATTGAAAATGCACACATTTTTTATGTTATTTAACCTGGAAAATGTGTCAACATTAAATGTAACTGGAACATTAATTTACATTGTGTTAAAATACCACACATAAAAAACAGTGAGGACTTCCTGTGCTGCATGACCCGCTCTTACAGTAACTAACCCACTTAAAGAGCATTTGAAGTTCTTTTGTAGCGGCTACATCTGAACATCTGTGCATGATGATCAATGACTTTGTCAGGCTTCCAAAGGCCAGATGGTAAAGATGGAAATGTAGGGAGTTCAGATGTAGAGGCGAGATTGAAATAACGCTATTGCCTTACTGAACTCATCGTACTATAATAGATCTGGGCTATATACAGATGAGAAGAAGGCATAATGTGGCCCAGGAGTCTGACAGGCTTGAGTCTAATTATAAAACGCGTATTTTTGCAGTCTAGTCTTTATGTTTGCTCTTGACCTGAATATGCCATAGTCTATATCCTTTCCTAATGATTCCCGTGCTGTTTTGCACTGCAACATTGCGCTTGCGCGCACATCGTGCTTGCTTGACTCAAAAAGGATAAAAAATGTTGTTGCCCATTTTTCTGTTTTCTTCACCCTGATAAAAATAGGAGCCCTTGCTGTGGCTCTCTCGTCCTTTAACCCACACTGTATGTGTGTTTGTTTTTACGGCCCGTTTTAATCTCTGGCCGCGGTAGGAGCATGGGGTGTAATGGTGCTTTATGTGCTTGTCCTGCCCCTTCCATAACTCAGCCCGCCACGCTTTTTTACATCACGTTCTACGGTATTCTAGGAAGCACATTATGGTTTACAATTTAATTCAGTCATGTCCTTCTCCAGAAAATGAATGGGTGCAAATTGCCGATGAGAGCATGATTGAATTCACTGACCCCCTCCCCCAGCTTTTATTATACACGCACGGTTATAAGTCAAGGGTGGCGAGATTATGTTTGTATAGATTAACCGCAGATGCCGGATGTATTATGAGACAGATGAGGACATATTTCAACTGAAATAAATCAGATACTTTATACTTAAATAGTTTTTGCAATGTTATATTAGATATCGTGTTTGCCTGCCGTTTGTATTTATGCAGAATAATCTGTAAAACAGGGCTCCAGACTGCGACTAATATGCCTTTTCATCAAGATATCATCATGCGCATGAGCCACGATGAACAAATGACTCTTATGAAGCAGTTTCACGAGTCAGTCAAAAAGTTTCACGAAACAGCCTTTATTTACTGATTTGAATCAGACTCGCTCGGTGAATTATTCAGAGGTGTTCACAAATGACCCTTTCAGAGTCATTTTAATATTATGTCCGATTCTTGAAAAAATTACTCTTACAAGCCAGTTCTTTTTTAATGAGTCAGTCAAAAAGTCTCATGAAACAGCTTTTAGTTAGCGGTTTGAATCAGACTTGTTTTGTGAATCATTATAGGTGCAACCTATGAACCACGAGACAACCAGGAACCATTTATGTAATGTATAGGGGACAGCGGGGGCACAGCCTTTTTTAACTTTCCCAGTTTGTGTAAATCTACTTAGGGTTCATAGTATTTATTTTTTCCCACATTCATTTCCTCATGTCTAGTGCAATTTTGTGGTTATGTTTTATTAATACAGTGTATACTTTTTTTCTTGATATACCCCGAAAGAATGGAAGTGAAATGTGACAACATGCCCCATAGGTGGGGTACATTGTAACATGACCATATGACAGCTTAAAATCTAATCAAAAAAACATACCAGACTAACTAAAATATTTTCTCAATAAAATACAATTATTAACTTTTTCATATAACATAATGGCATTTTTTAATAATTACAAATAAAATAAAATTTGAGTTTGACAACGAACACACTGGAAAACACAGCTACAGTATACAACGTAGTTCAAAACATAATAATAATTAATTATTTCTGAACATTGACTCTGTCTTTATTCACCTTTATTTCATGTTTTCTCAATAGAATTCATAAAAGTATAGAATATAATAGCATAGTTCTAATAGGGGCACATTGCAACACAGTGTTACAACATGCCCCACCTGCACAACTGGGATTTAAACCCTGCTAGTGTCTTCTGCTAGTTAGCAAAACATTAAATAACCATATCAACTGTTAAATAACAAATTGGAGATTAAAATGATATCAGATTTGTCTAATTTAAAATAAACACCAAAAATAGAGATGAAAAATTAACATAAATAAGAAATGTACTTTTGCTATGGTTAAATAAATGTTCAGTGGTATCGTCGCAATTCTTTCTCTATATAGTGTTGATATGGCAACTAGTAAACACACTAGTTTCAAGTTTCGTCATGCTGGCATGTGTGGAAGTATTTAAAACAAGGGTGTTACAACTAGCCCCGCTCTCCCACACACCCGGTTTTAGTGACTTCTTTTTAAATGACAGTGTATAAATAAAGATAGATTTTCACAGCAGATTTCTGTTGAATAGAGTAATAATGATATTTTGATATTCATATTTTTATAGACTAATATTGGTTATTTTTAGTACATAAGATTGTAAGTTTGAATCAGCTGTAAGGGAGACATGTTGAAGTCATAATACGTTTTTAAAAACAGGCCGAATGAATAGCCATCTTTATTGAGTGAATCTGTAATTAGGCTCCTAAACGTTTAAAAACAAAATGACTAAGTCATTGTCTTCTAAAATGACTAGTCTAGAGCCGTATAAAATATATACTGTATTTCGAACACGTTCAGACACTTCAGTTTGTGTAATATCCAGTATTTCCTCTCTTTTTGAAAAGTGACCTTTGAGTGTGTTTGGGCTTTAGACATATAATATGTCTTTACTGCCATTCCAAAACCTAGCTGAAGGGCCCCCAAATGTTTTGAGCCGCTGATAAACGACAAACTCCCTCAACCCCCCCATCACCCCCACCTCTGCCTGTCTCTTCTGCCGAGGAAAAGCAATTTGCTCTTGGTGATCCGATGCAATCAGTTGTGCTTCATGGCTTTCAACAAAAAAAAAAAAAAAAAAAAAAAAGGACGAAAAAAGGCAAAAATAAACAGAAGGGAAGGAGAAAAAAAAACTTGCGAGAGAGGGACATCACTATTAATTAAACCCTGCGCTCCCGAGTTCTGATGATCATGTGCAGGAGCTGCAAATATTCAACACCTGTTTTTTGATTACCAGTGATTAACCTATTGCAGTGTGCCTCAGACTCTCATCAAGAGCCATTCAGTGCATGAAGACCCTCCTTAAACACTCCTTTTCACAGCGCTCACATGAAAATGAGTGTTATTGTGCCTGTGCGTCTGCCCCTCCTTTAGGACAGAAGTTGTGAATCAGGCTTTGACAGTTTCCAGGTGCCGAGGCGATGGGAAAGCTTTAACACGCGCTCTCTCTCTTTCTTTCTCTCTGGCATAACAGTCTCTGAGGCATGGCTGACGGTTCCACAGCCTTGTGAAGTGTGTATCCCAATTGCTTTTTCCCCCAGCGCCGCTTCTCTCGGGTTGTGTTAGTTTGCTTCAGAAGCCCTTTTGCGTTTTGCCATGTGTGTGTATATATGCCTTTTCCCCTTTCGCTCTTGCTCCTCATCTCACTCAAGAGCCTGTCTGATGCGCTAAACATCTGCTGCGCTCAAAAGCACCTGCATGCCCGCTCAGCCTCTGTATTCTGACAAGCTTCCACTTCATTTGATCTCCACTTCCACTGTTTTTTTTAAAAAGCCCAAACTGTATATTATTGAACCAGCAGCTCACGTTGTGAAATGCGGCACTCTTGATAGCAGGCAAAACGCCATCTCTGTGTCAATACCGCTTTTCAGAGCCGCTGCTGTCCTTTCATTTAGATTTCTTCCCTTGTCCAGCAAGATGCACAGCTGGGGTCCCACCAAAGCCACCGGTGACGCCTGTAAGGGGACTGTGGGACATTAGTGGGACGCTAATAATTTGTAACTCCACAATAAAGGCTTTCAACCCACTTGAGGGGAGAAAGGAAAGCTGGTGGATATTCATTACAAATCAATGAGCCAATCTCCCACGCCATCGGCTGGTGTCCACCGCTCTATTTTTCGGCCCATCTTCGTTTGGCTTATGCTGGTGATGTATTGTTCTCATAAATTTTGTGGTTCTTTTCTTCTAGGTTTTATGTTAGCAGTATTGATGGATGGACGGTGAGTCCGCTGATCTCTTCACTATCTGAGAGATTGATCCAGACCTTTGTTTTACCTCTCTCCTTCCCTCCCCTTTTGCAAAAGAAGTACATTTTAGCATACTTATTATGGAAATGACATACTTTGAAAGAATATGCTTAAGTGCAAACTGAATGCAATGTTTTTGGACACTTCATTTCATGTTAGTTACAATAAAATGGAAAAGGTTTATATTATAGTTTAAAAAGGTTTTTGACCCACTTAAGTAGGACTTAAGTACATATTTTTATATTATTTCCTAATACTTCTATTGTCTTAGAAATATGGTTAAAGTGTACAGCCGAATGTACTGACAAGCATTCATGGTAAACTGAAATATACTTCATATATATTGAAACTTTTATGTCATGAAATACACATTTAATTGTAATGATGAAGTTTCAATTTAGTACATTTAATATATTTAATAACACACTAAAGTTAAATTATAATCAATTACTTTACAGGGGCTTTAGCATATTAGTCCGCACATCAAAATAAGTGTACTTTAAAGCATGACAAAAGATTATTAAAACAAAATACTTCAAAAGTGCACTCTTAATTAAGCTTAGGTGGCCTTTTATTTCATTTATATTATCTGCAACTTTTAATTAAAAATTATAAAGTGCACTTTTTAATAGTGTACTTAAGTGCATTAAGAAACAGTCATTAAAATGTACTTTTTTTACTTAAGTGTACTTAAGTGATTTTGGTCAAACTTTAGATTAGGGTCCAATTCTCACTATTAACTAACTATGACTTATGACTGACTTTCCTCATTAGACACTACTACTTATTAATAGAAAGTAAGGTTGTTGCTAAGTGTAGGTATTGGGTAGGAATCTGGTAGGATTAAGGGATGTAGAATATGGTCATACAGAATATGGCATTAATATGTGCTTTATAAGTACTAATAAACAGCCAATATCCTAGTAATATCTATGCTAATAAGCAACTAATTAATAGTGAGAATTGAACCCTAAACTAAAGTGTTACCATGTTTTTCTTCCATTAGTATTATATTATCTGAAAGTGCAATTTAAAAAAATACATACTTAGGATTTAAAGTACACTACAAATGCACTTTCAGTATAATTAAGCACACTTCTTTTTCACAAGGGTCATCACTGCAATTATTTTTGAATGAGGCTGTCCATCTGGCTGAAGTGAGAGGAGGTATCCCCAAAACAAAAAAAACCTGAAAAAACGTGTAACATGCATGTGGATGCTGTCAGGTGGTGCGCCAGCCTCTCCACCGCACACGTCTCCCACGCCCTGTCTCCGTATCGATCCATTAGTCAGAGGAAAGCAAACGGCGGATCAGCAGCTTATTGTCCCTCATGGATTGGCAGACTGTGTACGCCCGGTTAATTGGGCCTGGCGTCTGTGGCACATGCAGAACCATAGGCTCTCCGCTACAATTAAGTCTCCGACAACCTTCCCGTCCCTTCCCTCCGTTTGAAGTGCCAGCTCCCATCTAGAAGCTACTTCATCTAGAGCGTTCCCCAGCAGGGTGCAGCAGTTAGGGAGACGGCAGGTAATCACTGGAGGAACATTCGGAGCGGAGCAGGAGTGCATCCTTGCTTTCCCCGCTTCAAAGCGTTGAACAGAACTTGACTTAACATGCGGCCTATTTATGTGGACACTGTTGTAGGTAATTGATCGAGATTATAGGAGTAGTGATCATCAAACTTTTTGATGTCAAAGGGAGATCCTTCCTAAAATATGTAGACAGCTAGTTTACAGTATATTGCATTCAGAAGTTTGGGGTCGTTTATTTTTGAATGTTTTTGTCTCTGAAACTGATAACCTTTTTTTTTTTTTTTTTTTTTTTTAAAGAACATTTTTATTTGAAATAGAAATCTTTTGCCATAATATACATTTCTTTACTGTCACTTTTGATGAATTTAATACATCCTTCCTTACTAAATTAAAGAATATCTTCTTTTAAAAAGGGGTCAGTAAATGAACATGATACATTTTGTGTCTCTAAAAATCTTATCTTAAAAAAAAAAAAAGTATTTACTATTGCCATGACCAATAGAAAGCTGCACAGACACCACAGTTTCGTGAGGGAATTTATAGTCTTCCAAACTTGCATAGAAAGGAGGTGTGTTAGTGCTGAAACTAATAACAAAAATGTAATTTAAATGCATAATGGCATTATTTCAGTGCTTTTTGTCTCTGGTTAGGCTGGATTGCGGATGATTTGGTAAATAAGACCCAGGTTTCTGTGCTGAAATACTGTACATAAGAACTGTTCAGTAAATCCACTCTGAAATATCTGTAAATACATAAGTTGCCACTCACTGGGATCTAAAATGTTGGATCATCTATGCGGCACAAATGATTGTCATTAGTTGTGTCTTTCTACGGAGAGGAAGAGGGAAAGAGAGGGATTTGAACTACGCTAGCATGGGCGACGACATACCTCAAAGTAATTTCCCTCCCATCACATTTTGCATTTACCATAAAGTCCCTCATTCCCCATAAAGGACTGATTGATGGCTTGCCAGGGATTGTGCCTAGCATACACCCCTAGTGCTTAAGGATATTCAAATCGCTTTGTGCCCTTGCTCTCACAGATCTCGCACTAGCAGGATGATTTAAAGGTGGTAACAAGATGTGCTCCAGGGCGCGAAATATTGAACACCATCAACGATGCAGCGACTGAACAAAATGCCTGTCAGTTAAAACAAGCTATTAGATCACAGGCGAAACTGCTCTTCTCTTGCATATAAATCCTGCCCTCTGCTCCCAAATCTATCACGCAGATGAAGCAAATCCCCGAATGCACTACTTCTTTTCTGCATTAATGTGTATTTACTTAGAAGATAGAAAACATATTGTGTGCTAGCACAATGCAGATATGATTCATCCCTCTAAACTCTTTAAAATATAAACATCTTGCAAGGTCTATTTTCATTCCTCTATATAGTCCTTTTCTTTAGACTAACGTAATGAGCATCCTGCCGCAGGTTGTGGGGAGAGCTCGTCCTGCGGAGCTCGAGTTAATGAACTTCGTTTATGTGCCGAGCCCAGTGTCAGGCCCTTAAGAGTCCCAGACATTTCCATAATAAAGATAAATCATGCAAATCTGGGGTGTTTGCACAGGACTGTGTCGCTCGCTGTGAATCGCTTCGCTCATTATTTACCTTTACTATATTGTCGGGAACAATGCCACATCGCACCGAAAGCTAAATAGATGGATTTCGAGTTACTAAAGTAAGACAAATTTCCTACTGTTTTAACACGTACTTTTTTTGCACATAAACACACATAGGTTTAAAGGCATTCAAGACAAACCGAAAAGCAAAATGTTGAAGGATAGACTGGACCAACTGGCTTCAAGTGGCTTTAATCTGACAGTTCTTCAGTGTTTTTTCTTCCACTGCGCTACCATTAGCAGGAAACACTGTGGAGCGGAAGCACTAATAGCCTTGGTTGCAGCATTCTGGCTGCCATTTATGATTTTAGTGATTACAGCTGAACACATCTTTTGTTTGCAAGTGTCAGAAGTTTTGAGCATACTAGGAATAGCAAGGTTTTTATATTATGTTGGAGATAGCAGGAAACGGGAGATTGGTGAATGGCGTTATTTGCCCCTTACCGAGGCCATATTAACTCTGCAGGCAGTGGAGTCTGTGAAGGAGCAGATGTGAGACTGGAATAGAGCAAATGCTCTGCACTGTACAACCAGCTGCGGCGCGGTTAGCCCTGATTGGAGCCTTTTCTGCTTTAGAGCACTTATTCATTGATTGATTGATGCATTCAAACCCAGCCGTTCATTATGGGCACTTTTTCTGCTTCCCCTGTGACTGATATTCAAAAGGGATGTGCGGTTCCTGAAATCGATCGTTGAATTTTCTGGCAGTGAGAAGGGGACAGAATTGGACACAGTCAGTGTGGGCAATCGTTTGCCAATTAAATGTTTGTTAATAAGCTTATCAGTGGTTTCGATATATCCATTTTGTGCCTGATCTATACAGATAATGAATATCTTCTCAAACAGACAATGTATGTGCATATTTAATAGTGATGTTTTAATGGGACACATCGAATTTGATTAGATCGATTATTTGATCTGATCGATTATTTGAATTTGAATGCATTGAACTGCAAGTAAAGCCAGGGACACACCTAACGACTGCAAGGCCGATTATGAATGTAATTTGATAATTATCTGCTCCAGTCATTGGAAACAGTCTGTAAGTGTGTTCAGTTCAGTCTTAGAATTTATAGGTTGTTTCTTCCTAAAAGCACTATGCTATCTCGACAGTTTGGGTCGGGACTATCTGTTGTTTGAACGCAGTAATTTAGCATGTTTGGTGGGAAATCTCAAAATATAATTTTTTCACACTTTACAATGCTCTGAGATTTAAATTCACATTTAAAACGATTCATTTATTTCAGATTTCTAAGTTTTTTATATATTTAGTTAGACAATATTATTCTTTTCTTGTACTGGTTTTTGGCCATAATATGAAAATAATTGTCACCTGTATATGCTAGAATTTTAATAATGATAAATCTCTACTGAGGATATCAAAATAGATTTAGAAAATTTGGTAGAATGGCCTCTTTAACACTTGAGGATTATTTTTTATTCAGTAATTGCAAGACAAACCCTCGGCTTTGGGGAAAAACAAATCAAAATGGCTGACTCTTGTTCCGTGCTGACAGATTTGGAGTACAGAGTGAACATCACAGCTCCTATATGCTTTTAATGAATTGAGGGAGACAAGTGATGGTCACATTGATTACCTTTTTCGTCCCATGCTGTTCATTTCTTATTGTGTTAGTGGCCAGCAGCTCTGGGTTTTGAATCACATGTAATGACTTACAGTTTGAAGGTTTGCCAGCCTCTATTCATGAGCAGTGAGACACTCCAATCAATGTTTTCACACAGCTGTTCCAAACCTAGCATTATGAAGACATTTTTGTTGTTCAGAAACTGTAAAATGCCAGTTGGTACCGCGGCAGGATGAAGTGGCATTGACAGTAATGACTGCATTAATATTAATCCTGGTGTTTGCCATTTATTTGTCATTTTTACTTTGGCAAAAGTGTAATAAATGACTCACTGAGGAACAGCAGGCTGTGCATGGTATTTCCTGTGGGTGTAGTTGCCCTTCTGTGGGAGCCAGTCATGTTCCACAGAAATCTCAGCTGTTTAGCCTTTGGGAAGTTTAGTCTAGAAACCAGCCCTATGGATTCTGCATATTGATGAACTTGACAACGGCTATGGGTTGTGTAAGTGTAGTGCATCTGAAGTTGCTGATCAGATTATACTGTATCAGTAGAGTTTTCACAAAAGAATTAATATCCAATGTACAGATAATCCAGTAAATGTTGTTTGAATGGTTTGGTTTCTAAATAAGCAAGGCCTTGATGGAATCAAAGGAGCAAAACAAGTTGAATGGAGGGGTTAGCCAGTTGCACTTTGTTTTGTGTTTGCTGATGCAATAATATTGAACAGTGTGCAATGTATCAGGATGACAGCAATCAGAGTGAACCGCTTAGTTCTGGTGACACTGTACTTAATAAAATCTGTGAGGGTGATGCATCTTTTCGCATAATATGCCACACTGGCACAAACAAATGCAGAGAGACACTATTAAAAATGACAATATTAAAAAATAAAAAGAGAACGACTGTGTGCAACCAGGAGAGAGAGGAAGAAATTGTTTTTATTTTGTTTTTGAAATGTCCTTGAGCCCTTGTGCTTTGGGGATTTTTGTTTTTTTGTCTCTGCTTCGGAGTCGGAGATCTTTATAATTAGTCTATGTTGTGAAAAATGTCTTCGGACTCAAGAAATGGTTGTCTTAGATTTCTTTGAAATGGAAATGTGACAAGTGAAATATTGATCCGGTTAAAGTATTCATTCTGTTTGTTTCAACCTCACTCTCTCGTTTCCCTGATGTGTTGTATTGAGTGTGTTTTGTTTTCATGGACATACATACAGTATAGATGGGGAAAAAAATGTCAAGAACATTTAGGTTATATCTAACATAAAAATGACAAAATTTTAGGACCATTGGGATTTTATGCAAAAACAAAAACAAATTTTCTCTATACTTTGTGAATGTGAAAAAGATATTATTAAAGAAATTATTCATAGTACCATAGAGGTATTTTTTGAGAATCCCCATTGAGAATAGTGGGAATTAATGAAGAAAAAATCACTTAAATGTAAAACAGGTAATTAGAATTTGGCTGGATGGTCTTAATTGTCATGAAATTGTATTTTGTTTGTGAAATGCTTTGTGAGATTCACCCATGCATCTCTATATATTCACTTACACTGCTGTGTCTAATTGCTGTTATGCTGGATATTGTGTGCAGTTCTCCAATATGCGTATTTGAATGTTACCTCATATTTTTTTGAAGGAGGATGTCTGACAAGTTTCATTGCTGATTGACAACTCCCTGTGTCTGAATAAATCAGCCATATTCAAGAAGTCTTATGTATTTTGATTGACATGCCATCACTCATGGGTAAAAACGGAAGACTTTCAGGGTATGATGGCAGTATGTAGATCACTGTGTGTTATGTGCCTCCTTTCTTCCACATCATGACGCTGCATCGGATGGGGATGTTTTCATATTAACATTAACGAGATGCCCAAGATATTCAATGCATGAACAAGTACGGTTCATGTCTGGAGCGCCTCGCTGCTGTTTTGTGTGTTTTTTTTTAAAAATCCTATTACTGTCGGGTACGGCTTTTGTCATACGTCAGCTTAAATATGACTCACTTTGACAGCGTGCCGTAGCGAAAATGGAGAAATCATTACAGCACAAAGCGGTTGATGAAAACCCTCTGATCGGAGGGGTATAATGCGTGTGTGATTTGAGTTTGTAGATATGTTGCACTGGGCTTGTAACACTGTTGTACGCTGGGAGTAAAGGAGGCTTGGAGCTGACCCCGGGCAGCCTTTGGAAATGCAGGGGCTGAACAGTTCAGCTCACAGGGAAATTGGCCGGCTCGCTGAAGACCCCTCAGGCCTGCCCCAGTAAAACCTCCATTAAACAATGTGTCCATTGTCAACCCTCAGCCATCTCTGCCGCGACCCCCTCCAAACCCAATCGTATTGGCTTAACCAGTAAGAACAGGGGGCGGCTGACACTGTAGGGTTGTCGTTCTCTCTGGCGTTCGGTACAGTGGATTATTTTTTAAGTCTTGTCAGTTTTGTGGTTGAGATTATTGCCACAGTTAGCTTTATTGCTGTCTGGAGGGTTTGTTCTGGCAGATGTGGTTCACTAAATGTCATGCTGACCGATCTGGACTGTCTAAATTGATGTCTAGACTGCACGCAAAGTATTAAATTGGCCATTACAACAGGCCATTGAACAGTTTGTGCCCACGGAATTCCACGAAAAGTTCAGCAGATTTCCACAGAAATTGAGCGGCCATCCATCACGAAGTCCCGCATATCTTCCATCCTTTGTTTTTTTATTTATGAAATATTTTGGCTTATTTGATTAATACTTATAAGCTAAAATAACAATGTATCATTTAGTTTTTGTTGATTTTCTCTTGCACAGGTTCTGTGTGGGCTTAGCCATGACAGTTTTTGCTTTCTCTCCTGGTCTCTCTTCCTCTCTTTGTTTCTCAGCTGCTATAATGAGAAGAGAGAATGGAGTTCTTCAGAATGTGCAGAGGGTCTGTAAAGCTCTGAGGCTCATGAGAACAGGCCAGTACTGTAGGATGACAGTATGGCTGGATCTGAGGATTAATTTGAGATTAGACCAGAGCCGAGATCAGGGAGACCTGGAATAAAGCTGTGCCACATGCATGAGACAGGGCTTTGAGAGAGATGGAATTTATTTCAACAGTAAATCAAACACTACATCTCTAAACTGGTGCTAATATATAAAGAAACTAGTACAGTTTGGGGTCGTTTACACAGAATGCGGTTTTCCATTCCACTGCTCTACTTTTCCATTATTTTTCTATGCAAACGCGCTAGACTGATGTGTTTGACCGCTGTGCTTGCTTCTTACGTCTTTTGCAGCATCTCCTGCATGGCACGGTGTTCTATTTTTTAAAAGTGTTTAACTTTTAAAAGACGCGTCTCTAGACCTTGTGTTTTTTCCCCATTCCACTGCCCGCATCTTGTGTTTTTCAAAGCAAAAGTGATCACACTTTTGCTTTGCACTTTTGTATCACTTTTACTTTGAAAAACACAAGATGTCATTTTAAATATGATTAAAATTATATCTAAATTTGATCTAAACGCATAAATATAAATTATATTTTTTCATGTATTATAGAATGATATATTTTCATAGCTTTTATAACAACACTATATATAACTATATTATATATGAAATAAAATAATAATAACATTATTATTATTATTATAAAATGTATTAAAATATTTCATTGCATAACACATTAAAATATGTATATTTATGCAAGTGATCATTATTATTATTATTTATTTTTATTATTATTATATCGATTATTTTAGTGTCATTTATTCAATTTCACAAAACCTTTCCTAAACACAATGCTTGGATTAAACCCTAGTCATTTTCATTGGAAACTGAAGCAAATATTATACTCTGCATCCTACAGAATTACCAACCTACCCTACCTTTAACTGACAAAATTGCCTTCCTTACCTTTAACCGACAGTTATAATATACTGCATTTTAATAGTGTAAAAGTAAAATTTGCTGTTTACCCGAGGTTAAAATCCAACACTACACCCCCATAACAGGCTTAGTCCTTCAGTATAACAGAACAACGTAGGTTCACAACCCTTCTTGCTGCACTCAAAGGAATGAGTCAGAGAAAGCAAGTGAAAAATACTGCTTTTCTCTAAATATTTGATATCTTTTGCCTTCTGCACTGTCCTCACATGCAACACGGTCTGTGCCTGCTCATCTGCCGCTCGGCATTGGTGAGGCTGTGTGGGCCAGGCTGTGTTTAAAAGCACTCAGAAGCTGTCACTAAGTGTTTTGTCTTTGTACTTGCACATATTTGCTTGTGTGTAGCGTCCCCCCGGTGCGCTGCGTCCTTGTACCTGTGAGAGGATGAGACAAAGCTTGTCTTTCACATAGAGTGATGCTCAGAGGATCTGGAGCACATGGCTTTCAATGGGCTAGAATGAAAGCGAGGAAATGAGGTGACCCTTAAGTTTGTTCACTGGCCCAGAACTCCTGAATCGTGACTAATATATAACATCTCTTCCCTGACTGTCTTGTTTTGCCTGGTGCTTTAAAGCTTTACATTGTGTTTTGCAACCAGACATGATACATAAATCCATCTATGAAAAATGTGTCTGTCCACACAAAATGAAACTGCTGCATGATGTGATACAATCAGGGATCTGTATAAGATTATGTTTTTTTACCCTATTTTTACATTTCGATTAATACTGCTGTTATCTAACTCTAAACTTTTCTCTTTTTTTTTATAACACTAATACTTAGCAAATCTCAAAATGAATATCCATTTTTCATACTGTACATTATAATGTTGTGATCCCAAAATTAACTTGTAGAAATTGTTTTAGCAGTTGATTTTAGTTTTTAGTGTTTTATTTTTTAATTTGTTTTAACTAAATGTATTGCATTTTAATATAAGCCATAATTATTGGCCTTAACATGAGAACAATTATGAGCTTATCGCATTGGTCAAAATTTAAATATCAGTGCATTCCTAAACACAATCACATCAGATATTTCATGTTTAAATGTACAATTATGTGGAGAAGAGTTTTGGACCAATCAGATTTCAGGGAGGGTGGGGCTACACAGAGTAACTCCACAGAAGTGAAAAAAATAAATAAAAAAATCAACATAACGACAAAATATGGTTAGGACATGTCTAATAGTAAATAACAATAAATTATTACATGTATTATGAGGTCTTTTTCAGTGTGCACATAAAAGGATTGTAAAAGACTATAAAATGCTACAGTAAAAACCTAGTTTTGGTAACCTAAATGGTTACTGTATACAATGAAAAACTATAATAGATGGGACATTTTATGTCATTTTACAGTAAAACACTGTTAAATGTATAAACAAGTTATCTTAGAATTTACAGTGAAAAATGTAGATTAAATTCCGTGTGACACTTTTTATTTATTTAAATGATCATGTTTTCGCAAATTAGGGTTTTATATACAGTATATCAAGTTGTATGACTTTGGTCTATTGACATTATACCAGGTAATGAAATATAATTTTTTTACTGTAAATTTAAGTTCCGCTGAAACTATTTTAAATATATGCTTGAGTAATTGTTAAATGTCTTAAAAATATGATTTTTAAAATAGTTTAACAGCTTTTATAATCAAAACAATGCCGAACCCTAATTAAATGATAGAATTTCTCCCATCACACTGTTCTGTATTGTAAAGCATGGGAAAACTGCCAGGCTGCCCTTCTTGAGTGGGCAGGTTTTAATCAATTTGTGAAAGGCCAAAAGCAATCTTACTGAGGAGAATGAGGCAGTGCCTCCTACATAGAAGGTCAGCAAAAAAGAAAAAGAAAGAATGAGCTGAATGTATTTCTCAGGCAACTTTTCTGCAGCTCATCTCAGCAGTTGCTTCCATAAAATCGCCCTCGCTCTATTGTTTGTGGGGCAGATTAAAGAGACAGTCACTGAGCTCGAGACGACCCAGAAACTGACCCACTATGCCGCTCTGCTCACCCTCAGCCTTCACAGACTTGTTTTGATTTACTGTACACTTCATTTTAAAACACTCCAGTGTTTTACTCGCTGAAGGGATTTATTGGTGAATGGCTTGGGCCGCGAAGCAGCCTGATTGGACGTCAGCCTTTCACATTTAATTAACAACCTTGTACGTTTGACATAACTGCCATTTTTACAAAACTCCTTACAAGAAGGCTGACACTTGCTCTTTTAATGCTCTCTCTCTTTTGCTCACTGTCACTTTCTCTTGCCATACAGTATATGCGTACTTGTCTCTTTATTTAGAGGCACTGTATATGCTGTTGGGACTTATGTAGTAGTGCCGCATTGTCAAATTGTCATACAACACATAGCAAAACATTATCCAAAATTCATTAAAATCTATAGCTGGGTTCTTTGTCAGCTGAGCTGAGGCGAATGGGTGTGCTCATGAGAGATAAGTGAGCTTGATGAAGTGTACGCTACCTGATGCGCTGCTCTTGGCCCTGGACCAGCAGCCTCTTGTTTTTCTGCTGGGAGCTTTAGTTGAAGGCAGAAGAGACAGCTGTGTGTTGGGCTCCTGAACTCTGTTGATCGCGTGCTCTCTGTCTCTTTGTATCTTTTTTCCCCTGCCCTCCATGAGCTCCTCTCAGACAGGGCGAGTACAAATCTTCTCAGCTTGGCTTAATCCAGCAGTGTTGACAGTCTGAGTAAATAAAAAAGATATGTTCAGCACACCCAGCATATTGTCTATTAAGCTTTGTGTACTCTTTAGTATGAAACCTTCAGAGAATCATCCTGTCTAGATGATCTATCATTCTATCTATTTATCGTTATAGATAACAAACAAAAAATAAATAAATACATATATATATTTATATATATATATAAAAAAATATATATATGTATATATATATGTATATATATGTGTATATGTATGTATGTGTATATATATATCTATATATATATTCTATATATATATTTCTATATTTCTTGTTAATATTATTTATGATGATGATTATTATTTTTTTCTTGTCCAATGGACATAATTAGGATTCTATGGGTAGTGCATCCACAGGATTTTTTGTGTATATTCATTGTGTTTATTGTGCAAACACATACTGCCTTGTGATATTTCAATATTACAGTATTGAAAGTATCCAAAAATAATACAACATTGAGTATTTGTACATTGAAAAATGTCATTTCCACATTTTTTAATGCAATTATAGTGGAAGTCTTTTCTGCAATGAGCAAGTTTCTCTTTAACTCCTGACCTTGATTTCTCCATCTCCTCCTCTCTTGACTTCTTCGCCTCTCTTCTCTAGCCTTGAAATGCAAGCATCTGGAGCAGCAATTTGGGGCGGTATTAGCAGTTCCCTGGCCCTTGGCCTAGCCTTTCTGGCCTAAAGCTTGTGTAGTCCAGGCAGTATTGGTTCCTCCTCTAGCCCTGCCTCTGCACCTTACACAACCATTTCACCCTCTGACCCCACTCAGAGTGGAGGATTATCACAGTGCGTGGGGGGAATACGAGAGCGAGCTGCTGACCTTGTGTGCGAAACTTTTCACAGTCCGTATTGTGGCTTGCATTTGCGGACTTGCATTTGACGCTGGTGTGGGTACGTTCTTTTCTTTTTTACAGCCTGAGAAACAGTTAATATTCTGAAGGCCAACAGCTGCCAGAGATGCGGATTAGAGGTTCTTTGTTGAGCTGTAGTTTATCCCATCCTGACAGTGGTCCAGTCCCATGGAGCTCTATCCCTGCTGTGGTGCACGCTGTCTTTTCTAACAATGGACAGTAGATATGTCTAACACAGGGGGTTTAGGCTGTAGATAAACCACAAGATTTCTAAGTAGCTTGATTGTTAAGCTAGGATGAGAGTGAGACTTTAATACAGCAGCACATCTTTTTTCTCTTCTTCAGCTCTAAAAGCACTTCATAATGAAAAGAAAAGCGTGCAACGCTTACTCAGCGTGCCAACGCTGTCCTCATAACGTCATTGAAATTAATGGCTTCCTGCTGAATTAAGGTAGCAATGTCAAGAGGCTCCAAACATCGCTGGTTAGTATGTATACCGGTTCGCCAGACAGTGTCCAGGGTATTTTATGTTTAAATAAATCTCAGACCTTCACACCTTAGGCATTTGCCCAGTTGTAAATGATAAGAAAGATACATAGCTTGAGAAATACTGCTCATAATGGGGAAAAAGTGAGGAGGAGAAAGCTAAGAACTCTTTCAAAGTAGCAAGTCAATTTCATGTTGTTTTTTTTGTTTTGTTTTTTCAAAATCAGGCCAAAACTTCTGCCAAAATATAATAAAATGTGGTAGCACTTTACAATAAGGACTCATTTGTTAACATTAGTTAATTTATTAACTAACATGAACTAACAATGAGCAATACATTAATTACTAATCTTTGATAATGTTAGTTCATAAAAATCAAAAAATATTATGATTTAAATGTTGCTTACAAAAAATTCAGCTACTTCTGAATGATCGTTAATGTAGAAAGAGGATTTTTTCGTTCCTGAATGATCGTTAATGTAGAAAGAGGCTTATTTCGTTCCTGATCCTGAAGTTGCGCCATCTAACCAATTAAAACTTGACCGCTTGACAAAAAAGAGGACCATTTGGAAAGTGACACTTACGTTACAAAAGATGCTCTTGCATAGAGAGGTGATCGCCATTATGCAGTCCATGAGAGTCAAATGCTGCGATGTTCACGTTCCCGAGTGGGAGCATCATCATAATAGAACAATGGAAAAGGCACGAAGAAACTAATGAACTGAGGGTCTGTGTTATTGTCTGGCACTTCTTATCCTCCTGTGAACTGTAGCTAAGAATGCTTCTGTATTATCAGCAGTTTCTCACAACTAGCGCCCATGCCTGACCTTTAAGCTGGAGCTGAGCGGCTGTTAATTCCATCGGTGTGTCAGAGAGCCAAAGGAGCCGGCCACAAAGAGGAAGTTAACCTGAGGCCCAGAGAGCACTGACTCCATTATTTTAGCAATTACCAGGAGCTGTTAATTTAAAAAAGGACGGGATTCAGCTGTGATTAGATTCGGCTGCTGCCTCGGGCAGAGGAAATGTATTTACACATTATATGCGACATACGCAGTAGAGCTGTCGCAATTTTTTGATCTAGCGATAGCCGCGATTATTGTGCACTTTAAATTTCAGCCACATATCGCCATCCAAATAAGAGAAGAATGTTAAGAGCTCCAAATGAAATTGGATGCTTGAAGAAAGTTAAACGGTAACACTTTACAATAAGGTTTCTTTTGTTTAGTTTACATGAGCTAACAATGAACAATATTTTTACAGCATTTATCTATCTTTGTTAATGTTAATCTTAACATTTACTAATCCATGTTTTTACAAATATTTACAGATACAACTTTCGATCTTAAAAAATTATGAATGTCTTTCTACTTCTGTGCAGTATTTGTTTACAAAGCCTTAAAGAAAATCATACAATTTAAGGTGTCCAACATTTTTTAATAAAGTAAAATATTATTTGCAGTTACACTTTTTAAATCATTTTAAGCAAAAACATAAAACTTCACAATTACATAACAAAGGATAAAAAGAAATCTTAGAGTATCCAAATTTAATGTTAATTTAAATAACTTCATGCTAAGGTGTATGTGTATTAAAGGAACACTCCACCGTTTTTTTAAATAGGGCTTATTCACATTCTTTCATACATTTAGATTGGTGGGTAAATGCATTTTTGTCTCAGTGCATGCATTGTTTTAGTTTCACAGGGTCGGCGCTAGCTTAGCTTAGCACAATGAATGGAATCCTTTGTTGCCAGCTAGCATGTCCTGAGTAAAAGTGATAAAAAAAGAAACCCACGTAATTACTTCTTGTGGCCTGCGTATTCACGAGTACAAATAGCGATGCAGATTAACACTAGGTGATTTCCTAGGCAGATATTGACTTGGGACTATTTTAGGGGGAAGCACAGGCGAAGCACAGCTACTTAGGCGAAGCACTGCTACTTGGGCGCAGAGATATCACGCAACACATGAAATTCCACGACTTCCGTCAACATACCGGCGTGCAACGAGTCAAAACACAGAAGAAGAACAACAAGCGTGACCTGCACCGAGTGTCTTCGCTTTTGGATTGTTTATTTTGAGAAGTTACAGCTACAGTTACGGCAAACATGGTAATTACCTGCGTAGCAAAAGGTTGTGAGAACAAGCAAAGGACATACACGAATGTAATGTTTCACAGAATTCCATCGAATGTGGAACTGAGAAATAAATGGCTAGCTGCTCTGGAGATCTGTAAAGTTACTTCAACGCCTCTCTACAAAATCAAACAGTATCGTTTTTGCGAAGAGCATTTTGCACCGGAGGACTAAGTTACTTTGAAAAATGGAATATATCCATTTTCATAGCACAGGCAGAACAAAGTGCACATGTAAGTTGTCTTTTATTACTCTTCCTTATGTTAATCTGTGTCTTTATTCGGTTGTAAGATAGATGCTGAGAAGCTGTATATAGGCTACGGTTCAAATAACGTTAGCCTCCTCTAGTATAACCTCTTGTTGAATTCAACCTGTTTAGCATGAACAACCAAACTAAAATAAAAATCGCTGTTATCGTTACCTGTAAAATGAAATGACTGAGGGCTAAGTTAGCTATATTTCTCTCACCGAGTTAGCCTGGTTCTTTTGACTCAGGAGTTTTAGGATAACTACTAGAGAGGAGAAGGCTACAAGCAGTTTACTATACATGTGTCATGTTTAAAATAATCACTTACTCTGTGGACAGCTGTCCCTTTGGTCCATTTGGCGTGGGGCGTTTTTTTCCAGTTCACTTTATCACACCGGGAAAAAAATCGAGTACTGCCGGATGGATCAGCGCCGTGAAATCCTCGGTAGCTGTTACACAACTGCGGGCACGCACATCTTGATCTGACGCGTTGAGCCTGGTCATCGATGGCAGCAACTCCCACTCGCCACAGCACCGACAGTCTATTTCAGTCGGCATATTCCCCCATAGCCAAAATAGCCAGGCAGCTACTATTCACGCTGGTATGTTGACGGGAGTCGTGGGATTTCATGTGTTGCGTGATATCTCTGCGCCCAAGTAGCAGTGCTTCGCCTAAGTAGCTGTGCTTCGCCTGTGCTTCCCCCTAATATAGTCCCAAGTCAATATCTGCCTAGGAGATCACCTAGTGTTAATCTGCATCGCTATTTGTACTCGTTGTGAATACGCAGGCCACAAGAAGTAATTACGTGGGTTTCTTTTTTTTTATCACTTTTACTCAGGACATGCTAGCTGGCAACAAAGGATTCCATTCATTGTGCTAAGCTAAGCTAGCGCCGACCCTGTCAAACTAAAACAATGCATGCACTGAGACAAAAATGCATTTACCCACCAATCTAAATGTATGAAAGAATGTGAATAAGCCCTATTTCAAAAAACGGTGGAGTGTTCTTTTAAGCCTGGAGCTCTTCACGTGTTTGTCAAAAATGACCGAAATTATTATTTTTTATTTCAATGAAATGAATGTACTATATTTTAATTCGATAATGTTTTTTATTTAATATTTTGTATTTTTAGGGGATTTTATGGTACTAAATTATATTTACGCTGTATTTATAATCCATTTATTCACTTTTTGAGCATAGACCTGAAAATTTAATTTCCAACTTAAACTGTCGTAAATCTTGAATGCTTTAGAGCACAGAAGTTTGATCTCTTTTCAAAGATGATACTTGCCAGATTATTGCTGAAGTGAAAAAAGTTTTAAAAAGTGAACTTAAAAAAAAAAAGTTACAGAATTTTACGTTTATTTTTATGAAAAATGTTCAAAAAATGATATCTCAAAAAATGCATTCCATTCATCCATTCATTTCCAATGCTGTATTTTTTTACCGCGAGGAGCACAAGTGTGACTATTTTTTACAGGACCATTTATCCTGTTCGAATCATGTCCATGAATTTTTTTTGTGTGTGTGTTCACATAGCAAGTGCCAAAACCTTTACCAAGTTTCGTACCATTCCGATGAAAAATAATATGAAAAAAGTATTTCTGTCAAAAATGACCGAAGAGCACCAGAGGGTTTAACACTGTTAGTGAAATGAACAAAAGAGATTCATAACAATTAATTTGACATTTAATCTTCAGCCAAAATCTCATAATCACAACAGCCCTGCTACACACAAAGACTCTCTCGTCCAAAAGTTATCACGTTATGTCATGAACACAAACCCACAAGCATTCTTCTCAACTCTTAAACAGGTTCTGCTTTACTTTGGTCTTTCCGGTGGCTGATTGTGGAGTCCATCTTGCGGTGTTTACCCTGTGACTCTGCTCTTGTTTACAGTGGCTGTAATAATAGTATAATGAAAACAGCTTGAGTCTCCATAAGTATGAAATGCACAGGCAGGATTTTTTACATTAAAACAACTGTGAGTTTCCCGCCTGCCAGCAGCCTATAAATATATGGTCCCCAGAGTACTCCATATGCAAAGCACAGAACAGGTATTTTGTCAAGCCTGGTAGAAATCTGCAAATTGGACATGGGAAAGCATGCGAGTCTAGGAGTGCTGATGTGGAGTGGAATTCTTCATGCTTTCTAGTGTTTGCCATAGAAGAATAAATATTCAACTACTGCAATATCTGTGGAAAAAAAAAACGTGTTTGGACAGATTGCGGTTTCCACATCTATTATCAGCAGTCTTTAAGATGTTCAGGGTCGAATACGCAAGCTTTCAATCCGTTTATAACAGAAACTCGTGTCATGTGGCTTTGATGCTACGCTTCTCTCAATGCTCATGTGAGTTTGATAGAAGCTGCTTGCATAAAATAATCATGGTGTGTAAAACCTTTTTTTTTTGTAGGCAAAATGCATGTAAACCTGTCTGGAAATGAAATGTTTGTAGAATATTGGTTTGACAAAACTGTTCTTTCTGTTGATTTGTATATTGTGGAATGAAATTGCCTCTGTTATGCATGTTCTGAATGACTGATGATACGACATCATAATTTAAGAATGACTGAGAAAATGTTCCTGTTTAACAAAAACATTATGAAGCTTATGTTCATCTTAAGGGAGGTGTCTTATGTTTGTCTTTTGGTTCGTCTGAGGGATGAAGGCCAAGTTGTCTTTGTATTTCATGCTACATTTCTTGTCATCTGGCACACGGCACAGTGCTGAAGGGAGGACGGAGCGGAATAATGGCTGTTTTTACACACTTGCATCCAAACGGCAATTAGCCTGCATTTCACGCCACATTGGCTCTGTGCTTATACGAGGGTGGAGGGCTCTAGGAACATGTACTCCACCCAGATTGGGGGGACCAACAGCTCCATCAATTCCCCATTACAAAGTCATTTGTCTGAAAATGCTACTCGTATCACTTTCTTTTCATCTGTTACACCTAACAAGGAAATGGAAGGGCAGCCCTCTCTGTAGTCTGCTGTTTTCTTTCATATAGTCTGATTCTCCCTCAGACATCATTTGCTGTCGTTTTGTTGTTTGATTCTGAACAAATTGACCAGTTTTAGACTCACATCTTGTACTACATTCAATTGAGTGAATTTGTTTTTGCGATTTTGTGCAAGAAACCCCACTGCAGAAACATCCTCAATTCCTGATCAAAAACAAAAATCATGTTCTAGCCACTGAATCAAAAGAGCATTTCTTAACCAGTTAAAACCCAAAGAAAGGAAAATGTTTCATTTGACCATTTTTTTGCTTTCATATTATAGTGTGAAATATGTAATTCAAAACTAGCTTGGTTAAGCTGTTAGCTTGCTAATAAAGGCTAACTGGAAACACAGAGATTATACCTTTAGTATAGAGCTGGTAAGTCCCGCCCCTTCCGCAAAACCCCGCTGGACCTCAAAGTTGAAAAACCGTCAATGCAAGTGAATGGGAGAAAATAATTATTTTCTGGTCCCGTTTGAATTGTGCCATGAATGTGAACATATGTTGTCTGTGAATTTTTTATATAACTTTTCGTGAAAAGAATGATACAATTTAGCGGGTAGAAGTTTGATACGGTTAGACTTTGTGTGAGAGCACTTTGTGGACTACAACTCTCGACGCGTTTGAAACGTCAACACCACTCGCACACGGACTAGCTCACGGATCCCGCTAAACATGGCTGTGTCTTTGGTGCACTTCACCGCCTTCTTTCAGGGAGAGGACAAAATCGTTGAAGTTGGTGAAAACCACGGGTAAGTCAACTTTATGGGGTGACGTCATATAGGCGACATGTAGTCTTTCTCGTTATGTCTTTTCCACAACTGCTAGCTGAAGAATCATACCATATACTGTCAAACTCGTAACATGAAAAGTTATATAAAAAATTCACAGACAACATATGTTCACATTCATGGCACAATTCAAACAGGACCAGTAAATAATTATTTTCTCCCATTCACTTGCATTGACGGTTTTTCAACTTTGAGGTCCAGCGGGGTTTTACGGAAGGGGCGGGACTTACCAGCTCTATATGGCTTGATATGTGAAAGGTAATTTAAATGGCTAAGCTTAGCTAAGCTGTTAGCTTGCTAATCAAATGTTAACTTAAAGCTAGGGTAGGTAATCCTGTTCAGAAACACTTTTTTTTATACTGGGTGAAATGGTCCTTCCATCCTGAGAGTAGTCAATACATTATGTGTTCAGAAAAAGGAATGAAAACAATCAGACCTCTTTAGCAGCTGCAGGACAGTAAAAAATCTGACCAATCACTGCCACTCGGTCCGAGTGTAAAGAACCAATCAGATGCCTTCAGAGCCAGGAGGAGTGTCTTAGCAGTGTCAATCAAGTTCGCGTACGCGCTGATCGCCCCTCTCTTGCACAGCGCGTACCGTCATTCAAAATCAAGATTGCCGGTGTGCCGAGCAGCTGTGCTAATGGCGGACAAACAACCAAAACTACCAATTTCTCGAGTGGAACCTGCTCATACAACAAAGACAGGTAAACGGAAAAAGACCGATGACGATAAACAAGCCCGTCGGAGCCCATTGACTCAGTGTTAAAACTCTAGCCGCATAACATACAGATAAAATGCCACGCACTGTGCAAAGCAACAATTGAAACCTGCTAATTCACTGGCTTGTCATGTTGCTAAAATAATGTACTAGCAAACCTTATTTAGCATTACATATCCAGACATCCCAAGTCTCCCGGAAGTTCCGGGAGTCTCCCGCATATTGATAGCGGCTCCCTGATGCCCGCAAATCAGTTAAAATCTCCCGGAAGCAAGAGCGCGCAAGCGTAGTGCGCGCACGGCAGAGAGAGGGAGCGAGAGACCTTGCGTGTGTGCGTGTGTGCCTCGGGATTTTATCTCTACTCTCGAACCGAATCAGAACCCCCCCCCCCCCCCCGTTGGAGATTTCTCGAACCGAAATATTCATAACCGAATCGCATCTCCCCCCCCCGTTGGAAATTTCTTGACTCCCGGAAATGACTTTATGCAGGTTGGGATGTCTGCATATCGCTAGAATAATTATTTACATAGCCTACTGCAACGTTAGTTACCGTTATATTATCTTACTAGCTATTTATAACTCATAGAAAGAGTGCAACGTTATAAAGTTACATTACATGTATTGCATAATACGTAATGATTTGAGGACCAAGTTTGTAGTCAAAGTATGGGCAGGCCAGTCAATGTAAAGCATTTCGTCCCTACCAGTGAATGTGCCATAACTGTTTATCCGTCGTCATCGGTGACCCTGCATGTTTACTAGCCTGCGCGTTCACGGCAGGCTCCGCTGTGGGGGGAACTTTACATAACAAAATACATGTTTAACAGCTAGTAGGCCTAACGTTATATGTTATGAATCTTACACGAAATTCATCTTCATCACAGTGCAACTAATGGAAATGGAAAAACGTGTATCAATGCAACCTGTTTTTAGCTTTGCTTTATAGTTATAACTAGCTCGTTAGCGAATCAAAAAATATATATTTTAAACTTTACCAATATCGATATGATAGCTTGATAGTGAGTAGGCTACTAAAATACATCTTATTTGTTTATATTCATAATGATAAAGTTAGATTTTTTTATTACATGTGATTCTGACATGATGCTACATGCACTGCGCTCCTTCCTCTCCGCTTGTCTCAGGTAGATAATGCGTCTTCCAGCTCAGCTGTCGGAGTCGTGCGTTCATGTGTTTTGGGGGCGTGGCTTTGGAAGGACCCCAGAAGGGAGAGGGTGGACTGAATGGAAATAATGAGCTGTCTTTAAAACAGTCGTTAGAGGTCTACATACACTCGATTTTTATACTTTCTTTTTCAGAATACTTACATTTTAATTATGTATTGATATATACATAAAGTTTAAACAAATTTGAAAAATAAGTTTTTTAGACCATTCTTACCTACCCCAGCTTTAAACACAGGAAAAGTAAAATGTTTAATTTGACCATTTTTAACTTTCACAATATAATGTGGTATGTAATTCAAAATGCTAAGCTTGGCTAAACTATTAGCTTGCTAACTGAAAACAAGGAAAGGGGCATGTTTAATTTGACTATTCTTGATGATAAGATGTGATATGTAATTTAATTTAAGAAAGCACAAATAAAGGGACATGCTTAATTTGACCATTTCAGGGCTGCCGATTTTTGAGTTCAGCTTGGAGTGAGAATTATTCCTGTGGGGGTATTATGATTCATAAGCTTGCGATTTAGTATGATTCATTTGGATATGTTCGTATATATAGAGTAGGCTTTTTTTGTGCAAAAAGCTTCTCTCTAGAGTACATTTTTCTTGCTATAGTTTATGGACACTGATTGGCTTTTCTGAGATAAATGTAAGGATACATGACATTGTTTGCAACTGTTTTATTGATGTCTTTAACACTGGTTGGGCAATTACATAAGACATGATACATTTCAGTAAGTTCAACATACCTTTGGATGTTCATTTATGTTTATTTTGTACTATAACTAGTAGTAAAGAGGAAGATCATTGGTTTGCGCTCCCACTTCGCTTGAACTGAGCCACTACAGCAATTTGTCATGCTACTTTAAAGGCCCACTGAAGTGCCTTGAAACATAGCATTATTCAATGGGTGCTTCTCATTTCTTATTTGTGCATCCTCGTTTCCTTTCCTCGCTTCCTTTCCTCGCGTCTCAGCTCCGCCCCCTGTAGGATGCGAGGGAAGGCTGCAAGGAAAAGACGCGAGGACGGAGGGATCGAATGTAACTTTTTTATATACATTGGAATCCTTGATCACTCGAGCGTCACTTCATTGCGTCATCAGCAGCGCTCAAAGGATCTGCCCTTATGTTGTTGAAGTTTGTTTATTTAAGAAATTCATAATAAATAATAATAAAGCAAGATACCCTGTTGAAATATGTGAGATGTGTGGTTTATATAAACTGCAAAGGTAAAGTATAAATTGAAATGATTGTGACCGATGTGAAGGGGGAGGAGAATTTAGACGTGCGTCACGTTTAAGTCGTTAAAACTCTTCCGCATAGGATCCATCTGTGTATCCTCGCTCATGACTCCTCAGGAAGCCTCCTAACTCCTCGATCCTCGACTCCTCGCGGTGCAATTAGAGAATTGAGATGTCCTTCAAGATGGCTGAGCTCGATCGGTTTCCGGGTCATAGGATGGAGGACGGAGGAGAGAGGAGACGAGGAGGGATATTGAGAAGCACCCAATGTGTTGACGTAATTTCTCCTGAAACAGGAAGACAGGGTGGGACATATTGAGCAGCTCCTCCCCTTTTTTAAAATAGCCTATAGCATTTCGTTTATATCACAGCTTGGTCAGAGCCGTTGAGCTTGGCAAAGCCGCATTTGACAGCTAATGACAGCCACAGTCTAATAGATTCCCCTTTTATTCCCTATATCAGTGGTGCCCAATAGGTCGATCGCGATCTACCAGTCGATCGCAAAGACAATGCTGGTAGATCGCACATAATTTTAAAATATGCTTTTGTTAAATTTGAATAAAAATAAATATAGCATTGTCCTTCCTTCTTTTAGTTTCTGTATAACTTGCACTTGACGAATGAATTTTTACCAGGCGCGAATCGCGCGGTTTTTGTTTATTCGGTTGTCATGACAACTAGCCTGCTTCTGCTTTCCAGCTCAAGAGATTCGGAGAACAGAGCGCGAAATTGTGAAGCTAACAGTATTCGGAATCAGTAGCGTACACAAAATGCCATTCATTCATTCATAAATTCCAACCATTTGAAAATAAAGTGTTTGAAAATTATCAAAACACCGGTCCACCATGACTGATGACAATGTGGAGGCCTGTTTGAGACTAGCTATCAGCAGCTTCTGCCTGGATTATATAAAACTGTCTGATTCCAGTCAGTGCAAGTCATCAGAATAAGGCAAAATGTTTTAGGTATTTTGAGTTTAGTGTTAAAATTGAATATCAACAATGAACATTTATTATTATTGTACTGTAGTAGCAACAAGCATTTGAAGTGTTTTTTTTTTTTTTTTTTTTTTTTAAATGTGTTTTTTAGTTGGTAGTTGGTAGATCTCATTGTGTTGATCATTTTAAAAGTAGATCATCAAGCAAAAAAGTGTGGGCACCCCTGCCCTATATAGTGCTTTATGTACCACAATATAGAAAATAGCAATTATGTGAAAAAGTGACTGATTTCAGCCGCAGCTTAGTGTAGGTGGCGGGATGCTTCAGATTCTAGAGAGCATTTGATTGGACAGAAAATGAAGTGCATCCATTGCACTTCATTGATCCATTGCGAGACTGTACGTTTTGAAAGCTTACTGTAAATCTTCTTAATGTGAATTTTGTCATTGTTTTGGAGCACACTAGCTTATACAGTGCTATGCATAAGTTTAGACACCCATGCTAAAGTTGACTAAAAAGAGGAATAAAAAATCATCTTTTGGAAATTGAACTTAATGCCTTAATTTAAAAAATGAGGAAAAATCCAACCTTTAAGGACACCAATTTTCTTTGTGAATGAATAATGTATCGTAAATAAATAAATGTTCTTCCTTAAAATACAGGGTGCATAAGTTTGGACACCCCTCTGTTAAATTCCCATAGAGGCAGGCAGATCTTTATTTTTAAAGGCCAGTTACTTCATGGATCCAGGATACTATGCATCCTGATAAATTCCCTTGGCATGGTTTTATTTCAGTTAGCCTAATAGCTAGTTTGATTTGCATTGAGAGATGATCTTATGGAAAGTACTCCATGCCAATCTCTAGGTATGGTGAAGGCTATGTGATGATGTGGGGCTATTTTAATTCCAAAGGCCAAGGGAACTTTATCAGGATGCATAGTATCCTGGATTCATGAAGTAACTGGCCTTACAAAATAAAAATCTGCCTGCCTCTATGGGAATTTAACATAGGGGTGTCCAAACTTATGCACCCTGTATTTTAAGGAAGAACATTTATTTATTTACGATATTTACGATTATTCATTCACAAAGAAAATTGGTGTCCTTAAAGGTAGGATTTTTCCTAATTTTTTAAATTAAGGCATTAAGGTGAATTTCCAAAAATCGACAGCCTGAATCTGTCTCTGTATGCATGAGACTGTCTGAATACGGCAGAATTCACATTTTTGTTGTAAAAAGAGACACATTATGTAGAAGTAGGCTATAATTTGCTGTTAAGTGTGTTTGTCAGAGCCTGCAGTTGCTGTGTGACCCGCGTTCGCTGCGGGCGTATCGTGATGAGCTGGACGCGCTCCGAGAGAAGGCCGTTAAAATCGATTCCCTATTTTCGTTTTAGAAACTTGTGTTGGTTGGTCCGATCGATTGTGCAATCGATTTTCGATTGTGTCCTCGTGTCCTCTTTGCTCCACCATATTTTTTTTTAACTGCTTAAAAAAATGGATGTGTGGCGTGAGAGCGTGAGAACAGCGTCAATTGCCTGACTGAATGTGTGAGACTTTGAATGACAGCCCTGCCATTTTTAACTTTGTAATATAACTGTCACAGTGTCTGGTTTGGGTTTCCCTGGGTAACCACTAGAGGTCCTCTTCCACGGTGTCATTCTCTCATTTAACTACATTTCCCATCATCCTGTTCTGTCACTCATTGATCATTACACACAGCTGTTTCCCGTCACCTTGTTTGCATCTGTGTATATATACCCTGTCTGTTTCAGTGTTTGTCATGGAGTCCTTGTTTGATGTCTGCGCACTTCCATGTTTTCATGCCTGTATTGTTTTGTGTTTTCTGGACTGCCTTTGTTGGATTTTGACCTTTTGCCTGACTTGGATTATGATTACGGATTACCCTAATAAATTGCTATTGGATCTTACCTAGCTGTTTGTGTGCGTTCCGTGACAGAAGGACTCCATCATTTAAAGATCCAGCCTTATGGGGTTTCAAATCCTTCCCCCCTACACGGAGAAGGAGAGAAGAGGACGAGTCAAAAATTTGATGGCCCTACGCCAGCAGGGCCAGACGGTGGGTTGTCTGGCTCAGACATTTTTGACTCTTTCAGGAGGCATGGGATATAGTGATGCAGCTTTGAAAGACTTTTTTAATTGCTGCCTTGATGATCCCTTGCCAGCCTGGGAAATGAGGGGACTGGAGATATTGGACTTTGAAGGCTTTGTCGGGTATCTTCATTCCCGCAGCAGGTGGGATATTTCAGTTGGGCTTAGATTTCCAGAAGGAGTGGCCGACTCCGGACAAGATGGCTGCCGCCGAGCCGGTGTCTCCAGACAGGATGGCCGCCGCCGAGCCAGTATCTCCGGACAAGATGGTCACCGCTGAGCCCGTATCTCCGGACAAGTTGGCTGCCGCCGAGCCGGTGTCTCCAGACAGGATGGCCGCCGCCGAGCCAGTGTCTCCGGACAAGATGGTCGCCGCCGAGCATGTTCCTGTGCCTGAGCCGGTGTCTGTATCTGTTCCTGTGCCTGAGCCGGTGTCTGTATCTGTTCCTGTGCCTGAGCCGGTGTCTGTTCCTGAGCCTGAGCTGGTGTCTGTATCTGTTCCTGTGCCTGAGCCGGTGTCTGCTCCTGAGCCGGTGTCTGTTGCTGAGCCGGTGTCTGTTCTTGAGCCGGTGCCTGTTCCTGTTCCGGGGCCGCCCGAGGGGTCGTCTCCGCCATGGCCGCCCGAGGGGTCGTCTCCGCCATGGCTGCCCGATGGACTGTCTGCTCCGCCCTGGCTGCTCGATGGACTGACGTTTCTGCCCTGGCCGTCTGCAAAGCCTGCTTCGCCCTGGCCGCCCGAGGGGTCGTCTCTGCCCTGGCCGCCCGAGGGGTCGTCTCTGCCCTGGCCGCCCGAGGGGTCGTCTCTGCCCTGGCCGCCCGAGGGGTCGTCTCTGCCCTGGCCGCCCGAGGGGTCGTCTCTGCCCTGGCCGCCCGAGGGGTCGTCTCTGCCCTGGCCGCCCGAGGGGTCGTCTCTGCCCTGGCCGCCCGAGGGGTCGTCTCCGCCCTGGCCGCCCGAGGGGTCGTCTCCGCCATGGCCGCCCGAAGGGTCGTCTCCGCCCTGGCCGCCCGATGGACTGTCTGCTCCGCCCTGGCTGCCCGATGGACTGACGTTTCTGCCCTGGCCGTCTGCACAGCCTGCTTCACCCTGGCCGCCCGAGGGGAAGTCTCCGCACTGGCCGCCCGAGGGGAAGTCTCGGCCCTGGCCTCCCGATGGACTGTCCGCTCCGCCCTGGCTGCCTGAGCGGAAGTATCCGCCGCCCGATGGACTATCTGCTCCGTCCTGGTTGCCCGATGAATTGTCTGCTCCGCCCTGGCCGCCTGAGCGGAAGTCTCCGCCCTGGCTGCCCGATGGGTCGTCTGCTTCATCCTGGCCGTCCGATGGACTGTCTGTTTCGCCCTGGCTGCTGGCTAAGCCGTCACCCCCTGTTCCTGTTCCCCTTCATGGACCTGGCCCCCCATCCCTCCCCCTGATCCTCCACCGTTCCACCTCCCTCCTGAGCTCTTGTTTTGTTTGTTTTTTGTGGGTCTTGGAGCGTCTGGTAGCCGCTCCGTAGAGGGGGGGTTATGTCACAGTGTCTGGTTTGGGTTTCCCTGGGTAACCACTAGAGGTCCTCTTCCACGGTGTCATTCTCTCATTTAACTACATTTCCCATCATCCTGTTCTGTCACTCATTGATCATTACACACAGCTGTTTCCCGTCATCTTGTTTGCATCTGTGTATATATACCATGTCTGTTTCAGTGTTTGTCATGGAGTCCTTGTTTGATGTCTGCGCACTTCCATGTTTTCATGCCTGTATTGTTTTGTGTTTTCTGGACTGCCTTTGTTGGATTTTGACCTTTTGCCTGACTTGGATTACGATTACGGATTACCCTAATAAATTGCTATTTGGATCTTACCTAGCTGTTTGTGTGCGTTCCGTGACAATAACATGATATGGGTAATTGAAAAGGTAAAGCTAAACTAAGTTGTTAGCTTGCTAACAGAAAGCTACATGTTTAATTGGACTATTTTTTAGCTTCGGTAATATTCCCCTGGTTTCACAGACAAGGCTTAAGCCTAGTCTCAGACTAAAATGCATGTTTGAGCTGGTTTAACTGCACTTGCACTGACATACTTTTGCCAATTAGCACTAAGCAACTTGCACTGACATATCTTAAAGGTCCCGTTCTTTGTGATCCCATGTTTCAAACTTTAGTTAGTGTGTAATGTTGTTGTTAGAGTATAAATAATATCTGTAAAATTATAAAGCTCAAAGTTCAATGCCAAGCGAGATATTTTATTTAACAGAAGTCGCCTACAAAAAACGGCTGGATTGGACTACATCCCTCTACTTCCTTCTTTAATGACGTCATTAAAACCGTGTTTTGACTAACCTCCGCCCACAGGAACACAGGCGTATTGATGGCGAAATGTCAACAGACGGTTGATGTTTATCTATAATCGGATACCGCAAAAGTTTAATTCGAAGTTGTTAGTTTGCTCTGTCCATTTCACCACGGACTGTTTTTCTAACCTGGGATAATATTAAGCAGGCTTCTCTCAGCGTTTCATACTGACGAAGGGGACAATTTCAACTATATTCCAGCAAGCGGTAAGTAGTGATTTACTATGGAAGTAGCGATCAACTTCACATTGTTTCTCTTAGTAGGATGAAAATAATCTTACTTAAACTGTGATTAATATACAGAAAGCGATCAAAGAACAACCCCTTTCCAATCGCCCAAGCTGTCAATCACACAGCGCGAGTTTATCTGGACACTTGCCAAAACTCGTTATGAAATCAATGACGCTGTTACACTGCACAACAAAGCTCTGACTGTATTTATATACCTCATGTTTGCATTGGTGAAATCATTAGTGAGTGCAGAAACTGCGTTGCAATAAGATCTTTTTTCACGCGATCAACAGACTGTCATCTGCTCAATGCTCATCACTGCAACCTTTTATGTGATTGAAATATATCTAAATACTTAAAAAAAACTTCTCACGATTCGTTAATCCCGATAGCTGTAATAGTAAAAACGTACAGTATAATAGCTGTAATAGTAAAAGTTTTCCAGATAGTTCCACATGTAATGCCAGATATTTCATATGCAAGCATGTCAGCCAATCACAGCAGAAGGCGTTTACGCTGAAGTCTCTCAGCAGACAGGCCCCTTCAAACAGAGCGTTCAAATCATGGGATGAAATCAGGCTAGGAAATATGCCTTTTATTTCTAAATTAAAACAATTTTTGATCTAAAAAACATACTAACATTATAAGGGCACCCCAGGAAACATTATAAAATAATAAAATAATCCATGGAATGGGACCTTTAATTGAACATTTATAAAAGCTACTTAAATGTAGCTACTAATTAAAGGCCTAATCCTGGCTTATTCTAAGCCCTGTCTGTGAAACCAGGCCATTATGTGCTAAGGCTAGGCTAAACTGTTGCTAACTGAAAAACATGAAGACATTTTTTTTTTTTGATATGTAGACATTTAATTAATAAACATTTTCTGATTACAAATAAATGCACCATGCCTAGTGTTTTTTCAAGGGCTTTGTTGAGGAGGGTAGCAGTCTATGGGCGGATAGGATCTTGAATGACACTGCTATCTTAAGGTTATCAATACAGTGTTAACTCTCCATGGCTATCAGCGTATTAACTTTTAAATCCTGGTTATCATTTATCAGCCTTAGAACAAATATGTCACCCGAACTGTCTGTCCTTTCAGATTTAAATGAGCGTATTTGGAGTAAAAGGTCCCAGGGAACAGATCAGGTCTTATCAAAGTGAGCAGAGCTTTGCGTACAGTCTCGGTGGCTCCTGTGCTGGCTCAATGACTTTCAAGGTAAAGCTGACTCTTGATCTCCATTTGTGGTGCCGGCCCCACTGTGGAAAGATCAAGTTGGCCATTAGATCAAAGCGGCTGGTTTCAGAGCAGCTGTGGATTGGGAGACTGGAAAGGGGAGGACAGTCTGAGGGAGGGCAGAGAGACTGACATAGAAATGACTTCTTTGTATAACCCAACTCTTTGAACTGGAGCTTTACCCACAGCACTGATCAAACGGAGGCAGCATGGTGCTCCGTGATCATACGCAATTTATTAAAGTGTTATTTGAGCATCAGGGATACGAGATGGGTCACCACTTAAGCTTGCCGACTGGACCGCTCTATTCCCCGGAGTCAGAAGCATCTGAATTATTTACTGTAGATCATGGAAGTGCTTATGGCTACAATTTAATGTATGAGGTGTGAAGTGATGGCACTGAATATACGAGACAGCTGACAGATTCATGGCAGCACCTGAGGTGCAGAGCTAGCCTGTCAACTGCAGCAATCAGCCAGTGCTCAACATTCCTACGTGGATCTTAAGTGATGTCGGTCCTCTGCAGGCTGCCCCCTCATGGCCTTCCTCTGACACTGCCAGTCGACAGGGACCTCATTTAATGTCTGACACTTATCGTGTGCTTGGCATGGATTTTAGACCTCTGAGTTGAGCTGCGGTCCTTAGGTGTGCAGCTGAACAGTTATACGCTTACAGGCTCCTTTTGGTAAAACGAGCAACACAACACAAAACAAGTTTGCTGACAACACTTTTAGGTTCCTGTTCTGTTTTACATTTGTATTTCTTTTAAACTCAGCTGAAAATGGTCAAGCAGTGTTTCTTGTGGGTTGAAACAACACATTTAGAAATGATGTGGTGGTCTTTAGATTTTCAGATGGATCTCTGAATTATGACAAACTCAGGTTTCTTGAGCTCCAAATCAGCATATTAGAATGATTTCTGAAGGATCATGTGACACTGAAGACTGGAGTAATGATGCTGAAAATATAGCGTTGACATCACAGGAATGAATGAAAAAAAATCACAAAATACTTTTTCTCTTTTTACTTTTTGATCAAATAAATGCAGCCTTGGTGAGCATTAGAGACTTAATAACATAAATATGTATTACAATGTACACCGCATGTACATTATTGCTAAATTAAATCATATCATAAAGGCGTCTGATCATAGGTTTAGGGCTTGGACTTGAAGTATTATATCTTTAATATCTGAAATTACAGATTGTTTGTTTCAATGATTATTTTTGTGTGTAAAAATATTCTTGTTCTACTTTCCACTAATCTAGTCATTTTATATGGGATGAATTAAGTCATTTATCTGATTCCTTAAGCTTGCAATTAGAATGGAAAAATAACCAGATGCCGGATGGAAATTGATTCAAATTAATTCACGTAAATGGATGCACTCAAGCTATATATAATAAATGGGGATGTAGCCTAATTATACGGCATCATTCTGTTTAGACTTATAAATCTAAAACACTGTCAGTGAAATGTATAATTAAAAGGTCATTATTCTGCATGCCCACACTCTACTGTCAACACTTTCATGAGTAATAAGAGATCATTAACTGACCTCAAGGATTTTTGGTTTTGATAGAACATCACTTCAATCTAGCTAGTTTAAATTCCTCATCTCACTTTCTTTAGCAAAATTTACATCTAAAATGAAATTGGATGTATGCGGCAGTGGTAGCATTCATCTGTGCAGATTTTAGCGCATTTAATTCTTTACATTAAATAATATAATTTAAATAATAAAAAAATTTCAGCAGTTCTGTCGTATCTAATTGTATTTGTTTTAGACTACTTTAGCTGCTACTTCTATGTGCAGATATTGCAAACTCCACCACTAGATCCAGATACTTCCTGTCAAGCTAGAACCGATGTTATAGCTTTGGACAATAGCGTCCTAGAGCTAATTCAATCTGCAGCGGCTGAATGGACTGTGTTGACTGCACTCTCAGGAGTAAAGCATTTGGGGTAAACACACACTTGAGGAGAAATAAGGTGCACATACATTATCTTATTTTGGAAGAATGATTGCCGCAGATCACTGAGCGTAGCGAAGAGCTGCTAGCGCAGCGCGATTGTGCTAATGTAGTAGGTTAATGTAGCATCACCTCTTAGCATTATGTTTTTACTGCCCTTTTCTCCTCTCCGCTTTAGTGTTCAATGCAGTTTTCAGTTCAGCATGTTTTGAGAAGACCGTAACACAACTGGAACGTTAACGTCGTCGAATAACCTCTTTATCGCTCTGAGAGAGTGGCAGTCTGGCTGATTGAAGTCAAGGTGCCCGTCTTTGCAAACAAGGGAGCTGGGCTTTTACCTCGCACTTTATCTATAATAGGAAAACCTTTTTAGAGGAAATGAGAGATGGAGATAAAATGGCCTTTATAATTCAATTAATGAAAAAAAAAAAATCTAATTCACTCTGGTTAAGCTCGCTGACCACAGAAAATGATTGCTTATAGATTTGGATGTTGTTTTTTAATGTAAATGTAAAAGTGATATAGTGCAAGAACACTGCTTTTTTTTAGGTTTGCATTATTAAACATTGTCCTCAGTATATGAATTTGTGTCTAATGGATAACAGTGGTTTTGTCCTTTGTAGTAAGAACGGAGCATTTGTCTGATTCTTAATATAGCTCTGAACAGCATGATTATAGAGGAGAAGAGATATGGGCAATGACATCCTTGCAGCGTATTGTTTGTACCGTGCGATCCAATGAACATGCGCTCTTGAATGTGCGCATTGTATGGACAGTAAGGCCATAGCGGTTAATTAATGAGCTTCATAATTATGGTACAGCATCTGCAGATTTAATCTTCGCTTACAGGTTGTGTTGGCAGTTTAATGTTCTTGGCTGTTGCTAAAATGAGCCTTGTCCATTAACACAGCAGCACAAAATTGAATCCCAATGACAAGGAACGTTAATTTAATGTCAGGAATGCCAAAGGCCTCTGTTTACATCAATCATGCTATCATGAAAGCATACTCATGTCGCTTGTCAGCTAGTCTCCTTCTTGAGATGCTGTATGTCCACGTCTACACATGGAAAGTCGTGTCTGTGTTCGGAATGGCATACCAGCTTAGTGCTTCCTAAATACTGTATACACTGCATACTGCCTACTGTTTTAAAAAATAGTATGCCACACGATAATATTTCAAACTGTAGTAGGCCTATGCTACATTGTTGTCACATGACAATCACATTACATGTTTAGCATGATAAATGTGAAATAGAAGAGTTAACAAGGAGTTGTTTTTTCACACATGATTCATCACAGTGGAAATGTGGAAAGTTTAACCATTTCCATAACTGAGTGCATTGCATTGTGGAATACAGTATATTGATTGGCCATATATTGATTTTTTTATAACCAATACCAAAACAGATTATTATATGAATCATATATGTTTTGTTTTTTTGTCTGAGTTGACCGATAACTGATATGCAATACCAACTTTTAGGTACACACACACACACACACACACACACACACACACACACACACACACACACTTCGAACATAGAGGTAATAATCTAAGATGAATCGCTTGTAATGTGAAAAGAATTCATTACAGTTGGTAATCCGTATTGGAAATTGCCAACAAAGTAGAAACTATATCTATAAATCTGCATCTATAGAAATCTATAGATGTACCAAATGATTTATTGATTACCATTTATGTTTAGGGTTAGTTACTTTATGTGAATTACATTATATGATGCTATCCTTTAGACCTGCCAGATGGATCTATTTTTGGTACATGATATTTAAGAATACATATCCAAAAAATTGTTGGTCATTTTATAATCTCTAATACTCCATGCAGTGTTCTGTTCATATAAAATGTAGTCGATTATCCAGGTTTTCCATGCATACAGAACATTTGCATAGTATGCACCGTATACATCCCACATATTGCTGTAAGTGTACAGTAAGAGTAATATGCTATTCTGAGCATCTGAGTTTGGCTTTCTGCTAGTGCTGCAAATGAAGCACTACTGTATGTACAAGGAGACAAATCTAAAGGGCCATTCTCATGAGTTGCAACATATTACACTTGAATTTGCAAATGAGATTCTTGAATTGAAAATGAGACTGATCCACTCCTCCCTCATACTGTATCTCAGAGTAATTTCTGTCTTATGGCTGTAATCAAGACAAAGGCGTGGTACGATGCGGAGGAGACGTCCCCCTCCCTCCCTCTCCGTCTTCACACAGATGTCTCTACAACCCCCTCGAGACAGACATGGTCCCTTGAGTCCCCTGCAGAGATTCGGATGCCCAGAGAACAGGCCGTTTATCAAAATGCCTTCAGTGGGCCACGTCCCACCGAGACTGCTTCTGGCAGTGAAGACACATCTGTGTTAGAGACGTTAATTCACACACATCCACATCCACACAGGCTTATAATTAGATTTTATTGCAGGGATCTGACACACTTACAGTAGAGTGTGGTATGCCACCCACTCCACCATGACAGCAGTGTGCCTACAACAGGGGAGTAGAGTCTTTTGTCTGGTTTTGTCTATGCAGCCACTACAAAGCAGGAAACCTTTAGAAAAGCATGCATGTGCCGTTATAAATATATCCGCAGAGATTTAGGGATTGTAGATAACTCAAGAAGCTCAGGAAGGGTTTTATTTGCAAATATTTAGAGATATTAATAAAAGTGATTGTGAAAAGCACTGTAGTATTGACTGTATTGTGTATGTAGATGTATGCTTTTCACACCGCACCGATAGACACGTCGTCGGGTTTTGTCGGGATCAGTGTGTTAACCCTGTCCCATGCTGAATCGGATCTTGTCGGTTCGTAGAATGTTTGAGTCTCAATTGGCCTTCAGAAGAAAATATTTTATATAGAACGTTGAAGGGTTCTGTCAGGTGCTTCATTTATTAGAACCTTTTAGGGGTTCTCATCATGTGATCATTTTATGGATTTAGTTTTAAAGGGGTGGTTGATTATGATTTCACTTTTCTAACTTTAGTTAGTGTGTAATGTTGCTGTTTGAACATAAACAACCTCTGCAAAGTTACAATGCTCAAAGTTCAAAGCAAAGGGAGATATTTGCTTTTAAAGAAATTGCTTTTTAAGGACTACAACAAACGGCTGGTAGGGACTACACAAGCTTCCTCCCGGGTTAGTGACATCACAAACCCTAACATTTACATAAACCCCGCCCCGGAACATAATTTATAGATTATCATGACAGAATATGCTAATCAATGACTAGAAGATAACTACACATAAGCTAAAATTCATCAACTAACCATTCAGAAATGTCCTGTTGCTTCTACATGTTGTCACTTCTTCTTGAGTCTCTCCATCTTTGTCTGACTTCAGTTTGAACATAAAAGGCTAAAAGTTTTTTAAATTTTCAATGCATGTCTGTGTGAGGTAAAATGATACAAGCTGTCGAAGCTCTGCCCTCTGTGCCGGGAGCAGCAGCTCATTTGCATTTAAAGGGACAGACACAAAACGGTGCTTTTTTGCTCACCCTCAAAAAGTGACAACTTTAACATGCTATATAAAAATATCTGTGGGGTATTTTGAGCTAAAACTTCACACACACACACACACACACACACACTCTGGGGACATCAAAGACTTATTTTACATCTTGTGAAAAGGGCATTATACCACCCCTTTAATTAATTAATTATTAATTTTAGCTTTGATTCATTTTTTAAATTGATTGAATTAAACAGCTGATAAACATACTTTATCACTACAAAAAATATAAAATTACCCGTTAAACATTAAAGTATAATACAATCATTTAAACGTTTCTCTTTATATTGATGCTTTTTGTCATAAAGAGTTTTTTTTTTTTTGTCAAGTACCCTAGGTTTTTTTTTCTAAGAGTGTAATGTTCATTGTCAGGCCATAAATAATAAAGAAAATATTTAATATTAATAATAGTACTATAAACATTGTAATTCTGACACTGCAGCTATCATGAGATTTTTTTAAATGGCACAGTGGGTCATTTTAGGCTTTTCACAGATTAAACCTAATTACAGTTTCACTGGGGTCATTATACTGCGAAAAAGCTAAGAGAGTCACAACAAACATAATTGCATTTCAGCACGGAGCACGTATTTTATTCAAGCAATCCTGAGGACCTCATTTCACAAGGAGCAGCGCATTTTTAATCAGCGACATCCTGATTATGATATGTTGAGCATAAGTAATTCTGCATATTTACGGGGCATTTCATTAATAACTGCAGGGGGATTCCAATTTGCGCTGAAGATGGCGAATACTCCGCGACAACACTCGTTTCCATCAGGGTGATACATGAGCGGCTCCAAGCTGGGACGTGCGCAAGAACCGAGTGAGGAATGAAGCCCTATTTTGCTTTCTCCACAGGCAATTAAAATGTTTTGCATGCTGTGGGTACTGTGGAAGAACAATTACTGAGACAGTGATTTGAATTGGATTTAAATTTGAAGATCTTTTGATATGAGAAAATTGAGCATCCCTTTGCTTCTGAATGAAATCAATTGAACCGTATTAGATTTAGTAGGGGTTTCTTCCAGATGGCTTTGGTTCTGAATGTTGATATGGATATGTTCTCCATCTAAAAAGTTATTCTTAATAACCTGATGGTCATATTGGCTTCCCTTCATTATGGACTTATTATCTTCTCCTTTAAAAGTAACTGAAAATCATGTTAAAATGATCAGCAAATAACAATAAGGTCTATTTTACACACACACACACACACACACACACACACACACACACACACACACACACACACACACACACACACACACACACACACACACACACACACACACACACACACACACAACAATATATGTAAATATGTTATTTTAATATAATCATTTAATTTGATAATTTTATTTGATAATTATTTGATTTATTATAATATATCATAATATAGTATTTGTGTGTGTATTACATCTATATGATAATAAGTATAGATTTTTTTGTACTTTCTATAACATGGTTATATATTATAATATATTTAATATATTTTATTTAGATTTAATATTGATTTAATTATATATATATATATAATTAAATCAATATTAAATATATATATATATATATATATATATATATATATATAACAGAATGTAGTTGCAAGTTACCTTGAATGGATAGCATTGTCAAGGATATTGTTCATAACCGTGAGGAGTGGAATCTTATATTAAAATATCACTATTCCTCCAGTGGTGTATCAACAGAGGTTTTATTGAATGATTTTTCTCTTTTTATCCTCTAGTCCATTTGCACAGGCACGTATGCACAGGGTTGTCAGTTATAGACCTTGAGAGGAGGTTTATAGGAGGGGAATCTCGTCTTACCCCTCTCTCGGTACGTTAGTTGGATCTGCCAGCTGAAGGTCAGATGTTTTCATTGCCCCTCTGAATAGGTCCTGACAGCTGCTTGGGAATTTGATGGGGGCCATAGAAGGGGGTGGATGAGACTTCCAAGTGTGTCTGTATGGTAGAGCTGAGCTGTCTGAATGCCCTGAGGAATGATGTATATCCCAGCCCATGCTTGATTAGAGGAAAGGGCATCTCCATTTAAACATGAGCTTGCTGTCTGCTCACATGTGATCTCTGTTTCTGAGGCTTTTAATAGTCCTCACAGAGGTCAACATCTGATTAGTCTCGCATGGCCAGACCTTTGACTGAACTTTGCTCTCCAGATCTAGTCCACATTGCAGCTTAAGAACCACCCACTTAGACAGGAAGAGCCATCTAATTGGTGTTAAGTGACCGATCACAGTTTATTTAATGTGCCATTTATGTGCCCCCACCCCCCTCCCCCTAATATTTTTTCCAATATTTCAGATAAATACATTATGAACAATCTTTTCTTAATAAACAGAAAGCAAACTGAAACAATAGTTATTGGGGTGAAATATATATATATTTTTAATTAAGTTATTTTAAATTATTTAAATTTATATGAACTAAATGTAATTTGTCTGAAATATGTATTTGCCACAATCATAGACTGGTATATAAAAAGTACATTTAAATAATGGTGCACTATAAAAATAAATCGAAGTTTTGAATAAAACAAAATATATTGGAATATATTTTACAAGAAAATACCGTTTCAGTCTTTTTACTTCAAAATTTTACGTTTAATTCAGTGTGTTACTTGTTATTTCTTTGTAATTAATTGTGAAATTCACTAGCAAATTCTAAGTGAAAATGGTTTCTAGACTAGTTTTTTTCAGTGCCCTCCTCCTTGCAAGCTCTAATCTGATTGGTTGATTTTAGGTAACTTTATATAAAAATCAACCAATCAGATTAGAGCGCTATAAGACGGACTCGGACAGCACACCCATGGACCACCCGCTGACCAAGACTAATATCTGATTCTCTCACATTCTCACATTTCCGGATCATTGTCACTGACACCAAAATCTCCCATCTGTATAGTCATGAGGGCAGCCGGATCCTGCTGGATTATCCTGAGGCTGAATAGGACTGTGAGGGGAAATAAGTAGAGCTAAATCCTAATAGCCCTCAGGGAGATGGGGAAATGACTTAGCTGTATTCATAAAGTTTAAGAGATCTCTGCCTTATGCTTCCGTGTGAGCCGGCAAAGACCAGCCTCCCTGGGGAACCGCAGCCGGTTCCAGAGGTTGTTTAATTAAGGGAAATCATTGCCCAGCAGAGCAAGCCGAAAGTCTTTACTTAATGTTTTAGAGTATGATACCTCCTCTAACTTCTATCAAAGGTGTTTTAATCATTATAAAGCCTTGAGACGTCCATCTGGGATAAAGAGGGATGCTTTCAGTCAGAAAGTAAGTCCTACAGATATGGAACATGAGGGTGAGTGAGTCAGAATTTTAATTTCTAGGTGAACTATCCCTTTAAATAATTCGCTAAAACGAATCTGCCCTCAGAGACGAGTAGTCACACATCCATACACAACAGGCACGCTTTAGCACTGACATCTGCTGTCTAATGCATCTTTATGTTCAGTCTCTTCGCTCGACCGCTGAATTTAATCATCAGCAGAGGCTGACGATATGAGTAAGTCATCTTACCCTCCGACCAGCAAAGCCGATTGAGAAATCTGCCTCTGTTAAGAATATATCTCTGCCGGCCCACTTCTAATCTGCCTCTGTGGTGTCTCTCATGGTGAATAATGACAGAAAGCACCTCTGGAAAACAGAATTACAGTGAATTTCAGACCTCAACTACAGCCGGCACCACTGACAGGCGACAACCTAATGATTAATCTTTTTTTTTTTTTTTGACAAAGGACCTGAGCCGGGATAGAGCCCATTGAAATGTCAGCAGGATTAAGCTGCAGAAGGAGGCCAGTCGTGCCCAGGCTGGGCCGTAGTGCCTTTCTGCTAATCCCGGTGAGGAGTGGAGATGTCAGTGGGAGGCGTGAGCCCCATCTATCCCTAAGTCTTTGCTCTGAGAAGGCACGAAAATGGGGAATGATTCATCATCATCATCATCATCACTGCAGCTCTCAAGCAATGAGAGCTCTAGTTTTAGCATACTGCTCTTACATGTTCATGCAGTCAGAAAGGGAGAAGTGTACAGCCAGGGCTCTTTGCTGTCTTATTTTTAAGCATGTTAGGCAAACAAATAGAGGAGGAAGTGGAACCCTGTAGCACTCGCTATATACATAATGAGATGAGACTCCACTGGAGCGGATATCCTGAAGTCATGCATTAATGCTTTAATTAGCATAGCCAAGCAGAGACGCCCAACAAGTTATTGCTCGGTGAAGCACAAACAGAAAATCCAGTAATTTACACGGCTACTTATTTGACAAATAAAAAAAGGCATAAGTACAGATATGAATTTTTTGTGGAAAAGGGGATAGTTCACTTTAAAAAAAAATCTGTTATAATTTACTCAACCTTTCTCAAAAGAATATTTGATTGTTTTGTTTTGCCCATGCAATGAAAGTCAATGGGGTCCAAAAACAACAACTTTCATTGAATGGACATAAAAACACAGATGTGTATCAAAATATCTTCTTTTGCATTCCACAGAGGAAAGTAAGTCTTACAGGTTTGGAACAAAATGACGGTTATTAAATAACAGAATGTTAATTTTTGGTTGAGCTATCCCTTTAAATTGACTATTCTAAAAACAATGAGTCATAAACCAGGAAAACATTTCCCAGTGGTTTTCTTAATAACACAATTTTTTTAGTATAATTCAGTGAATGGCTGCAGTGCGCAAATAAAGCACACAGAATGATACCAACTGGATTTTTTTTCTAGTCTGAAAGATTTCTCCTTTTTACCCTCATGGGATCTATGATGATGAATTATGCTGTTGTTCTAAAATTTACACTTCTGTAATGACTCATAATGATCATAATGTTGGCAACAAGCATATTGCTGGAAGTTAGCTTTTGGCTTAGGCAGCTCAAGTGAGCCTTTGCATGCAGCTAGAGTTTCGTCGGTCGAGCCATTATCATTTGGGTCTTGCCGCAGGGGTGTGGAGGAGATTTGCAGTATCTGCCCCAGGTGGATAACCGTAAAATCCCATTAAGCCGCCTATATTTCCTGAGACAAAACACTTTCCTAACTCAATGCTTTGCTGTGTTTAGGCTCAGATCCTCCTTGTATTTACTGAGATGGCTAAAAGCCTGTACAGATGTGCCACCCAGTGTTACACATTGTGTTTTTGAGCTGCTTGTGTGCTGACAATCATTTAAAAGAGAAAAACAGGGCAGGAGATTTTTAGGCTGTTAATATTGTGTTTGTTGTGACTCTTTGAAGCATCATTTTAATGAATTATTTGTTTCACTTTAGTATGACAGGTCCAGCCCCTGCTTGACAGACGCCTCAGATCTCATTATATGGAACGGTGTATTAAATTGACTGTTGACCTCAGAAAGGTAGACCAATTATGTGACAGGAAGGCCCATGTGTGGCGTAAATACAGTCTGACTGTGTAGGGGACTTTTGGACTGTATATGATTCATACTTCAAACTCCTTGCACTTCTAGCACCATTCCCAGACTCCTCTGCTTTATCTCGGCCGTCTTCATCAGTTTTGAAGGCAAATCCTGTAGTGGTGTGGATTAGAAGCTGAAAGCCAGAAATTATAATTGTGAGGAAGTTGAAAGTGCTTGAATTTCCTCCCTCTTCAGAGGCTCTCAGCAAGTTTCAAACACAATCTGATAATCTGTACAATAGAAACTGTGCCTTTATCTGGCGGCTCGACTCTAAGAAAACACAAGTTCTGATTTGAAAATGAATGTTTTACCTTTATTGCTTAATCTTATGGAACCTAAAGTTCAGTCCATCTGTTTAAGAAGGCCCTTTGATCTGCTAGTTTATTAGAGGTAATTAGGTCTCTTATCAACTTTAGAATTGGACTTTAATTTTTTATGAGTTTTGTAATCTTGATCTGTAATTCAGTCACTTTAAAAATCTCTATGCTTTTCCAATATAGATAAGGACTGGCCAGATCTCTGCTTTCTCTCTTTCTCACACAATTATTATTATTTTATTTTTTTACATAAATAATTAACAAAAGGAAGAAAGAATATAGAATGTCATAAAGTTCATGCTGAAACAGCTGTCATTTTATCCTTTATGGTACATTTATTTCTTATGGCAATTGTGTCTCAAATATATTTGTATTTTTATATAAAAAATCTCTCTCTCTCTCTCTCTCTCTCTCTCTCTCTCTCTCTCTCTCTCTCTCTCTTTCTCTCTCTCACACACACACACACACACACACACACACACACACACACACACACACACACTGGTTTCCATGTTTCATTGGGACATCCCATAGACATCATTTTTTTTACTGTACAACTGTACAAACTATATATTCTATCCACTAAGCCATACAGTACCCACCCACCCACAGAAAATGTTCTGCATGTTCTGCTATGTTCCTCATGGGGACCAAAAAATTTACTCCCCATAATGTAGGGACACACACACACACACACACACACACACAAACACAAACATTTATTATGTTTTTGAACATGTCTTTTATGCTTACCAATCCTGAATTTATATAGTAATATAGTAAATATAGTAAAATCAGTAATACTGTGAAATATGATTACAAATCACTAATATATATTTTTTTCTATTTAATAAATGTTCAAATGTAATTTATTCCTGTGTTGGCAAAGCTGAGTTTTATAAATGTCTTTAAAAATGTCTTTACTGTCACACTTGATTTATATAATAAATGATTTGATGCAGCAGTTTAGTGGTTCCGTCTCATGGAGCGTGTTTGTGTATATTTACTGTATTACTGCAAGCCACGGCAGAAGAGCTTATCCTACATTTCTTCTCCCTCCGTGTCATTAACAGAGTAAACGGGGATTAAATAATGCATACTGGTGTGGTGTCTGGACTTGTGCTGCTGAAAAAAAAAATTATTGACTGGATGAAATTGGACCTGCATTTAAGGAATCATTCCTGCCATGGGTCAAGCTAGAGATTAGAAGGTGCGAGTCTCTGAGGTAGAACTTCATCACGTTTTTGCCCAGCTCTTGAGGATTTGGATTGCATTTATAATCATTTACAAATGAAAGCAGTCTGCTTCCTTTTTATGATTAATAAGCCTTTGGTGTCAAGTGCACTAGGGACTATCATTCCTCGTTGATAGAATTCTACTCGATGCTTGTTGAGGCGTAGAGTGCGCTGCAGCGATCTGATAGACGTCAGGAGGCATCTTGTGTATGCAGAGGGAGAACGGCACAAGGTCAGATGTACAGCGGTGGGAGGAGGTGTGGATAATCAAAGCCAGCAGTGTGGCGTCTCTGTGTGTCAGGTGCAAATGAAGTGGAGAGCCGCTCAGTGAAAATCTCTCTTTTAAAAGATTGCTTAGTTTATTTCGGCAGGGTGTCAGGGCTGCAGTGTGTGCAGCCAATACAGTTTTAGGAAATGCTTTTGAAATGTATACAAATTCACCAGAAGAACTCTATAGTAGCTAATCGATCTCATTCTCTCACAGTCCAAATGTGTAAAATGACAAGGTCAATGCAATCGACTGAGATGATTGCGGTGGGTTTTGTGTGAATTCGTCCTGTGAAAATGAGGACTGAAGTAAACCTCTTCATATTGATGAATCGCAAACGCAAGACCCCTGAAAAACTTAGAGAAATTAATGTAATCAACCTTTGAATCTCTCTATAGAATCAGACATGATGGTGTTTTTGTAGCTTCTGTCTTGATGCAATAAACCCTCGGAGATAATGTGATCCTCAAACAAAGGGAGTGGTAGAGAGCGAGCGGGTGTGAGGGAAGGCAGCGGGCTCACTATCTCACAAGCAGATTAGCACGCTGTCATCGATCACAGTGTGACTTCATACATTATCTCAGCCTGCATCACTGATCCCACTCACAAACTTCACTGGATATGATGCGCGTTACCACAACGAGGCCTTGACAGTCCCGTAGACACCTCAGTGCTATGGGGCTGTCCTGATATAGAGGATTATGGCATTTAGTGGAAATGGGAGAATCTCCTCATCAACAAAAACAAGTAATCTAAGAATGTTTTTGTTAATGTTTTTGAAAGTCTCTTTTTTTGCCCACCAAGGCTGCATTTATTTAATACAAATACAGTAAAACAGTGATATTGTGAAACAGGCTATGAATTAATATATTTTAAAATTGGATTTATTTCTGTGATGGCAAAGCCGGATTTTAAGCAGCCATTACTTCAGTCTTCATTGTCACATGATCCTTCAGAAATCAAGTCAGTATAGCGCTTTATAAAATACAAATTTGTTTCAAAGCAGCTTTACCGTGATAACAGGAAAGTGATGCATTTCGGCTGTTGTTCAGGTGAAGTCAGTGTTGATTCAGTTCTGTTGTAAGTAAGTAAGTAAGTAAAATTTATTTATATAGCACATTTATCACTGCAAAGCTGACCAAAGTGCTGAACAAAGTCAAAGAATAACATAAAATAAACAAAACATACGATACAATAAAACAATGGAACATAGATAAAATCTCAAATTTAAAATGCCTGGGAATAAAAACATGTTTTCAACTTCATTTTAAAGGTTGTGATAGACACCCAAGAGGCCAAAACTGGTGTAATGTGATCTGTTTTCTTTGCCCCAGTCAACAGCCTTGCAGCAGCATTTTGTACCATCTGTAAGCGTGCAATGGATGACTGAGGAAGACCCAAATATAATGAATTGCAGTAGTCGAGGCGGGAGGTGATAAAAGCATGAATGACTTTCTCCAGATCATTAAAAGTTAAAAATGATTTCAGTCTCGAAATTATCCGTAACTGATAAAAACTGTTCTTGACAACTGTATTAATTTGTTTAGTTAAGCAAAGTTCAGAGTCCAGAATGACACCAAGATTCCTGACCTGGGAGGAGACTGAAGGGAAGTGCTTGCCGAGCTCATTTATGAGACAACTTCTCAACTTAGAGGGGCCAAAGACGATTACTTCCATTTTATTTTCATTAAGTCTAAGAAAGTTGTTGGAAAGCCAATTTTTAATGTCCCCTAGGCAGGCCAATAAAGGTTGAATGGTATCACCAGCTTTCAATGGTATGTACAGCTGGGTATCATCCGCATATAAATGAAATGCAACTTTGTGTCTCCTAATAATGTCTCCCAAAGGTCGCATATATAAGTTAAAAAGGAGTGGCCCTAAAATGGATCCTTGAGGCACTCCACAGATAATAGGAGCAACAGACGAAGAAAACTTACCCAACTCAACAGAAAAAAACCTGTCTCTAAGATATGAATTAAACCACTGCAAAGCAATACCCCCAATACCAAACAAATTTTCTAACCGGCAGAGAAGAATATCATGATCAACTGTATCAAAAGCTGCTGTAAGATCAAGAAGCAGCAGAACTGAATTTTTACCACTATCCGCTGCAAGCAAAATGTCATTGAATACTTTAAGCAAAGCAGACTCAGTGCTATGATGGGCAGAGAAACCAGATTGGAGAGGTTCTGTTAATTTAGCTGCATTCAAAAAGGAAATCAATTGTGAATATACAACTTTTTCTAAAAGTTTAGATAAAAATGAAAGCTTAGAGACAGGCCGATAATTATCAAGACAGTTTTCATCCAAACCCTGTTTCTTGAGCAAAGGTTGAACTACAGCTATGTTTAAAAAATTTCGGGACTACCCCAGCATTTAGAGACGAGTTAATCACTGACTGAATGGAAGTACCAATTTCAGAAAAAGAGGCCTTAATAATCTCAGAAGGAATGACATCAAGTGAAGAGGCAGTTTTCTTCATCTTATTGACCAAATCACAAAGTTCCCTCAAAGAAACACTTTGAAAACAAGAAAAAGAAGCCGGACTTGCCAGCGAAAACAGTGACAGACTGCAAGGTAAAAGAGGAGCGGATAGCTAACACTTTATCTGAAAAAAAAACTGTAAAAAATCTTCACAAAGTTTAGTTGAGGGTTCCACATGAAACTGACAACTTGGATTAATTACTGAATTAATCGTGGAAAACAGAATTCTAGGTCTATGAGAGTGTGTAGTAATTAAATCTGAAAAATACTTGGACCTAGCTGATTTTGCAGCTTTCTGAAAGTTAAATAAACATTCTTTGAAAAACTCACAAGACACAATTAACGAATGATGTTTCCATTTCCTCTCCGCTTGACGACATGCCCGCCTAAGAGAGCGAGCATTGTTGTCAAGCCAATAATAAGATTTATGTCTGGGTGTCTTTAACTTAAAAGGTGCAATAACATCTAAAATATTAGAACAATTTGTATAGAGAAGAGTAGTCAGTTCATAAGGCCCAGTGGAAGACTCAACAGCATTCAAAATAGATCCTTCAACAGCATTAGCATGATAGATTTCACTAAACGGAGGAGGAATAGATGAATTTATACAACGAGAGTAATGGCCCAGATGTTTTTCCATAACTGCAGAATTCTCAGCATGGACATTAAAAACAATAGGGCTGTGATCAGAAAAGGAGACGTCGACAATGGTTTAGAAGTGGAATACGTACCCTAAATGATTTATTTAGTAATGATAATCTTTTATCTTATAACAGTTTAAAAGAAAAATATAATTTGGCAGGCCGGGATCATTTCTGGAAATATTTGCAGATTAGAAATTGTTTGGTGGCAAAGGTTTCCATGGGACAAGAAAAGAATGTTTTAGAAAAAATTTGTGAATTACCAAGACCCCTTTAAAAATCATCTAAATTTTATCAACTCATTTTAAGGATTGGTGATAAGAACTGTGAAAACTTGAGATTGATTTGGCAAAGAGACATTAATAGTGATATAGACAAGGACATCTGGGACAGAGTTTTGTCCTACAGCGGAAGGTACATAAGGGAAGCAAGAGGTAAATTTATCCAGTATAAGGTATTACATAGGTATTATTATATGCCAGTTCGACTTTTTAGAATGGGTTGTTTGAATGATAATAAATGCTGGAAATGTAAACAAGAAACTGGCACATATATTCATGTTCTTTGGCAATGTTCTAAGATTTTTTGGGAAAGACCTTTTTGGGAAATTGTGTTGAAATATCTTGGAGAATGTTTGGGATTTGACCTTCCATTTTCATCAAGGATTTGCCTTTTAGCAGATAAATCTGAGATTCCTCAGATTAAAAATAATGAGTTTTCCCTTGTTACTGTAGGTGTAATTACGGCAATACGATTGATACTTCGATTTTGGAAAGATATTCAATGTCCTTCATTAAAAATGTGGATTGAATTTATGATTGAGAATGTATCATATGAAAGAATGTTAGCTAAGGTGAACGGAAATCAAATAGATGTTGAGATGTGGGAGAACTTTATTCAGATGGTTGCCTCGAAGGATGACTGATACTGGACACACGATGGAGTTGAGACTTGCCTACACTGTTGTGCATTGAAATGTAAATTCTATAATTAGTATTATTATTTATTATTAATTTGTCTGTTTTTTTTTGTTGTTTTTTTCTTTGCTTGTTTTGGTATGTTTTATGTATTAAGAAAACCAATAAAAACTTCATTTATAAGAAAAGGAGACGTCTTCTATGTTTACATCGTCTACAGCAACACCTTGTGACAAAATAAGGTCCAAAGTGTGACCATGAACATGAGTTGTTCCATTTATATGTTGCATAAAACCAAAAGATTCCAAAACATTACCAAATTCATTGACCAAGGGTCGACCTGGGCAGCACACATGTATATTAAACCAATTAATCGTAGGTCATTAATTGATCGTAGGTCAGCACTGAGTCTACATGATACCAGTGCAACACCACACAGAGAACAAACAGTACAGGTAACGTTACTACAGACTGAAACACACAAGAGAGACGGCATGCCGAGTGCACTGGCGCCATCTTGGATTTTTTCCGACCATCAGTTATTAAATTAGTTCATTTCATCTATAAAACAAAAAAAATGTCATCATCCTGCTCAGTTGTTCACATACAACAAGTTCATTCAGTAACATTAGGCAGTTTTGATTTATATGCTGTTTAATGTTGATGATCACGTTATTTTACATATGCATCTGCTTATGTATGCTATCGCTTGTTTCTGCTTCTTTTTCACCTGTGTTTTGATCAGTAGATTCAGTACTCTTTGAGACGATGCGTAATAGCAGCCCCCTACCATGTAACATTGAAAACACAAAAAGCCGTAAATTTACGCCAATGGCGGGGGAAGCGTTGTCTTACAAATGACGGAAATTTCTGTCAGTGGCGGGGAAAGAGTTAAGAAATAATTCTAATATGGTGATTTGGAGCTCAAGAAACATTTCTTAATATTATCAGTGTGATCAATTTAATGCATCCTTTTTCCTTTTCCTTCCTTTTCTCTTTCTCCAGGGCTAGAAAAATAATTGAAATTAAAAAATCTTAAAAGGTGAAAAAAGCCTTTGACTAGAAATGACTCCATTTTCTAAAAAATATGGTGCTGTATTATTTTCCTTGGAATTAATTTGCCATCTATGTTTTATGTCCATTTATTTACTTGTTTGCTAAGTATTCATGTATTAAATGGGATAAAGTACAGACAGCCAGTCATTTTTGCAAAATAACCCCTTTCAGGATAATGCAAGACCACTTTGTTGGGGTTTACTTTGCGATATTGACTATCCGACTGTACATTGTACCCTACTTAACTGCATTGTACCAGACTCTCCAGTCAGTTGATGTTTCTTGTAGATTCCTACAAAAGTTCAATTAATAATTGGTTTGATAAAAATAAAAATGCATTGCCTTTAGCTCAGTCTTCTAATTATAAAGAAAAAGCAATGTCAGAAATGTCTGAATACCAAAAGCAAAATAGAGCAAATCAGATTGCATTGGTTCTGTGGGTGAACATTTGGGGCTTGATCCTTTATTTACAGCAGATTTACACACTGGCAGAGCTTCAGATCCCGTAACTCCACACACTTATGAACTGCTACATGGTAGAAGTCTGGTAATCTCCTGCACAGTCTGGAAGAAGGGGTCATATTTGCACCAGTGAATGGATGATCTGTGGTTGGAAGCTGCCAGGTGCTTGGCCTCAAAACTGTGTGACTCTTGTATTGTGGTTCAGCTCAGAAAAACTGGGGAATTTGCATTTAAAACCCCTAAGTAAACTTCCAAATGCTGGGATAGTGAAGGTTAGCTTGAGTCAATGAAGACGCCTATACAGTTCCGTTTGAGCCTGTCACTGGAAATGATGATGAATGTGACGTAATAGAGTGAGCAGGGCCATTACTCATTGTAATGCCTCCATTAGGGACGGCACCCTGGTTGGGGAGGGATAGTGTCACCAAAATGTATGCTTCCGATTTTAACTCATGTCCCTTGATGGACTCTGGAGACATATTTTAGTAGAAACAACACAGTGGAAAGGAGAGAAATATCTAGATTATAACTCTGTCATGAAGTGGAGGGCAGTATAAATGACATTTTATGAGATCCATCCACAAACATTAGCAGGGAAAAGGTTAAGCAAAGAAACAAATTGTCCTTGGTTATTGAATTTAATAGCATCTCCCCTAAGTTTATAATGACTTGAGTTTTGCAGCGACTTGAAGCCTCAGTGAGTCTCATAAGCGTAGAAATGGCAGAGCAACTACATGTTAATTAATTTCGCTTCTTGCAACGGCTTCTTGCCTCTAGACCCACACAGCTGTCTCTGAGCCTTTACAGGGTGTGGGTTAATATGAAACATAATTGCTTCAAACCAAGGAGAGGGAGTCTATTTACAAATCTTAGAGGAGAAATGTAAACCCTTAGAAGGGGTAAAGCGGCCGAAGTAGGTGAAGCTTCAGGTCACATCCTCCCAAAGTCTGTTCAGATCTCTGAGCAAACAAACTGAGCGCAAAATCATTGTTCTCTGTTTAGAATTGAAACAGCATTTCAGCAAAAGCTCAAGCAGACTGCAAGGATATCAGAACTGAATCACAACTGAATAAGTAAAAATAAAACAAAAAAAATTGAAGCCGGTTGTAGTCAGTTTTGAGGATATTTGTATCTGGTTAAAAATTAAAAATTTTGCAGGTGCCTTTTTATATTTTATTTTATACTTTTTATTTAAATCTTTTTATTTTAGTTTATATTTTAATTATTTTTACTTTATTATTTTTAATATATATATATATATTAATACATTTTATTTTATTTTACTTTAAAGTCCAACTGAAATCAAAATTGACCCTATTTTCTTTGTTAGCGCATATTACTAGTCTTGTGGTGAAAAATTAATCCGTGCAAGTTAATACACAGAAAAAAATAGTTTGCCGTCGTAATCTTTAATCAAAGTCTGAAAAGTTACTTCCGGTCTGGAATGGCTGATGATGTAGGTTTTAACGGCTTGGTTTGGGAAACGCTTAACCACACCCCTCAAACCGTTAGTCTGCTATGAGCGAGAGATGGAGAGGAGGAGCGCTAGAGTAAAACCCTGCCCTCTGTTCAATATTCCTTTTCACTGGGAAATACGTCACAACACTGGAGAAAAGTCGTTTGCAACTTCCGGTTCACACGGACTTTAAGATCTATAGTAGATTGTTCTCAGTTTGAGGATATTATGAGATATTTATTTTTGCAGGTATTAATCTGTCTTTTCTTACGTTTTTTATTTTATTGTACATTTTAAAGGGCACCTATTATGACTCTTTTCACAAGATGTAAAATAAGTCTCTGATGTCCCCAGAGTGTGTATGTGAAGTTTTAGCTCAAAATACCCAACAGATCATTTTTTACAGCATGTTTAAATTGTCATTTTTTGGGGCTCAGAAAAACGCGCTGTTTTAGTGTGTGCCCTTTAAATGCAAATTAACTGCTGCACTGGGGGCGGAGCCTCACGAGCTTCAGGCTACGTTTACACGTAGGTGGCTATTTTCATAAACGGACATTTCACCCCTCTTCGTTTTCAAAAATAACATCGTGCACACGAACCTGTGTATATGCTGTCAAGAGCATGCCAAACCTGTAGGTGGCAGTGTAACGAGAAGCTCAAGCCCACCTTAGCCAATCAGAATCCCGAAAATAGTCACATTCTGTGACGTCGCTACCTAAAACTCCAGTTTTCTCTGTTTACATGCAAACGTGCAAACGAAGATTTTCAAAATCTCCACTCTGGCCGGAGTTTTTAGAAAGAATCGGTTTCATTGGCGAATCCTCCGTTTGCGTGTAAACGATGGCCGCAAACGAAGGGAAATGTCTCCGTTTTTCAAAATAACCATGTACGTGTAAACGGGGCTTCAGTCAGGACAATCTCATCTGATAATATCAGAACAGAAACAAACTCTCAGTTGCGGTGTTCATTTCGACTCGCAGTCGGACAATAACGCCCACAGAGCCAGAGAATATATGCTGTATGGACATAGAACAGGTATAGTTTAGTTTAATTATGGTTATAATTTATTTGTCATCTGCTTTTATCCACTAATACAAGCCTGCTGTAGCAAAACCCGTCCGAATGATTGAGTGAAGTTTATTGTACATCACACAAAAGATGAGCGTTAGTTTTACTCCAGAGAATCTCTGTAAGAGCTGAATAAACAGTATAAGAAGTGAGAATTAAAGTCTTATCCATAAACTCTCTCTCTCTCTCTCCCTTTTATTATCAACAACATACACAGCGAAGTACACAAAACACTCGTTACAACTAACAGTAAACAAATATACACACCTTTTCAGTGGGTGCTAAATAAACTGGTAACTTAAACCTTATATCCGTAAAATGACTCGAAGAGCTGTCATAAAGAGCGCGCTCGCACTTTTATTTCTTCCGTGTCCAGTCACGTTAGGCCTGTCGCTCTGGAGACCGTAAGCTGGATCACAAACAATACAGATCCATCCTTGAGTAACAACGGGAGTAAATGAAAAACTGCTATGTTCATTCTTACATCCAACAACAACACACCTCAATCGCTTAGGAGCTGCTCAAGCGTCGAACAATGGCGGACTCTGTGTCCAGCTCACTCAGGGTGGGTCTATGCTCAAACTGAAGTGTCAATCAACAGTCGTGGGAGGGACCAGCTCAATTCTACGTCACATTGTGCCAAATCTGAAACAGCTCATTCTGAGACAGTGCTTATGATTTATTGAGATTGTAAAAAAACCACTGGGTGGATTTTTATCATTCTAGGGTGGTTTTGCTCACACACTGCCAACACACATTTATGTTCAAACACCATGTAAAAGTGAATTTTGCATAATATGTGCCCTTTAATCTTGTTTTGGTTTGGTTTGGTTTGTTTTTGTTGTTGTTTTGTTTTTGTTTTGTAGCAGATTATTTTGTATTTGTATTTTTATCCAGCAGATTATCATTCTATAGACTGATTTAGAGTTCTGTTACTTATTTTTAAAGCATTTGAAAAAGGTTACAAGGGTGAATTATTTCCTGCTTCCCTGACAAGAGCTCTTAGTAAGCACTTGAGCTGTTCTGGACAGTCAGACGCGTCAGAGGGAGAATGAAAAGCACAGTTCCTCTTTTTTAGTTACAGATTCTGCAGAATGAATCAAATGTACTACACTCTGAAGTGGATGAGTAGGATGCTGAAATGATAAATATTGAAAAAAATGACATATGTATACTAGAAATTATTTCTGCTTTTATTAACAATTAAAACATTAATCCTACAATCCTGTTCAAGGTCCTCTAAACAGTCCATGTTCATATTGTTACTTGTTTGCCAGACTGACTGAGTGTGTCGGGGTTGTATTCATCAGGAACCTTGAAAATCCAATACGCTGGTTATCAAATCACATCACTCAAGGGCATCTGCCGGTCAGTGTATCTGGAGAATCGATCAGCTTATCAGTTCAGCTACTTTCATTTACTTCAAGCTTAACACATGAGGACTTCCTCAGGCTCCACGTCTGATTTTCCAGCCTGACAATAGAGCCTCACCACCTCATATGAGCCTTATCGCACACGTTTTGGTTTCATCTCCCACTTTCAAATGTCACTGCCTCGTATTTTACCATACGTACAGTTAGTCCGAAGAAGATTTTCTGAAAAAAAAAAAAAAAAATTAATAATAATAATTGTGATTCCAGATAACAATAACTATGTCTAAAAATATATACATTACCATTTAAAAGTTTAGGGTCCATAAAGCAATAATGTTTATGCTCACTAAGGTTGCATTTTTTTTTTTTTCAGGATTCTTTGACGAATAGAAAGTGATTAATAGAGAGATTAAAAGAGCGTTTATTTGAAATTTATTTTAATGCATCCCCATAGAATAACAGTCAAGTTCCCCAGCTCAAATTTTTGAGTTTGTTAATATTTTTCTGAAGAAAAAAACAAACATAAGTAGTGATGAAGCCAACAAATTGAATGTCAAGGATATATATTTAAATTTATATCTATATTTAATCCACTATTTTGTGGAGTAAATAAAATAAAATTATTATGCTGCCATCTTTCTAAAGAATTTTTTACCCCCCTGTAATTGTGCTCCAATTTTCAGGTGAAAATTGTCATTTTGACCCCCCTCTACAAAATATTTGATTACGCAGTAAATACATCCATGACATTTAATATTTTGGCTTTCTGCTTCATTTATGCAATTCTTTCTGCAGACATTTTTTTTAATCAAAATTAAAATTACCCTCTGGACCATCTTGAGTTGACTTGGAATGACCCAGTTGTAATTTCCTTTAAATCAAAACAAAACAACTAAAGTCCCTTTGTCCTGCTCTTGTGTGCAGAAAAAAACATTTATTTAAAGGCACAATATGTAAGATTTTTGGATTAAAATATCCAAAAACCACTAGAACAATGTTATATATTTTGTTGACTTACATTATCCCAAATGTTTCCAAGAATGTTTAAATCCAGAGAAATAAGCTATTTTAACCAGGACACGGACCGTGTCTGTGCGTCGCCTGTCAATGACATCATACCGGCGTTACCCTCGATTTCCGCTTTTATTCTGTAGAAACCATGGAAACACCAAAGACGCTTTAACATATTATGTGTTTTACTAGACAGGTGTTTGGATAAATTCATCAACAGAAAACTAATCATTGTTATATAGCTCAACACAGTCTTATTGTTTAAATCTCGTTTTCTTGATTTACTGCGTGTACCATATTTTACCATACCTAATATCGATTCTAGCTCACTGCAGTGTGCAACAAGTGTCTCATAGTAGCCGCATAGTAGCGAATGCACAGAGTAGCGTTATGACATAACTTTTAACACACTCAACGCCTTTGTTTCGAAAAAGCGACCTCTAGTGGGGAAAAATTACATAGTGTGCCTTTAAATGAAAGAGTCATATGCAGTCCAACAAAATTATGCAGACAAAACGTCCAGCCCCAAAGGCCTTTTCTCCAGCGATCTCTTTTCAAAAATCAAAGTGTGCCCATGCATTTTTCATACGCATATGTTGAAGTTCTTTTTTTTGAAGATGGCATTCCTCAGAACAACATGCCAGGCACAATGAAGAGCACAAAGACGAGACACTCCTCCTCTCTGGCTCAATTGTGCTCTTGCTCTTTGCACCTCATTGCCTCACCACGTCTAGTCTCCCAACATCACAAATGATGTTAATTGTGCTTGAATCCACAATATGAGATGATTTATGGAGGAGTTAGATATACCGTTGCCTTTCTTCGATTGAGGGAGTGTTTACTGTAATGTGAGCAGCACGCTCACGTTTTCTTTGGGTACATTAAGAATCCGTTTCCTTTGTTTGAATATTAACTCTGATTAAATTTTTTGACTCCACCAGCATTCGGAAAAGCTAATAAAATCTCTCTCTCTTTTTCTCTCTCCCCCCTTTCATGAATGCCTGTGGACACAACTCGTCAGGTGAGTGAATTCATTACAAATCCTTCATTACAAATCATTGCACTTTCACACTTCGTCTTTCCAGAACTTTTTATCTATTGTTTTTTTATTATATGAATACCAGAATGTCAAACTGCACTATAATTTAAACATCTGCATGAGACATTTTCCGTATTTATTCCGCTGTTTTTACTTTGGCCATTCACACAATAGTGAGGTTCGAATGCGCAGTATATAATGGCACATCAAGGGCAAAACTAATCAAATGGTTGCCACGGGGCCTCTGAGTTTCTGTGCCTATGCTTTTCTGAAGAATCCTGAATCGGCCCTCTATGAAATTACTTCCCTTAAACCACAAATCATTGCCTCACCTTCAGCTGGCAGCTCACGGCTATCGCTGACAGCTGAGGACAGCACTGGAAATGCTACAGCAATTTAATCTCCTAACTGAAAACTAAACTCCGGCCCCGCGCACATAATCACACATGCTAGCGAGATGAGGCCTGCTGAGCGAACGAAACTTTGCGCTAGCATGTCTGGACGTCTTGCTTTTATTTTTCTGTCCTTGACAGACTGTGTTTCTTTCTCTCTCTCACTCATCTTTCACCTTTTTCTATTAAAACTACCTGTCATACAAATCCTAAGCTTTCTAAGACAGAGCGAGAATAATGCAGTCTTAAAATGCACACAAGATCATTTTATTGTGCTATGAGAGTTCCAACACTCAACACTCAAAACCTGTGAAAAGGTTTTGAAGGGCGGTATATAAAAAAAAAAACGAGGAAGTTTCGAGGCATTTGGCACATTTTCAAGGCCGTGCACCTGTAACGCCACCAAACTGCAAAGTGCCATCTGTCAGTCAGCTCACAATAAACATTTATTGAATAAAAGCTAAACATGGAGACAAGGCAAAGCTGGGTAATTACGAATCAGAGCTAATCAGAGTGACTAAATGGAGTTGTAACTATGTTTACTATCTTGAGCTAAACCTTGGGATTGGTAATTATGTTATTTGCTTTTTCTAATGGGTAAACAAAACCAGGCCTACACGTGATCAAAACTCCAGGTACTCCAGCGGTTTTTAGCCTCATATCGCATCGTTACATTTGAAAATGAAGTCATTTTTGTGTGTATTCGAAAGCCACCAGTTTTGTATTTGGGCAATAGAATGTTGTCAAGAAATTTGTATCATTAGCATCCAATAAACAACACACTGTGAAGATAATAGTTTATAATTTAGAACCATCATCACAGTATGTCGTTTATTAGCTGTTAATGATTTCACGATATGGAAATAGACCTCCACCATTCAGAAAGATCATTACCGTAATGAGCCTTTTATTTAAGCTTATCACAGTTTTATCATCTCTATATGACATTTAGGCTTTCATTATCTACTAGCAGAGCACAGTAGTTATAGTGTCTCATTACACGGTGCTCTGGAACACTTGATACTGATTGGTCAATCGACGCATTCATCCATTTATATTATATTATATTATATTATATTATATTATATTATATTATATTATATTATATTATATTATATTATATTATATTATATTATATTATATTATATTATATTATATTATATTAAAGAATTGTCATTTTTAGGGATCTGTGTGATTAGAAAGACTGAAAACCCATGATATAGACAGTCATAATCAAAAGTTTATTATCAATAAATTAACAAATAGTTTTGATTGCTTTATGCTCTCTGTAGACAATAATTGACCACACACACACACACACACACACACACACACACATACACGATCGTCACATACCATGTTTGTTTAATTTCTAAAACTAAAAACTAAATAGAAAAAAAAACATTTCTAATTACTACTAAAATAATTGCTGCTACAATTACTAAAACTAATTTACTACAACTAAAATAAAAAACAAATCAACAACAACATAAAAGTCTAAAGTCTAATTCAAAATATTAACAAATACCACAATAGTATATCAATGGTACTAAAATTACACTGTGCTATGAAGGTCTAGTTTTTGCTCAGGTGGCCGAATTGTCTGTTTGATGGAGAACCAAGAAAACAAAAATCATTCCGAAACCTGCACTACTTTCATGTAATATTACTGTAATATTGTTGCAGTTTTGTTGCTCGGCTAACTGTTTTGTACTTTGTAGTGGACAATTTTTTTCTCTAATTAAGACTGCAGGAATATGAATTTGCATGCATCCATGACGTTCAGAGCCACAGACAGCTGTGTTGCAGATGGCCAGACATGTGAAACAGGCGTTTGGGTTAAGTGTGTATGCTGTAATAAAGTGTGGAGGTGAGACCTGTGCACTCCTATTCTAAAATAAGCTCCCCTGCCTGGACATCTTGACATTTCTATTGGCGGGAGGGAGAGGGCAGCTGGAGAAGTGGCACTGGGGGCTGCAGATCATGTTTATTATTGCCTGGGAAGTGATTTCTTCTCCCAGCCGCTTCTGGAGAGTAAACCACACATCACTTACTGTCAGCGCTCCAGCTCCCTCCGCTGCACCTCCATCACCCCTCTCCCTCTGTTTATTTATTCAGCCTTCTTTTCCCGCTTCATCCGTGATGTTTGGAACAATCCCGTGGAGTGTTTCCCCTCCGTCGCTTTTAATTGAGGCCGTAGGTAAGGGCACGCGCACAAACAGGAGGTGATGCGCAATCTTCCCTGTGAAATGGGCCTGTGTCCGTGTGTGAGAAGTGTTTGTGCTCCTTTTAATCTCTAGTTTACTGCTTCATCTTTCTGTCTCTCTTTTTCTCTGTCTATCCATCTGTCTGTCTGTCTGTCTGTCCGGCTTGCTGTCTGTCTGTCTGTCTGTCTGTCTGTCTGTCTGTCTGTCTGTCTGTCCGGCTTGCTGTCTGTCTGTCTGTCTGTCTGTCTGTCTGTCTGTCTGTCTGTCTGTCTGTCTGTCCGGCTTGCTGTCTGTCTGTCTGTCTGTCTGTCCGTCTAGCTGTCTATCCATCTATCCGTCTAGCTGTCTATCCATCTATCCGTCTGTCTGTCTGTCTGTCTGTCTGTTCGTCTGTCTGTCTGTTCGTCTGTCTGTCTGTTCGTCTGTCTGTTCGTCTGTCTGTCTGTCTGTCTGTCTGTCTGTCTGTCTGTCTGTCTGTCTGTCTGTCTGGCGTCTGTCTGTCTGTCTGTCCGTCTGTCTGTCTGTCTGTCTGTCTGTCCGTCTGTCTGTTCGTTCGTCTGTCTGTTCGTCTGTCTGGCGTCTGTCTGACTGTCTGTCCATCTGTCCGTTTGTCTGTGTGTCTAGCTGTCTGTCTGTCTGTCTGTCTGTCTGTCCGTCTGTCTGTCTGTCTGTCTGTCTGTCTGTCTGTCTTTCTATCTGTCTGTTCGTCTGTCTGGTGTCTGTCTGTCTGTCTGTCTTTCTATCTGTCTGTTCGTCTGTCTGTCTGTCTGTCTGTCTGTCTGTCTGTCTGTCTGTCTTTCTATCTGTCTGTTCGTCTGTCTGGTGTCTGTCTGTCTGTCTGTTCGTCTTTCTATCTGTCTGTTCGTCTGTCTGTCTGTCTGTCTGTCTGTCTGTCTGTCTTGCTTTCTGTCTGGCTGTCTGGCCATCTGTCTAATAAATTATGCTGGCTATTAAACCATGGGATTTAATCACAAACACAGATGAGTTGCTTTTAGTGCTTTAATGTAAACAAGTTGAATCCGCTAATTCTATTAATTGAGGTGACAGCTTATCGTTTCCTCTGAGCATCGGTTCACAGAACATGTCAAACTCACAAGCAGAACAAACTTGCTGAACAAATTCTTGCCATACCTTAAGTCATATGTTGTGTTTTTTTTAGTAGTAAGAAATTTCCTTTGCTTAAATAGCACTTCAGTTTTATGCCTTACCATTAGAATAATTAGTAGATAGAAAGGCCCAGCACTTTCATTAAAAACAAGATTACTTCAGTTATTTCTCTTGACATTTGTAGCAAACTTTAATGGTTCAGTGGGTTTATCAAAAGGTTGGTAAAACTTTTCAGAGGGAGTTTTTTTTCTCAGAAACAGACTGGCTGGAATATTTTTAAATACGTCCTTATCTAGACTAACTGCAAGCATGACACAATTAATATGTGTTATGGTGCAAGAATGCATTCGCTTCTGGCAAAACAAGAAAGCAGGAGAGAATCAGTTTTGCAGCATCGCTTTTAAATCCGATGTTCTTACGTTTCTGGACGAGTCTCTTCCCTTGCGAGTTCCCCTTGCTGCGGCAAGGGCAGGCTAAACCATCGATCGCGCTCTGATGACATTTGGATTACATCCAGGTGGGGCCCTTTAGTGAATGTCACCAGAGGATCGGCTTTTTGCAACTCCCTTATTTGAGAAATTGTCCCTGGAGTTTCATTTGTGTCAAATTAACAGTGAGTCCAAAGACAATCCATAAAGATGAATGACATTCAGTTGAAGCGTGGGCGAATGAAACAGCCTATTCTGTTGTTTTGACACTTCAGCAGATTGGCATCCGTAATAAGATGCATGAAGGTGCTCTGTCAATTTGCGTTCCAACTGGGAGATATCACGGCGGTTGATGTTTTTCGACCGCAGCGAGAGGGAAAAAGTCTCCTTCCAGCCGAGAGCTCCCTCATCAGCAGGTGTCTTGCCACCCATGGGTGTGCAGACGTCTGAAGGATAGAGGTTTGCGGTGATGACTGTGAGGAAATCTGTGATTGAATCAGTTCTGGGCTTGTCATGGTTATCTAGATGTGTCTCTCTCCTAGCAGGTGTCGCTTGTCCTTCATGTCTGTCTGCCAGATAAAGCATGGCTGCCTGCCACAGGACACAATTACACCTCACCACAGTGATGGGACCCTGTCCCTCCTTTCCTGACGGATGAAAAGATATTGAGTGCTGCATTCAGAATACTTTTAAATGAATGATAAAATGCCTAAATGAGTTGATCTTCAACAGTTTCCCCTCTCATAGTCAGTTTTTCCTGTGATGCGCAGAGGAATGTTGTTTTCTGTGAATTTACGCAGATAACAGACATAGTTATGCCGAAATTACGGCAGTGGTAATACTCGCCCGAGGCTGTGCTCTCACCGCTCCAGCATATTGTTTGTCATTTAGCTCTTATTTTTGATGCATGGCAAACTTTGAGCAGGAGTTTAATCACATTTCTGGAATATTTTTTTTTCCTTTTACGCAGCGCATTTATTTCTCTGGCTTCTAATCATCAGCCTTCCATAAAGCGCCCTCAGACATTGTACTTTCTAGGGAGGGGTTGTTGTGTGTTTATTGGATTAATCCCATGGTCAATTTTCCTTTCTTCACACTGTACTGATTAAACTTTCACTTGGGAAATCAAGAGAAAGCAAAACTGTGACAGGAAAACAAAACACTGGATTAAAAATGACAAAACAACTTTTTTCTTCCTTTCCCTTTCCTTCCTCCTCCTTCCTTTCATTTCTTCCTCCTTCATATTTCTTTTCTTGTTTTTCTTTCTGTCTATTCCTTCCTTTCGTCAAGTTTTTTTTACTTTCTTGCTTGCTTTGTATCTTTTCTTTCCTTCACTCCTTCCATCTTTTGGCTTTCTTTTATTCTGTTAATTTTTTTCTTTTCTTCATTCCTTATTTTCTTTTTTCTTTTGTTTCTTCCATTCTTTCTACCTTCCTTCCTTCCTTCCTGCCTGCCTTCCTTCCTTCCTTCCTTCCTTCCTTTCTTTTTTATTTGTTCCTTCCTACTGCTTCTTTCTTCCATTCTTTATCTTTCCTTCAAGACAGACAGACATTCTTTATCTTTCCCTCCTTTCTTTCCCACTTCCTTCTTTTCTTTCATCTTTCTCTGTTTTCTTCTATTCTTTTGTTTTCCTTCATACATTCCTTTCTTCATTCTTTGTTTCTTCCTTCTTCCTTCTTTTTCTTTTTTCCATTATTCCCCTTTTCCTTCATTCATTCATTATTCATTAATTTATTCCTTTCTTCCTTTCCTCCGTGCATTTTCCTAGCTTCCTTCCTTCTTGCTCTTTCTTTTCTTCAACTCTTTCTCTTTCCTTCCAACTTTCCTTCTCTGCTTCCTTTTCCTCTTCCTCCACTTTTCTTTTCTTCATTCCTTCCTTCTTTTCTTTCATTGTTCTCTCTTTTCTTCTATTCTTTCGTTTCGTCCATACATTCCTTTCTTCATTCTTTGTTTCTTCCTTCTTTTTTGCTTTGTTCCTTTTTCCCATTATTCCTTCCTTCCTTCCTTCCTTCCTTCCTTCCTTCCTTCCTTCCTTCCTTCCTTCCTTCCTTCCTTCCTTCCTTCCTTCCTTCCTTCCTTCCTTCCTTCCTCCCTCCCTCCTTCCCTGGCTTCCTTCCTTCCTTCCTTTTTCCCATGCTTCCTTTCTTCCTTCTTGCTGTTACTTTTCTTGAATTCTTTCTCTTTCCTTCCAACTTTCCTTTTACACTTCCTTCACTTTTCTTTTCTTCATTCCTTCCTTCTTTTCTTTCACCTTTCTCTCTTTTCTTCCATTCTTTTTCAATTCCTTTCTTCCTTTCTTTGTTTATTTTCTTCCATTATTCCCCCTTTTACTTCCATCCTTCCTTCCTCCTTTTTTTGTTGCTTTCTTGTGAAGGAAGGAAAATGGAAGGAAGGTAGTAGGAAAGGAAGGAAAACGGGAAGAAAAAAAAAGTAAAAATAGAGAAGAAAGGAAAAAGGGAAGGAAAGAGAGAAGGAAATTTGAAAGTAAAGAGAAAGAATAAACAAAGCTTCCCTCCTTCTCTTATGGACACTTATATTTCGGATACTTCCTCAAGTTCAAAGGTTGCTGTCCTGCTCATATTTAAAGACTGGCAGGCTGTCTCCCTGTCTTCACCTGACGTCTCCCTGATATTTTCCTCCTTCCACTCCACTGCACACACAGATTTCACACCTGCCACCCCTGTAAGGTGGACACAGAGTGCTAACACATCTCACTGCCTCCCTTTGAGGCTAGCCATGTGGAGAGGCCGAATGGTTGATTGACATGCGACAAACCTCATCTGTCATTTAATGGCTTATAAAATGTAAAGTGACCTTGTGGCTTTACATTCAGCATGTTTAATATTACCAACATTGAGAACATTAGCAGTTGTGCTCATGGCGTTTTTACTTTAATGTGAAACACCATTACCTGTAGGCTATTTTTAAATTATCTTTTATTGTAATATAGCATCCTATTCACTTTTTTTCTTTTGTATGAGTACTCTCATTAAATGGTACCTTACTACTGATATAATTTACAGAATACTAAATTTAGCTGCATTGCAATAATATTACAGGGTGTTATGCGTTTTATGATTCTGTCTCCATCTGTAGATCTAGCAGTCTAGCCATCTATATCCCTTTCAAAAGAAATTATATTTGGAATATAAATGCTAAATAATGATATATCTAATAAATGATGAATAATGATATATTTGAAACATTTTCCTGAAATGTTCTAGCACAAATGGCACCGTTTTTGATACTGGCCCAAAACACTTGTTTATTTCTCTATTTTTTACTCAACACTTCTTTATAGGCTCTGTTAGAGGCCGTCTGCAGGTTTGATTTTACCTCTGCGTGGAGCAATACATTTTCATTTTTCGTGGCTGTCAATTTTTTAAAGGCAGACCCTCACATGGCACATGGCTTCACCTTCAGCAGTGGTTGAGTGGTTTCCAGTTTGAATGTGCAACCACACACCAATAAAAAAAAAAATGGTCACACTGCACCATATATTGATCTTGTGTATTTTATGGTTACATGAATGGTATGCTGTTGTTATTTGTTTCTTCTGCTGCCTTCTTTCTTGTCCTTTCATGGTCCATACAGTTTGAGATATTGATGTTTGTTTCTTGGAACTTTAAAGGAATTTAAATTTGATTCAGTGTTCACTGTTTGCTGTGTATGGAGTCTCACACTCATTTTCTTCCCTCCAGCCTGTAGTTGGACCTGGAAAAAATTGCAGTGTTGAGTGGAGTTCTGTTCTCCTTTGTAACAGCAGCACTTAAATGCAGGTGGTCTCACAGCACAGGAGTGCAAATTACACAGCGGCAAGCTTTCAAAAACAAAACTGCAGGAGACTTTTGCACAGTTTAGTCAAAAGCATTGGTTTTCCTATTTAAGAATGTTTATGTGTAAGTAGACAATTGACGTGTATGCAAAAGGTAAGAAGAGGACAGAATGAGAAGTGAAATCAGTACTGAATACTGTCACACTTTTTGTCACCACATTACCTGTATATTGTTTTATATATATATATATATATATATATATATATATATATATATATATATATATATATATATATATATACATACTCTGCTTTAATTCAAGTTTTTAAAAATTTACGTAAAAAGTCAAACATTTTAAATAAAAAGACAAAAATTAATTTCTGGGTCTTTGAAGTCATATCAGAAACTTTGTGTTCAGAATCAGTTTCATGCGTCCACATCCGCAGTCCTCCAGTGCATCTCCTCATCTTAAACAAAATATGGCTCAATGGCACATTCTCTACTCAAACCTTTTCACTGCACGGCCACAGCAAACACCAAAGTATATAGACGCACTCCAATGGCCTCTGCCTCGGCAAAAGCATCCATTCTATCTCCTAATGGCAGGGAGAAATTGCTTTCAGTGGCAGAGATGCTATCTCTTGGTTGTGCGGCAGTCAGGAGAGGCTATGTGCGCGGGGAGCAGGTGAGAAGAGGCAAGATGGCCACTCTCTCCTGCTCTCATCTCATACTCTTTCGTGGAAATTAATGACTCTTGTGCTATCACACTACGGCAAACATGAAGAGGGCCGGACGGTGTGTGGAAGCCCCATATTGAATTTTTCCTGCTCTCACTTGTGGAGAATCCATTCTGAGCACTTACTCGAGTGGTTAAAGGTTATGTTGTGCTGTTCTTGTCTCATTCTGTGGCATCTTTCAGTGTGATTCTCCAGCATTGTAGTTTAGGTTTAAGTATGCATTACAGTATGTCCATTATTTTGAATACTTTTTATGACCACATGCATATGCTTCAGGTTTATGACCACATGCATATGCTTCAGGTTTATACAACAACAGCGCTCCAATGGCTTGTTGTACACAAGCCATTGGAGCGCTGTTGTTGAATAAACCTGAAGAGATCATTCCATAATCATATTTTAATGTAATTTTGCTTTTTTGAAAACTGCAGGGGCCAGATTTATTAACAACTTACGCCAGCGCAAACCCTTTTTTGGCATTAAAAAACTTTTATCAGGATTTACTAAGGACACACAGTGAAAAATTAGCGCTGAAAAGGCGTGGACACAGTTATTTTTGTGGCTGACCTTATTGCATATGCATATGTAGGAGTTTCCCTTTCAGGCGCAAAATCTATGGGAGGAGAGTATTTAAATGAATCACGCAAGGTGATTTACTAAGGTTGGCGCTCGTCAATGTTCTGGTTTGCGCCATTATTTACCGCCCAAAAAAAGCACCAGACGTTACCTGGTAGATTGAGTTGGTCATTATGGAAACGATCTGTGTCTGTGTTCTTTAATTTACGTGTCGTCAGTAGATCACTCGCAGAACTTTCCACTCCCATCTGTGCTTTTTTGGAATTGCGCTCTCACACTGATTTGCCCTGTTTAGTAAATCTGCCCCTAAATCTTTAAAATAAATGCCACTTGGATTGATTTTTTTTTTTTTTTATGTAATGCAAAGGCGTTCAAACATTTTTAAAGTGTTAAAAAAAACACTATTGGGGGCAATCAAGGCAATTGAAATGCATAGAAGATGTAATGTCTCTCTGAGCTGATGATCTCATGTTTGGTGACAGCTCCACCATTTATTTTAGCAAAACAGAGCGGATGCTTTAGACAATTCATCAACCGCCTGGATGGAACAGGGCGGGGATCTTCCTTTTGGCTGCTTGATCTTCCGTGAAGCTGCCAGCCACTACTGCATCTCCATTCTCCTGCCTCCATATTTCTTCATTTAATAGGATTGCGGCCTGTCAGAATCCAATTTGTAGCCCAGGCAACATCTCCCCCAGAGCCTGAGTCCTGCGGTAGCCAGTTTTCTACATTTGCAAGGGCCACTGTATATATATATGTAGTTGTTTGTGGACATAGCCCAGTGGCCTTGCTACATCCTGCCAACTCTGTCCATTTACTGAGGCATGTAAAGCTGGTGATGGGACTCTGTCATTATGGGATGTCCCTCTGCTGAGCAGTGATAAGGGGAGCTGGTATTGAAGCTGACAGAATGGAATGGTGGTAGACAGGCTATGCTGGTATTTATGCATGGCCTACTGTTTTTTCCTCTGACACAGTCACAGACAGTAGATCATCACTGACCTGCTACATAGTGTCATTTGTTGTAGCAAGCATGACTGGTGCTCCTCACTAGATAGGACATGGCTTTGGTACTCGGAATGCAATTTTGTGCGGATTTTATATTACAAATTTTAATAGGGATGCGTAGATATTAAAATTCCTTATTGATTCCATTTTTTATATTATGGTTGGTATTAAAATGATACCTGTTGTAAGCGGTACAATGGAACTTTAGAATGTACACTATTGTTCACAAGTTTGGGGTATTTATATTAATATTAATAATTTTATTTAGCAAGGACATTAAATGGATCAAAAGTAACAGTAAAGACATTTATAATGTTACAAAATGTTTAAATTTCAAGTTGTACTTTTGAACTTTCTATTCATCAAATAATGTTGAATAATATATCACAGTTTCCATAAAAAAGCACATCTGTTTCAACATTGATAATAATAAGAAATGTTTCTTAAGTGACAAATCATATCATAATGATTTCTGAAGGATCATGTGACACTGAAGACTGGAGTAATGATGCTGAAAATTCAGCTTTGTTATCACATGAATAAATTACATTTTAAAATATTTTAAAATAGAAAACAGTTATTTTAAATTGCAATAATATTTAACTATATTCCTGTTTTTACTGTATTGTTCATGTAATGAGACTGTAGAGATGGTAGGTGAGAAACAGATCTATTTGCAAGGGGTTTTACTGAACAAACAAGCATAAACAAAAACCAATAACGAAGGAACATTGAGAGCACAGGAAACAGGAACCATCTACATGAAACAGCTAACTTCAACTGACAAGGAACAAGGGAAACACAAGGGAGCTTTCCAAACGAAACTGAACAACTTAATCGCTTCAAGAAGGCCCTTCCACAAGTCCGTTAGTGAGGGGAACATGCAATGGTCACTTTAAGGGAGTAATTTAATCAATTATGGTCATGTGATGCCCTTCGGAGGGAGTAGGGCATAGGGATGCTCACATCACTTCCAATTGGAATTTGCCCATACACAAGAGCTTAACAAGGTATTGGGATACACCTGGGGAAGAAAAACTAGGCACATCGGACAGAAAACAAGAAAAACTAAAGTCCATAGACAAACATGGAGAACATATGATAATTCATGTTTTGTAATATTTTTAATACATGAACAGGAACAAAAGTCTAATTTTGTGCTGTGTAAAACAATGCTTTGGAAGTGACTGCTCTGATACTCCTTCAAAGCACTCCTTCATTTTCTTTTAAACTACATACAGTTCATTTTGATTTCATGTTGAAAGTAGTTTAAGTACAGACCAACTGTTTAAACTTTGCATTAAATCATTGAGACTTTAATCATGCTATGTTCAAAACTAAAGTACATGAATATTCAAAATACAGTTAATTTTTCTGGCGGTTTGAGAAATGGTTTTCTGCTGAGGTGATATGTAATCCTAAAAGTCTCTCATATTATAGTCCAGTAATGTAAGTACATTAACATTATCACTCCTATATAACACAAGCTGCCATCTATAATCCGCTGAACCGATGAAGAGATTTACAGCCCTGAGAATTCTTCAGAGCTTTAGTGCCTTGTGAATAAACCTCCTTTGTTAGTATGCATATGAGAGTGCTCATTCCAAATCCCATATTGAAATTCAGGTGCGTTCGAGTCGAGTTTTTGAAAAGTTGTCAAGGGATCTGAGATGATGCTCGAAAAATATACTTGTGTTTTCAGACTGATTTTTGTCCGCCCAGAGACACGCTCCCTTATTTCTGCTCCAGTATAGAAGCTAGTCATCTATCTAGCAGCCAGAAAAAGTGCAGTTAATGATTCGCCCACTCTTGAATATTGCATAAATGTTTCACAGCCATTAAAAGCACATTAGTTTTAAAGGTTATAATGTATAATTCCCCCCATTTTCCACAGAATTATATTCAGGATTGTACAAAATTATTTTCCTCTCTTTAAACTCCTCACAAAAGTTAGATCTTAAATGTGCTAGCATTAATTGTTGTGATTGACTAGCTGTTCAGTTCTCACACTAACCTCATACCGTATATTCAAAGTTTCAAACATAATGTTAATTCCCAGACAGTTCACCAAAAAGCTGTTTCAACGATCACAGTTGTATTTTTAGCAAGTATGCTAAGTATACAACAGTAAACAAAATCACAACCTAGAAATGTTGGTGTGCTGGTCTGCTTACCAGTCTTTTTAACTAGAGTAGCTTTGCAAGATTTCCTTTATAAACCATCCTGTAAAATATGGGGTTTTTTTTCAGCAGGGATGCTATGTTTTCTGTGACAATGATGTGATTTTGATGCTACTAAAGTCTTTTCACAGCACATTACCTTAAACATTATTTACCACGGAAGAGCTCTTTCAGGAGACATGAAAGCGATGAAGCAAAACACAGCAGTTTAACATGACTACTTTTAAAACAAACCATTACAGTAACTTTGAATAACCACCGGGGTAATTTCCCTTTCAGATTGACAGCGTGCATATTTCTGTCTCTTAGCTTTGTGCCGTTGTGTGTTTAGGATGCCGTCATTGCGTGGTTGAAGAGCGAGAGCGTTTGTGCAGTGTGATATGTGATGTGTGTAGTAATTTTGACAGGCAGCGGCATTGTGCTGCCTTTACCTCCAGCATCCCACTCCTTCACTGACACTTTCCATCTGCCGTCTGCTTGGCTATGTTTCAGCAGCGCTAGCAGCGTGTGCTAACGTGTTTATCAGCATTAAAGTGTCTGGGCATACGCTGTCATAAGTAATGAGCTTTCAAGAGAGGGGAAGACTCATTTTATTTGGGCCCTGCTGATAGAATCCTTGTCTGTATCAGAGAGGAGAGGTGAGAGAGCCGATGTCAGAAAGAAAACAAGGCATACCACTTATATCCTGTGGCTGTGACTATGCATAATGCATTGATTTTTTTGTTTGCATATCAATCCACTTTAAGGCATACTCTGTCATTTTTTGTTTGCATTGCGTTGGTCGACAGTCAGCTTAGACATACTGACACCTAGTGGTGTGGATGTAGCATAATACAAAAGCAATGCTTTACTTTTAGTTCTACATAGGCTAATAGAAATGTGCAATTACCAATCAGCCATGATACATTTGTTAAAGTGTCCAATAATAGGACTAGTAGTTACTGAGATAAATAGAGCGGTCATGTGATCTCAATATGGCGGCATCCATGAGGCGACCCGTTCTTATATTAGTCTACAGACATGACTGGAGTCTCATCTCATCTTATGTAAGTGTACTACATTTTAAGCATATTTTTCAAAAAGTACTATTAATAATACAGTGTGAACCGTTAAGGAGACTGTTTTTGTTTTATAATGCAAATCTAATAGTCAATATAGACCACTGACCAGAATTGACATTTTTAGCAGTTTCATTCTTTCTCTCACACTATTACTTCATACTATTGTTTCTGGAGTTTTCTGTTTTGTTTTCTGACGTGTTTTTAGCACATATTAACGATTGAGGAGACAACACGCTGCTTTTTATGACTCAAAAATACAACTGGCTTCCTCAAAATGTGCATAACGTAGTTGAGTTGCAGTGTTCTCTTTAGATTTATCTTCAGAAATGCAACTGAAAACAATGTAATTTGTAGTTTCCAGTCCACCATTGTCATGTTTTTTGGTTAAATCTGGTACTGAATATAATTAAATTAGGCTGTGCTCTGAAAAAATCAGTAATTCCTTTTTCTAAATGGGCTTTTAAGGCCAATTCTCTGTATTCTCCCAAGTCCTCTAACAAATATCTCTGTTGTGTAGTTGTGGGTTCGGGAGGGGAAATGAGCTTCTGAGAGGAAGCCAGGGAGAAGGTAATGAAGTGTAAAGAGAGCGATTAATAAAAAATCAGTGCAGGAGCCCATGCCACTGTTAATCCTGATTAAAACATAAATGCTGTTTTGGCAGCCCTCTCTGAATAAACTCATTAACTTTTACAGAGGCGATGAATGAAGCATAAGCGTGAGATACTCATATGAGGTGGATGGCTGATCTCTGTGGCCTGGCCGCTGGACTGTGACCGAAACGGAGGAGAGAAGTGGACGATCTGCCCATGATCTCAGAGTTTTGTGCTTATATGCAACTGCGCTATTGTGCTGCATTTGTGAATGTGCTGGTTGTCATTTTGAAGCCAGAGCTGTTTTATTACAACTTCATTATAGATACGTTTGAACGAACTGTTTAGCCACAGCTTTAGGCTCCAAAAGGATGAGATTCTTTCGCAGTATTTTTACATTTCGTTACCTTTTCGGCACCCTGCTTGAGACGATGATTTTTAGTAGGACATCTTCATTAACAGCAGCAGTAAAAGCTATTCCGTGGGGATGGATATTTGGCAGGCTTTGAAGGGTAGCGGTGGCGATGACTTGCATCATGCTAATGTGCGTTTAGGAGGTGGTTTCCTGGCATTAACAAAAGGTCATGTGAAATGAGCACATTGGAACCATTAGGATGCAGTTATTTGTCAGTCCCTGAAGAGCCGTGCTAGTGAGCTGGAATGAGAAACGTGCGTACGGAGTGTAAAGTGCTGTTTTAGCAGCTGTTAATGAAGGGAAATGAGTGTGCTGACTGAGGCAACATGGCGTCAGGTGGCACAGACTAGCCACCTGGCAAAATCCAAAGACCTTTGCAAACCGAAGGAGACAGAATAGACATTCTCATTAGTCATCATGTAATAGATGCTGTGTTCTGTGGCTTTTTGCTTAATTGCACTCTAAAATACAAGAGAGAGGAAATTAATTCAACCGTATGTGTTTTAATCCATGAACAGTTTTAGCATATTCAGGGGGGAGTTGGCTAAGAATGTGCCACTTATTACCTATCTGCACCCGATTCACTGAAGCAGGAGTTGTTGACCTTTACAGGCCTATGGACTCCCACCCATTCTGTCTCCCAATATAAAAAAGGTAGATTTGTCCAATTCACAAAAAAGTTAAACTTGTTCTTTTTGGGGAAATAAAAACATAAAGCACATCCAGTGTCGTCACATTTACAAAGAAATGACTTTACAAATCCGGTTCTTTTATTTATTTATAAAAACAGATATGAGATGTTCTTCACAAACAGATGAGCTATAAATAGGTTCTTTTTAGTAAACCAAAACAACTGCAGCAATATCAAATTAATCTGATTCATGAAAAAATTACTCTTTTGAATTGGTGTTTTTAGTGAATCAAAGGCATGCAGTGAGACTAGTCTAGTCTGGTTGACAAACAAATGACTCTTTTAAATAGGTTCTTTTTAGTGAATCAACAAATGAAGTGAGATCAGTGTAGCCTGATTCACAAACAAATGACTACATGGCTTATTTTTAGTCAATCAAAAACATACTCCACAACCAATGGAGTCCCATTCATGTACAAATGACTCCTATGGGCTGGTTCTTCAAATTAATCATTCACAAAGTGTTTATGAGATTATAATTTTTTTAACAATTTGGCATTGATATAGCAAAGCCATATAGAAATCTGTATTTTTTTTTTTTTATAAACACTATATGGGAGGTTCCCTTTGTAAGCATTTACAGCATTAGCTGAGAGAAAAAGTTTCATTTGTAAGCAAAGTGGACAGCTGATACAAAAGTGAATCTAAATTTAATCCAATTGAGAGGTTGTGAACTGGAATCAGATTGAATCTCAAATTGAGACAGTTCTCAGATTTAATAAAACATATCTTTTTTTGAGTTCCGAAGATGAACGGAAGTCTTACGGGCTTGGAACAACATGAGGGTGAGTAATTACTGACAGAATTTTCATTTTTGGGTGAACTAACCCTTTAACCCTGGATTGGAGAGAAATTGGATCTTGTTTTTCTGTTTTGCCTTCTCAGAGTAATGAGATAATGACGGCTGGAAATTAGAGTCTAATGTCATTCAACGTCTCCTCCTGTGTATTGCCTGAAGAGGCTGATTAGCCTGTTTTCCATCGCAAAGTGTTCCAGCACTCCATTGATATGCTGCTAGTGTTTTGTGGAAACCTACTGTGCACAAATTTACAGAATGTTGGTATTGTTAAGGCCTAGTTGTAATCTTTGACAGCAGCCGCCATTCAAAAACGTTGTCTAAACTGTAAAATATGTAGATGTATTGCACATGAAGTTAAAGTATTATGTAGATCAGTGGTTCCCAACAGGGGGGTCGCGGCCCACAAGGGGGCCTCAGCGAGCTCTGTGGGGGGTCGCGTCATATTTTGAATAGTTTTGAGCAATGAGCATTAAATAAAAGTCCTTAACTTTTTTCTGTTCAAAATTTACAAAATGTATATAATGAGCGAGTTCATCATGAATCCATTTTCCAATCCGTGTTTTTGTCTTATCCTAAACCACTATGGTACACCTATGATAAGTGTTTACATTGGGACTATTTCACACTGGTTCGGATCGCTGCAGCTGCGGAGTAGCCTAGTACCTGCGTGACCCGTCATAGACGTACACAGAGAGAAGTAGTTCCGGCTACAATGTTCTTCCGAAAGACGCATTATTCTGTTAATAAACGCATGTTTATTATCACTCGTTATAGCGCCAAAAGCGTCAAAAATAAAGCCTCACAAATAACATGCAAGTATTGAGGTCCCAGACAGCAGTCATTTAGTAATAGCCTATATATATATATATATATATATTTTTTTTTTTACCTACACCTACCTGAATATTTTTGTTATTGCATTTCAAATAGGGCCACTTTATAGGCTACTCCTAGGCTTACGTTTTTAAATTACAAAGGGCCTACTGATGTTTTTGTTATTGTATTTTCAATATTATAGGCTATTATTTGTTCATAAACATATCTGGTTGTAGTAAACATACCGTTTGCTTGAAAACAACATATTCTGTCATCCTTGCTGCAAGTTTACAAGAGCGATAATATCATTAAATGTGAACTTGTGAAGGGGGGCCCTAAAATATTTTCTTGGGAAAAAGGGGGTCTCAGACAAAAAAAGGTTGGGAACCACTGATGTAGATCATTTTTAAATTACATCATGGATCATGCCTGCACCATAATAAACCTCTGGGGGAGTTTTTTAAGGGTTGCATTTTTACAAGTGATGAAATAAACTGGTATAACAAAGCCAGCCATACAGCATGAGACTCAGAGGTTGGTCTTTTTTTTCATAGCTCATTTATATTTCATAATTATCAATATTATCTCAGATGTTTATCATAAAAGTACTTGAACAAAAATACGTGTGTGTGTGTGTGTGTGTGTGTGTGTGTGTGTGTGTGTGTGTGTGTGTGTGTGTGTTTGAAAGAAGTCTCTTAAACTCACCAATGCTGCATTTGTTTGATTAAAAATAGCAATAATAACCAGTAAAATTGTGAAATATTATTACAATTTAATGTAATGGTTTTCTATTTTTAATATATTTTAAAATGAAGGCCTAAATTTATTCCTGTGATGATAAAGCTGAATTTTTAGCATCATTACTCCAGTCTTCAGTGTCCATGATCCTTCATAAATCATTCTAATATGCTGATTTGCTGCTTAAGAAACATTTATTTTTCGTTGTCTTATTATGTTGCTTATTTCTGTTGAAGCATTTATGTGAAATAGAAATATTTTGTAACTTTATACTGTCACTTTTGATCAATTTAATACATCCATGCTGGATAAAAATGAATTTCTTTAAGAAAAAACACACTTACCCCAAACTTTTGAATGGTAGTATAATCTATGCAATTTAATGACATTTTACAATTTTGATCATTTTTCATATTTTCATTTTTTTTTTTTTTTTTTTTTTTTTTAGAAAAGGACCTCTTTTAATTAGTCTGAAAATCAAAATGTAGTGTTTAAGATTTGGTTATTACCATAATAATACAAAGTATTATTTAAATCTATTTCAAAGATTTACCCCATAAATCATCCATTTTAAGATAATGTACCGAGTAAACATCCATAACATAGACTGTAAAGTATTTAATAACCTTGACAGTTTCTGTGGTAAAACTTTACTGCATCAGATGTCTCGGTTTAATGAAGCGCAGTTTTCCTCGGCACACAGATGACACGGATCAGGCTCCGAGAGCAGCGCTTGCCGATTGGCACTGTATATGAAGCACAGGGGAACATCTCTCAGTCTTGCTGGCACAGGCAGGGAAAGATGAAATGAAATGAAAGCATGTCTGGATTAAAGCTTGTTAAGGGGAAGAAGAGCCTTAATTGCTCTGGCTTTGTACAGCCTCACAAAGAGCCAGCACTGCTAATCTGTTGCTCAAGGGTGAATGTTTTCTGCATCCAAACAAAAGGCAGTTTTTAAGCAGGAACACAAAAGACCTGTATTCCAGGATGGGTCTAAATAAATGGGAACGAAAGTCTCCGGGGTGCAAAGGGAGATGCGCGAGCTGAGTGAATGGGGTGAAGAAAGTGATCTGTTTGGGGGCTGCTAATTGGATAAAAAGGGGGCCATTTATCACTGCTGTTTTTGTTTATTGTTTTAATGCTCATCATTTGACTGGTCAGGAAGTGTAAATAGGGCGTCTTCTTTGTTAAGGAGCATGTTTAGCATCAAAACACAAAGCAAGGATTTATTTTCTGTTGTGAAGATTTATGAGAATTCAGACTCTGGAAAGAGACAGTACATTATATGCATGAAACATAAATTAGATACATATTAAACACTATACTATATTGATCATTCATGTTCTCAAGTTCCTGGATCAGCTCATGCAAACCCTTCTTATGCCCTGATGAATGTCTCTAAAGGGCTTAATTCTTATATTATACCCCAGCAGAGCAAATCCAGTTTTCCATCTTTTCCCCAGTCTGACCCAACCGCGGTAACTCAGTTGTAACTGAGAGAGGGTCTGGGGAAGGTTCATTCACAGCCCATTTCCAAAGGGGCGTCACCAACGGACGACTCAAATGCCTCTGGGTGCAATTGGATAGACCTAAAACCAATCAGAGCGATCGTCATCGTGTAAAGCCCGCCTCAACGTTTGTGATTGGTGCCTCGATTTGGAAAAATTGGAAATGGGCTTGAATGGGCTCTTGGCCAGACGGACTTGCAGAGCAAATCTCAAATTTGCCAGAAGTTCGTCAGGGTTTTCCCAGGCTACAACTGCGGTATGTCACTTTGGCTGGAATCTCCTTTCCCCTTGAGCTTTCTCAGTCCGAGCTGTTTGTTTTGTAAGCTAAAAATGCTCATTGACTGAAGCGTGTGCACGAACACGCTGCAGTCAGGACACTTCTGGTTTTGGGTTTTATCAGGTCAGTGAGCTCAGGCAGACTCTTTGACTCAGTGACAGTTTGTTTATTCCTATTTAGGCAGCATATAAAATTTTCACCATGATCTGTTCAAGGCTTCCGTGTTCAGAAATGTGACATATTGAGGTCTTGTACCTCAAAATGATGTCTGATGCTGATATTTTATATCATGTTCCTCTGTTGCCTCAGTTGCAGTATTAGGATACTAGATATGCACACTCTGGGTTGGCATTGGTGAGAAGTGTTTCTTGTTACTTGATGGAGTTAACATGACTGAAGTGTTTGTCTCTATAGAGATTTAATTAGTAACTTTCTAATGCAATAATTTGTCACTTTGAACATCACTTTTAGCTCCTTGATATTGATCAAAGTAATATCAGAATTTAAAGAAGATGATGAAGAATTAATTGCACAAACCATTTTTGTTTTTGGTAAAATTTTTGATTAGTCTTAAGTTTACTTTGTTATAAATACTTTTAATCAGCAGAAGTGACAGTAAAGACTTTTTCCAAGACGTTTCCAAAAAAATACTTTGTACAACAGTTTTCAACATTGAAAATAATAAGAAATGTTTCTTGAGCACCAAATCAGCATATTAGAATTATTTCTGACTGGAGTAAAGATGCTGAAAATTCAGCTTTGCATCACATAATAAATTACCTTTATATATATATATAGTATTAATATTTCACAATATTCCAGTATTTGTGGTGAGGTATACTTGTTATATATACAGTCTAAGGTTAAGAAAATCACTATATATAACAGGAGGGGAAACCGTAAACTCATTCAACCCCCCAAATTTAATTTGCCATCTGAAAAGAGCCCTGAACAACATGCTCCATTACTCTTTGTAGTCTTTCTCTACTTTCATTTGGGAATGCCACCAATAATGCTACAGCAAGATGTCACAACAAGGTGGAACAGAATGTTTTGTGTGCTGAAAAGCCTCTTAGAGCAAACATGAGCACACACCGTTTACTCAGCAGATTATGATCAGCCCATGACATTCAGTGCCCTCCCGTGGGGTTTAATTGAGAACATAATTTCACTTCTCTCCCCATTTGAAGAAATAACAAGGGAGATGAGTGCATCTGTAGTATTTGCAGATGACACATTCCCATCAGTCATTGCACTGAAGTTTCAACTAAAGAAGTTAAAACTGACAATGGAGCTGGTCTGAAAAGACTCTTTTATAAGCGAAGTGATGACTAAGCATTGCATCAGATTCTGTTTATTGTATCTCAGCCATGCTTGAGCCAAGATTATTACTTTGTTACGGACAAAAAAACAAGAGTGCTCACATCATGCTGCAATATACAGTAAGCAGCACAATTATTGATGGTACAAGGACAGACCCCTGGAATGAACACAGCCAGGCTTTGTTCAGCACGGACATACAGCAGGTTTAAATACCATGCAACAAATAGATGCATACCTATGTCAGAAATTCTCAACAACAGGGATCAATGAACAGTTATATCTAATCTTAAAAGTTCAAATGGGTGAATAAGTAATAGTCAGTATCAACTGACAGTATTTTGTTCATTTTATAAGCTGTGTGTTGCTACTTAACACTGTTTGTCACTTTATACGTTGAGTCTCACTTTCTGCTCTGGTTTGTTGATTGTCTTTACAAATGGTAAAGGGAAGGAGATCAATACATTGGCTGGGTAGTGCTCTATCTCTGTTTCTCCGCTGGGATGGAGTAGGTGATGCCTGCCTGAGTGCATCACTGGCTCCTCTTGGCTGCTGGTCGATAAGCAGCCACTGATAGCAGGTGTCCTTGCATTGATCCGCCCTGCTTGTTCTTTGTCTCTGGTCATTATGGAGATGTGAGAGTGACCTTTCCACTGTGGTGTGCAGAATGGAAGAAAGGACACTTACAGAGGACTAGGCACCTGTGCTGCTGTGTGTAGAGCTTTAACTCTAGATCTAGCACACAGGTGTGAACCCACAGACATCTCCAGAGGTGACGAGGGGAAGTGACAGTAAAGAGTGGAGCACTTGACAGTTCAGTGACTCTAAATCATGAATGAAGACATATAACTTTAGAAGTTAGAATATAGAACTGTGACATGTATAATTAAAGATTTATAACTATTGCTCTGCAGAGATTTATAAAGAGATTTGTACTTTACTTTTGCTACTTTGTAAGGATGTCAATTTAGCACATCAATTCAGTACAATTTAAAACTTTATTATAAGTTGAACGTTTTTCTTTTTTCACATTTTATGTGTGTGTGTGTGTGTGTGTGTGTGTGTGTATGTGTGTGTGTGTGTGTGTGTGTGTGTGTGTGTGTGTGTGTGTGTAGACACACTGTCATAGTTTCACTCAGTTTGGACTTTGTTTTGCTGTTTGCACTATTTCCCACCACTAGTTTGTTGTCCTGGTTTCTGGTTTGTCTTCATCACTGTCAGCTGTGTCGTTAATCACCTCGTTTGCACCTGTATTTAAGTTCCTTTGTTTCTGTTCATTGTTGGGTCTCATCTATGTTTTGGATGTGTAATACGCTAATCTTTATGCTTATCCTTATCTTCGTGTTTGTGTGTTCTAGCAACACAATCTGTGACGCACAGTACACATATATGTGTTGTTATTAATATGATTAATTTCTCTGATATATTTAAAAATAGAACACACACACACACACACACACACATATATATATATATTAGTTTTGTTCATTTTATGTATACACACACACATATATATATACAGACATGCATACAATTATACAGGGTGGGCCATTTATATGGATACACCGTAATAACATGGGAATGGTTGGTGATATTAAAGTCCTGTTTGTGGCACATTAGTATATGTGAGGGGGCAAACTCCTCAAGATGGGTGGTGACCATGGTGTCCATTTAGAAGTCGGCCATCTTGGATACAACTTTTGTTTTTTCAATAGGAAGAGGGCCATGTGACACATCAAACTTATTGGTAATGTCACAAGAAAAACAATGGTGTGCTTGGTTTCAACGTAACTTTATTCGTTCATGAGTTATTTACAAGTTTCTGACCACTTATAAAATGTGTTCAATGTGCTGCCCATTGTGTTGGATTGTCAATGCAACCCTGTTCTCCCACTCTTCACACACTGAATGGCCCCCAAGGTCTCCCGATCTGACCCCCTTAGACTTTTATCTTTGGGGTCATCTGAAGGCAATTGTCTATGGTGTGAAGATACGAGATGTGCAGCACCTGAAACTACGGATACTGGATGCCTGTGCTGGCATTTCTCCTGCGGTGTTGCTATCAGTGTGTGAAGAGTGGGAGAACAGGGTTGCATTGACAATCCAACACAATGGGCAGCACATTGAACACATTTTATAAGTGGACAGAAACTTGTAAATAACTCATGAACGAATAAAGTTACGTTGAAACCAAGCACACCATTGTTTTTCTTGTGACATTACCAATAAGTTTGATGTGTCACATGGCCCTCTTCCTATTGAAAAAACAAAAGTTGTATCCAAGATGGCCGACTTCTAAATGGCCACCATGTTCACCACCCATCTTGAGGAGTTTGCCCCCTCACATATACTAATGTGCCACAAACAGGACTTCAATATCACCAACCATTCCCATGTTATTACGGTGTATCCATATAAATGGCCCACCCTGTACATATATTTTTTACATTTGTATTTATTTGATCTAGTCAATTATTTAGTCATTTAATTTTCTTTTATTATTTGATTAATTAGTCAGTAATTTTGTCACATTTTTAATCAGTTGAAAGCCCAACACTTAAAGTTCAAATAGTGAGGATAAATTCTCTTTATGATATTGATAACAATCAAATAGTATTGTTGCATTCTTTAAAGCAATGCACTGATAGAGCCTTTAACATGCACAGAACTTGCAGAATTGTACAACCAGATTTCTCCAGTAACCTTGGAAAAAAAATTGTGCTTGTATTACTTGTCATCACTTTGTAAAGATAGAGCTTCAAGAATAGAGCTGTTTAGATACACTCAAAGTTACTGGAGTGCCACAGCAATCACTATTACTTTCAACACTCAACAAAACCAATGCTACTTTTTCTAGTTCACAACAGGTCTTTTAGTTAGTGATGAGAGCAGCTTAAAAATAACTGCTTGTTTCATCACAATTGTTAAGCAATCTGATGTAAATGACTGGAGCAATCACAATCCCTGACTGAAGTAAACACAACACACTCAATTGAGTCTAGGAAACTGTTTTTCGCCTTTCTTCGTGTATCATCCAGCAGAAACCAGGACCACGGTAGACTGCAGCGAGGATATTTTCTTAGACCTTTTAATGCTCTGATTACTTTATCATCATATTTTATTTGCGTTCAGAGACTGTGCGACTTATTTGTGTTTCGCAGGTACTGCAAATTGCCTTTGTTATCTCTGATGAATTGTGAAAGATGTCAAACCAACTCACTATGCTTTCCCTAGTAACTTGGATTGCTCTCTGTTGTGACAGAATAGGGCTGAAAGAGAACGCTTTCTCTCCCAGCTTGAAGTTTCAAAGGGCCTTTGAATTATGTGTGACGGGGTTGAAGATAATGAAGGGTGTTGGAATGTGTCAGAGCAATGCTGCAGGATTTGTCAGGCTGCTACCACACTGAAAACCGTTTCACATCGTCATTGTTTACTTTAGTAGATTAAAATGTGTGTGTGTGTCTTTGGATGCATCCCTTGCTGGCATTATTCGAGAATGCCAATATGTTTTCCAGTGTGCTCTGTTTCCATGGTGTTTCTGTTTTTTATTTTATTTTATTTTTTAGATCTTGTGCAAATTATGTTTACTTTAAGAAACTAGAATTAATCGTTATGTCATTGAGGAACTTTACAGTAACCTTATTACAGGATCAATCACCTGGAATGACATTCAGTCATTATTCACTCACCCATATGATACAGTTCAACACCCCGATAAACCATAAATTTATTGATTTACTTATTCAAACATTATTTAATGAGTTGTGTTAAAGATTCAAGGTATATAAAATACAGTTAAGAGTTAAAAAAATACATTTAAAAGTTGATGACCATATGTGCCGTGGAAGCGATTACTCGTCCTCTCTCTCTCTCTCTCTCTCTCTCTCTCTCTCTCTCTCTCTCTCTCTCTCTCTCTCTCTCTCTCTCTCTCTCTCTCTCTCTCTCTCTCTCTCTCTCTCTCTCTCTCTCTCCATTTAATTGGAGTCTGTGAGCAGCTCTCTGCCATCCAAATAGATTAATTATGAAGCCTTGTGTGTGTGGAGTGTAAGTGTTGAACTGTGAGTGGGGAAGACACGAATCAAAGAAAATCAATTTAGGGGGGGATGCAGCCACCTCATCTCACTTCTCCCCTTAATTTCCCTCATGCTCTCTGAAAGGGCTCATCATAACTGAAGTGACATTCTTTCAAGTTCCATCTGGAGATAAGTAGAGTTGTGTGCGTGCATGTATGCCTGTATAAGCAGATGTGTGCAGTTGTTATATTTAGATCTGAGACAGTTACACTTACTTCTTAAAAGAATATTCTAGGCTCAAAATGAATGGGGAATTTTTTTTGGAGGATTTAAAAGCAGAAATGCAAATCATACAACTTCTTATAAAAAGCACTTACATTCATTATTCCGTTAAAACTTGTGTATTATTTGAGCTCTTCAAAAGTTTGGGGTCAGTAAGATTTAATATTTTAAATTGATATATGTATTCAGCAAGGTTACATTGAAATAATCAAAAGTGACAGTAAAGACTATAACATGTATGGTCTGTTTTGGTTTTGTTTTCAGTATGTTCTGTTTTCCCTCTGTTGCCTGTCTAACGTTCCCTAGTTAGTTTTCGTGATGTCCTTTACTTTGATTACTCCTTGTCAGTATTAAAGGGATAGTTCGCCCAAAAATGATATTTAACCCATGATTTACTCACCCTCAAGCCGTTCGAGATGCATATGTCAATCTTTTTTCAGACGAACACATTTTCAGTTATTTTAGAAAATGTCTTAGATCTTTCAGTGGTTATATTGTGAAGTAATGGGGTCCACCTCATTCAAGTCCCAAAATGTGCATGCATCCTTCACAAAAGTAATCCATCCGGCTCCAGGGGGATAAACGAAGGCCTTCTGAGGGTAATCCGTGCGGTTTTGTCGTAAAAATATACATATTTAAAACTTTATAAATGAAAATAACTGGCTTCCGGTAGCGGTCGACGCGCGTTCACAGAGATGGATGCTGCGTAGGACGTAGCGTAGGAAGCATCATGATTACCCTCGGAAGGCCTTCGTTTATCCCCCTGGAGCCGGATGGATTACTTTTGTGAAGGATACATGCACATTTTGGGACTTGAAGGAGGTGGACCCCATTACTTCACATTATAACCACTGAAAGATCTAAGACATTTTCTAAAATAACTGAAAATGTGTTCGTCTGAAAAAAGATTGACATATGCATCTCGAACGGCTTGAGGGTGAGTAAATCATGGGTTAAATATCATTTTTGGGCGAACTATCCCTTTAAGCCCTCAGTTCTTTCAGTTCCCTTGTCTGGTATCATCAGTTTTATATGTTATTGTTTCCTCCAGTGATCTCCTGAGTTTTCTGTTTGAATTTAATAAAAACTGTTTTTTTTACTCCTTTCATTGTGCGCTTGCAGCCATTCGTGACTATTGCAAAAAAATGTAAATTAAATTTTGTTCTTTGTTCTACTTTCTATTAATCAGTTTGCACAAAACATTAAGCAACACAATTTTTTTTTTCTTCAGTATTGATTGAAGAATAATGTGACTGAAGACTGGATTAATGACTGCTGAAATGTATTTGCCTTCATTGGAATAAATTACACTTTTAAATACATTACAATAGAACAATTATTTTAAATTTGAATAATATTTCATAATATTATTGTTTTTACTGTTTGTACTCTTTTTACTGTATTTGATCCAATAAATCCAAAAGGTTTATAAGTGATTTTTTTCACATTAAATTGCTAACTATGTGCACACTATTGAGAGAACATTTTCCTGTTTAAAATGACCCAGCTTACTTCCATTGTAAGTGCCTCATTAATCAAATTGCAATAACTTGTTTCAGCTCTAAAACAGCTTTCCATTTCTGTCACTTAGCCCACACAGTCCTACACTGTTAAACAATACCCTAATAGCTTAATTCACACATTGTTTTGGCAAACTTGCATTCAATCTGGCTCCATTCTGATATGAAACACACACTTTTCACTCATTTCCACTTTATATTCTCATTTAATATCCTGTTTCACTTGTAAAAATGTCATATTGTGGAAGTAAAAGGGGTTGTGACCACCACTCGCATTGATTTTAAGCATACAGTCTGTAGAAAGCATTTTGTTACCACCATCCTTGTGTTCTCAAAGACCAGCGTGGAATGATTGGATAAATGGTCGGATTGCTTAGTTTTATTTTGACCTATAAAATAGGGTTAAAAAAAGCACCTTTAGAGACCTTTTCAGAAGAAAAAACGACGGAACAAATAGTGTTTTTAGCCCTTTCTGCGAACCGTTCCTCCAGTGAGTGAAATTGCTCGGAAATGTAATCATCTCCGTTTATTTAGAATTCTGCGGTCTGTTCGAGATAAGCCCCATTTTTAGTTACAGTCTTTGAAAAGCTCAATGATAAACATCAAAGTTCCTCTTGAGGCGGTTCTCCATCACTCAGTCGGCCTTTGTGTCTCTCCGAGTTGGACTGACTTTGGCTGAAAGAAGGAGGTGGAGAGAGATAGAGATGGAGGACAATAAAAGGAAAGGACGGCATGACTGTTAATGGGAAGGAGACGGAGAGACCTTGACTGGGAAGGTAGTTGAATAGAGAGGTGTGATGAGTCATTTAAGCTCCTTAAACACTAAACTATGTATATTTCCAGTACCGTCATTTCAGTGAACTAAGCAGCTCAACTTAAATGAGTGATGTCAGATGTAGTTACTTCTTCTGGCAGAAGTGCAGTTTGATTTGTTTTCCCTCTTGTTTTCTTTTTCATAAATTAGACTTTGCAGTGTGCTTCTTCCTGCAGGGTTTTTTTCCCCACAGAGGAGGCTGAAGACGTATAGCTGTGAGGGAGGTGCTGTGTTAGTTTCCCTGGTGCATTATTGATGCTAGCTGTACACAATAGGGAGGGGAGCGCTTTGCCTCAGTCTTTCTCTCTTTTTTTGTAGTTTTCACTATAGCTTGTGGCTTGTGGTGTGTGTTTTCTCTCTGTATCTGTCTCTCCGTCTCCTTTTTCTCACAATCTGTCTCGCTCTCTTAAAACACGATACCGGTCTCCTTGCTGAGCTGTTATCAAAACTCACTTAAAGCGACAGAAAAACATCCTTCCAGGGAAGCAGTAATAATTTAATCAATGCAAACAGTGGTAAGGGAAAAGAATGAGTTACGGTTTTGCTGAGTGGCATGTGGAAAGAAATCACAGAAGAGTGCCCGCCTACTGCCCGTCAATGTTTAGTATCAAAGTCAAACTCTCCGTCCTCCAACCACACAGCTGGTACATGAGCTCTGGGAGATGAAGCAGTATCCATCTGTCTCTAGGCTGGTTTTGGATGATGACAGGGGCGTCATGCGCTTAGTATTTTTGAGGGGGCACCAGTTAGGGGGACGGCGTGCATGTCCAGTGATCGCCTCGCATGCTTGTCACGTGACACACCGCAGCCACAAAAAGACATGAAAGTAATGGGTCGGTGAACTGGGGAAAGAATAGTTATTATAGTTTATAATAATAAGAATAACTTTACAATTACAGTACATGCACAGTGTTTATCTGATATTAATAAAACACGTCGTCAAATTATATGTGAAAGGACTATTATTGCTGCTTCTATATCATTGTGTATTTTACTAACTATATTTTTTTTTTAATATGTGTATTTAAATAACATAAAATAAACATTATATGGTTGAAAACTATGAACAGTTGTGATACATGACAAGTGAGAACTTTAGACCATGTAATAAACCTTTTAGACTATCTTCTATCTTTCATAACTATGTATTTAGGCCTGTTGGAATAAATATATATAGTGGTGCCAATTTGATTCACAAAGTTACACAAACTATTTATTTATTTGTTTATTTGTTTGTTTGTTGGTTTATTTGTTTATTTAGATGACATGCAATTATTTTATATTATATTATATCATTTTTGAGCGTACTGAAATGAGAAATGATCATTTTTATCAAGCTTGTATATTTAAGTTCAGTTATTTCACTTAAATGACCATTAATAAGTAATTTTCATTGCCATTTAAGTGAAATTACTGAACTTAAATGTACGAGCTTGATAAAAATGATCATTCTAGAAGCAAATTTCAGATGGCACTTAGAGGCTTTTGCATCTGAACTCTTCATATATATATATATATATATATATATATATATTTGTATTTATTTATTTATGTGTGGCAAACTTCTATTTCTACTGTAGCTCTAATAGAAAAGTGCATGCAATGTGCAAAAACACTCGCAGACCTGTGACCTCAAAAGTAGGAGCATTTTTAGGAGTATGTGAAAGCAGGAACGAAACCAGATTGCTGCAGAGAGATTGCTCAGGTAATACCTGTGCTGTAAGTCACTTTGGAAAAAAAGCGTCTTATAAATAATGACTACTAGATGATGTGCTTCTGAGCACAGACGTTTCAGAGTCTGAAACTTTTTGCATAAAAATGAGAGACACCCACATCTCCCTTCAGCTGTTATTTGCAGTTATTCTTCCTTCGTTGTGTTTCGCGCCTAAAGGGCACCATTTAAACAGGAGTTCAGTGAACATACCTATTTGCAAGTTAAGAGAAAATGCAACAGAGGGTAAAACAAAGCCCACACTCCCCCGCTGGTTTGTGTAAAAAGCTTCTAAGGCAAGCTCATGGTCATTTAAAAGTCAAATCCATTGAAGAGCACAGCACTGAGGGACCTTTGAACAGACAGTGAAGTCAGTCTCAGAGATTCTGTTTATACTCCACCAGCACTAATGGAGCAAATCAAACACTCTCCTGCCTCAGCGCGCCACGTCTGTTTGGTCTTGCCTGGAGTTTTTAGAGGAGCTGGACTATGAATTGCTGGGGTTATGTGAAGTGCAGGGGGTATATGGGACTTTCCACTGGGAAGCATTTGGGAATGCTGATTTTTTTCTTTTTTCCAGACGCAAAATCCCTGTGACATTGAGTGTGATATTGTAGACTTTAAAAATTCCCCCAATATGGTTGAATCACGGAAGCTACAGCAGTTACTTTGCCAAGAGATTTATTATTTATACATGTGTCAGACACAGGCATATAAGAATAAGGCTACATGAGAGGTGGTCTTCTTTCCAGATTTCTCTGTTCCCCATTTCTCTATCCTCTCACCTCATCATGCTAGCTGTAAATGGTTTCTCTGGGTTTCTCCTCCCTCACCCCCTCATGCCTTTATTTCCTCCTTCCTCTCACCCCATCATGCCTTTATGTTTCTCCTACCTCTCACCCCGTCATCTCTCAGTTTCTCTGGGGTGGTACAGTAAGACTTACAACTTCCTTGTAAGGTCGCAAAACATGTTGCTTGAGCTTTAAAAATGGAGCGTATATGTCATGCTTGCACATGGCACAATCCACTTTCCAGAAACTACCCTTCAGTGTATACATTTGCATCAGTTGAAACATTCCTTTCCTTGTAAAGAACATGCCAAATCAAGCATCATCATCATCAGTGGAACATCTCTGCTCAGTGAACGTTGCATTGCACACATACCTCTAAGCAAAATATAGCTCATCCCAGATTTCTCATCAGCACACTTGTACAACATACTCTGACTTCACAAAATACATTAGGAAGTTATTATGAAAATGAATAAAGAAAAAGAATACTAAAATATAACATTAAACAGTAAAAGTTTTAGTCTTCAATATGCATTGTGAAGCTTTTTTAAGTTAAGAACTCCCAACATTCTGTGAGCGGCTCTTTCCAGAGATGTTTGTGCTTAGGGTGAAATTGATAATAATTCACTTCATAATATTAGGCACATTCATTACATTCAGACTGTCTAATATAACAACCTTGAAATTTGAGATCAGTTATTTTATAATTACTCATGTAAGGGCACAGCTGATAAATAAAACATAAAGCAAAACCCTGACTGACATTTAGAGCTGATGATTTTTGCATCTTGGTGTCCTTGTCAAAAACTTCCTATCTGCTTTTGGGGTTTGATCTCAAATGGCTGAATTCTAAATATATGACAGGAATTGAGGAATTCCTGCCCTTTGCTTTGTCTCTCATGTGTCATTTTTTTTTTTTGCGTGGATGTGGGGGATGCGTTAGATGTCGATGTGATTTTTACCCTCAAAGCGAAGTCAATCTCTCATAAAACACACATCACCGCTCTACGAAACGATGTGTATCTTTTGCTTCTGACACTTCATAGGACAGGGGAAAAAATAGCCCGTCAGATCTGTTCGGTTTGAGATATCATCCTCTCCCTTCCCTTCATAGGAATGCTCTTCATATACACCGGGCTCCATTGTTGGAAGCAGATTGTTATTAGTTAGTCGTGAAACAGAAAGAGAGCCATTAGGGTGCAAATGAAGCATTGTGAAATCAAAAGTTTCCCCTCCTGAAAGCCGGCTGATTACATCTCAGCAGGTGCAGGTGGGGGAGATCCATTTTCACCGCCACACTTCTCAAATCCACTCATTTCCAGTGCCGCCTGATGAAGGTATGCACTCATTAATTGGCTTGGGGAGGAGAGAGAGCATTCAAATGAACAATTATGGCAAAGGAGTTTATCTTTTTTTTTTCTCCACACGCTCCGTGGCATTTTCAAAGTGTCTACAATCATAATCCATTTAGTGGATACTTTTCCATTTTGTTAATGTTCTGGGGGTTCTGACCCCACAGTTTGAATGCTTTGCAATTGCGTATGGCTGAACCACAAAGCGTCACATGCCATATAGCACACAGTCCTCCTCTCTTTGGGTGGTAGAGACAGAAAATTAGTTGCAAGACTTTACACAAAGGAGGGTGGCTGCCTTTGAAATATGTTAAAAGGAACTATAGTTGTTTGAACAAGTTATTATTGTAGTTCTAATCCAATGTTTTTGCAGATTTTTATTTTAAGTGTTTGATTAAAATGTTCTTTAAATTTAGTCAGTAGATTTTTTTTCATGGCATATTTATTCATTTTAGTCTGTTTTATTTGGATTAAATAAATCCTTTATACTGAAAATAGAAAGGTGCACAATAGAAATCTGGCACCTTCGACACCTATCGACATCTCTGGTTGAAACAAAATTGCAGGTTACTTAATCAAGTACGTCTGTTACATATGCTTTTAAAAGAATATAGAGTAAATTATGAGCGCTCATAAGTTTGTTGTTTGCGTGTTTCTTTTTAAATGATCAGCCATTTATAATTAAAAAAATATTATTTTATAGCTATATTTTTTAAATGTTCTACTGGTTTTCATACAGAGAAATGCACATTTCACTTTTTCAAGGCTTTGTGTTAAATGTTTATTTTGAATTTCATATGATTATACTGTATATTTGACATTAAATATGTCACTTTGGGTCTTAAGTATTATTTGTAACAACATGAACATGAAGAAAAAATATAGTCAAATGAGAAACATTTTACAGTGTTACACATTTATTCATATATACACTCACCTAAAGGATTATTAGGAACACCTGTTCAATTTCTCATTAATGCAATTATCTAATCAACCAATCACATGGCAGTTGCTTCAATGCATTTAGGGGTGTGGTCCTGGTCAAGACAATCTCCTGAACTCCAAACTGAATGTCAGAATGGGAAAGAAAGGTGATTTAAGCAATTTTGAGCGTGGCATGGTTGTTGGTGCCAGACGGGCCGGTCTGAGTATTTCACAATCTGCTCAGTTACTGGGATTTTCACGCACAACCATTTCTAGGGTTTACAAAGAATGGTGTGAAAAGGGAAAAACATCCAGTATGCGGCAGTCCTGTGGGCGAAAATGCCTTGTTGATGCTAGAGATCAGAGGAGAATGGGCCGACTGATTCAAGCTGATAGAAGAGCAACTTTGACTGAAATAACCACTCGTTACAACCGAGGTATGCAGCAAAGCATTTGTGAAGCCACAACACGCACAACCTTGAGGCGGATGGGCTACAACAGCAGAAGACCCCACCGGGTACCACTCATCTCCACTACAAATAGGAAAAAGAGGCTACAATTTGCACAAGCTCACCAAAATTGGACAGTTGAAGACTGGAAAAATGTTGCATGGTCTGATGAGTCTCGATTTCTGTTGAGACATTCAGATGGTAGAGTCAGAATTTGGCGTAAACAGAATGAGAACATGGATCCATCATGCCTTGTTACCACTGTGCGGGCTGGTGGTGGTGGTGTAATGGTGTGGGGGATGTTTTCTTGGCACACTTTAGGCCCCTTAGTGCCAATTGGGCATGGTTTAAATGCCATGGCCTACCTGAGCATTGTTTCTGACCATGTCCATCCCTTTATGACCACCATGTACCCATCCTCTGATGGCTACTTCCAGCAGGATAATGCACCATGTCACAAAGCTCGAATCATTTCAAATTGGTTTCTTGAACATGACAATGAGTTCACTGTACTAAAATGGCCCCCACAGTCACCAGATCTCAACCCAAAAGAGCATCTTTGGGATGTGGTGGAACGGGAGCTTCGTGCCCTGGATGTGCATCCCACAAATCTCCATCAACTGCAAGATGTTATCCTATCAATATGGGCCAACATTTCTAAAGAATTCTTTCAGCACCTTTTTTAATCAATGCCACGTAGAATTAAGGCAGTTCTGAAGGTGAAAGGGGGTCAAATATAGTATTAGTATGGTGTTCCTAATAATCCTTTAGGTGAGTGTATTTTTAAAACAAAAAAGTTTAGTTGTAGCCTATATCATCGAACTAACAATAACCTATTTGTGTTTGTGTCCTTTAACATTAAACATGAATTAATAGGCTGTTTTAAAATATTGCTCACTATAAATCATCACATCTTATGTTCGTATGAACAAAATAGTGACTTTTTTGTATTATTGTTAAAAATTGTATTGATCTGATCAAAATTAATGTGAAAACCACTCATATTTAATAAAAAAACATTCCGTGTATTAGTAGCACAACTATATTAAATGTATAAGCTCCGCCTCTCACTTCCGTCCTGTGGCTGCGGGTCTAGCACTGCTGGTCTGAAAGCACTGGTGCTGTGGTTCTGCAGCTGGATTCTATTGAGTCTTTCATCAGTACTGAAACTATAACCAAATCCCCCCATCCCCCAAAATGATTGAATGATTATTTAGGATTGTTTCATTACGTTATCACTGGCTTCATAATGTAAGTCAAAAAACCCTTCACAACGTACATTTTCATCAGAAGTTTTGTTTATTATGAGGTTAACACTGTTCTAAACTTACTGTATGTTTCATAATGAGCTCTGCTTTTATTGATTGCCTCCTCTAGGTTCTTTTATAAATGGGAGGTTAGCAGTTACCCAAAGAGGAGGTCAGCTGGAAGCAGAGGACGGGTCTAACCCATATCACACCACACAGGACACAGACAGAGACCTGCCCCATATTACAACCGCTCCTCCTTACAGTGGCCTCGACCACCATCCACCTTTTAAGCCCTACCCGCCTTACGACCCCCGAGGCCAAAGCCATGAGCAGTATTTTCAGGACAGCGGAGGGGCAGCTCACCATCCCACAGTGCCATCCTCTAGTTCCCATCTCCTCCAGGATCTGTCCACACCGCTGGTCCCACACGAGGACGCGCCTCCATTCTCTGATGTAGCAGCTCCCAGAACCACCACACTGGCTCCATCGGCCGCTGCCCTCACCCAGCCGCACGTGCCCAACATCCAACACCAACCTTCAGCAGAAACTCAGAGGAGAAGCACAAAGGAACCACCGATATCCATGACCGTAGCGTCACTGACCACTACTGATGCACACACATCCACACCGCCTGCTTCCAAAAAGTTAGATACAGGTGATGACACTGCGACCTTAAACAACGAGCCTATCCCGGTGAAAAGAGACAAAGAAAAGTCCTCGATGATCAAGATACATGGCACTCCAGGAAGTGATGTTGCCGTAAAAGCATCATCAATGCCTGGGGCTTTGGATGATGAGACCACCACCTCCACCATCATCACTACAACGGTTATTACGACCATGCAGACGCCAGGTACCAGCTTGACTAAGATTTACATATATTTCTCACAGTTTTCCAGTGCCTGATTGAGGGCTCTTCACAGTTTTACTTGCTCTGCTTGTGCCTAAAGATGTGGGTTTAAAGTTGCAACTGGATAAGTGATTTTGTGCCGCTCTATTTGACACCTTTCTTACTATGACTTTGATAGTATTGTGCAGGGTCAGAAAAAACATAAGCTATCACCCATAATGTTTACAATAATTGCTTTTTAATTGTGATTTCAATCTTGTTTTGTCCCTTTAAAATCACAGAACAATCTGCAAACCATATTATGTATGAAAGTATTTTTTAAAGCAAGGGAATGTGTCATTGAAAATGAATATTATTTTGTGTTTTATATATGTATATTCAACTTTCAGCTTTCAGTATTTTTTATATTTTTTTATTACATGGGCATTTGTTAATTTGTTATATGTTTTATATGAATAAATCTTTAATCTATTATTTTTTATTTAATTATTATTAATTAATTTCATTTCAGTGCCCCCTGACATCAATAAGTTTGAGAACTCAATAAGTTTGTATTATCTATTAATAGAAATGCACGATATATAGATACCATATTGATTATCGGTGGATATTAGAGATTGTTATTTTTAATAATTAATTGATATCATTCAATATTGGATATTTAATAGTGCATGATCATATCAATTACCTTACATTTACATTACCTTCTAGTCATCATCTAACACTCTCTTAATGTTAATATTTAAAAACACAACACAGTACATTTATAATACTATGATACCTAAATTCACCTTTAGCATTTAAAACAACTTTGATTTGATTTTTTAATTTTTAGACAAAAGAGTATAAAATTGTAATATCTATCTACTTATCAATATAGTATAATATCAATTTTTTTATATTAGTCTATCCCTAATTTATTTAGCCTATTTTTTTTTTTTTATGTATAAGTGCCCATATAATAAGAAACTTTGATCTGATTGGGCTGTTGGAAGTGATGCATTTCAATTATACAGGGCTTCCCTGAGACCGCTAGCCAACTAGTTGTTCAGACAATCATCTGACAATTCAAATTTGAAAATATGTCATTTTGCATATCCCTAATGACTAAGCCAAGAGTATGAATTTATATGGAGCGAGAACATATCTTGTGACCTACAGCTCTTTACTCTAGAGGGAGATAAAGGAGCCGACAGAGCAGAAAGCTCAAGGCTACCAGAAAATATTCACTCACCTGCCATTTCACTACAATTGTCTGCATTCTCCTACACAGCAGGGCAGGAAAACTGACCCTGTTGATCCTGACAGAAAATGAGAAAACCTTGAAAGACAATTAAAGATGGGAGACAATGCAATGAAGTGAGGTGGAGAGAATGAAAAAAGGCTCGCCTCTGTTGAAAGGCTCACACTTTCTCTGTCTCTCTCTGTTCTTCTACCTTTTCTAATGCAGCTCCATGCAACACCAATTTCACATCGCCGGGAGGCTACATAGAGACGCCACAGCAAGCCAGGAGTTGGTACAATACGAATCTTGACTGCACATACACCGTGACAGTCTACATGGGCTATGGTGTGGAAATTCAGGTAAATTCATCACACTGTGCTTTTGTTATTGACCCAGTCTCTGGAAATGATCTAAATTACTGTGGTAATCCAGTTCTGCTCTTTTATTCTTGAAAGGTTAAGTGTGTAATTTCTGTGCCTCCAGCAATAAACAGAATTGGAAAAATAATGATAGTTTTTACACAGGTTTTACGAGCAATCTTTCCCTGTCAGACATTGGTTGGACAAACGCTCAGCCTTCACCCCAACTCACCCCATTGGTTGATTCAGTGTTGCTGTCCAACTGGTTGGAAATGTTTTATTAGCACCCTAAGAGACACAGTGTTAAGCTTTTCAGAAATCAACCTGCAAATGGCTTTCTTATAGTTATCTCTGAATATGAGAAAAGGCTTATTCATTTCATTTTAACATCAGAAAAATTACTACCTTCAGCTTTATGGAGTTTTTAAAATAAAGGTCACATTTAATTATCATACATAAACTGACAGAAATGGCTGATGTATTTGAATTTGGGTTTTGGTTTGGATCCCAGTTATCTGCCTACATGGACAACATTTTCTTTTAGACATACTGCTGAAATGAAGTCTGTTCCAGATGTTGTTAAAATATGCTGTATTTAGTTATTTTGGTTGCACTTTATTTTACAGTACGTGCACTTACATGTACTTACAGTGTACTTATCTAAGAAAGTACTGGTTAATATAAGTTAACTACATGGGTTAAGGTTAGGTTTATGGGTAGGTTCAGGGTTAGTACCTAGTTATTACCCAGTTATTGTAATAACTATAATTGGAGCAGGACTGTAAAATAAAGTTTTGATCAAAATAATTGCATGTATACTTCATGACCAATGCCAGAATCCATTGCAATAATTAATTAATTAATTTCTGTCATGACAACTCTGAGTGTTTCGCATGCTGGATATGACAATGTTGATATGTTTGGTCTTGCCGCTGCTGCTGCTGTTGGTTATTGCTGCTGCAGAGTACATGAACTTGCCACTGCCAATACATACACGACATGCTGTTGTGAGCAAGTAAGACATGCTGCTGCTGTACAATATAGCGTACATGAATTACCAATAGCAGATCTATACAGGTGGAGCTGAGGAAGGAGGAGGGTTTCGGAAAGTGCGCTGCAACTTCTACTGCAATGCTGACCAAATATTTGAAGGTTGAGCAGCGAGCTCATTGGCTACTGATTCAGCAGGAACCAATCAGCTGTGCCCTATAGAGAATGGTGTGATTGTTAGCAGGTTGAGTTAAGGACCTATAAGCCTGCTCTATCTCGAGTTTCATGACAGAACTTTGCAATAATTCATTTGTTTGGTTTTGTTTGTTTATTTGTTTATTTATTTATTAAGATGGTAAATAGAGTCAGGAAATGTCAATTCTACAAACAGTATAACTGTATTTTAATCAGTAGTGAAGAGTGTTGTTACAAAATAATTTTGTCCTGTTAAAATTCGACCCCTAAAAGTGTGCCAAACTTGCTAAATATTAACAGTACTATTTTCTTTTTTCTTATTATTTCATTTTATTTTCAGTATATTAGTTTGTGTTCAGTTTTTCTCTTTTGTCACATAAAGTCCACAAGCCAATTTTTGGTTGGGCTCCATTTTGGTTAGGATGCTGCCTGTGTAGACCGTATAGACAGCATGGAAGCTCTCTAGGGTTTGGAACAAAACCATGATGTGTGGCCTCACAAAAATCACCTTCATCCGTATGATTAACTGCAGCCTCCTTCATAAAATATACAATAGCCATTACCTCTCTGACCTTCCAGATGGTTTGGCTAATATATCTTGAATAGTAAAGATTGCGCATACCAAATCACTGTCAACCATCTTGCGCAACTGCAAGTCGGTAGGGAGAAAAGGACGGTGAGAGGGAGGGGAGTCTTGTGTCTCATCTCATTCCTCCTCTCCTTGTACAGACTTGTTAACCCAGGACAGTGTATAAATATCTCTCTCTTTCCAGCAATTATTCAATGTGACTGATATGTGCAGAAGCCACACAGTTCCTCCCCTAATTAATTGCTTATGGATTATCTGTCAACTCCTTTTGTTTGTTTACGGTATTTTTTAATGTCCTCCTGTTAAACTGTCTCTCAAGCAACTCTTAACTTAATTAAAGCAGCCCCATCCTTCTGCTGATAGACAAAAATAATGTTTAATTCCGACAATGCGAGGGCCTGCTTTGCATTTGCCTTGGTCTTACGGCTTAATTTATTTGATCGGTCCTACTTAAGTCTTCCTCTGATCCAGAAGCCTCTCTGAATGCCGTATATTGCTGTATACAATCCAGTTTTGAGACCTCGTGAAGATCTTGGACTTTGAAGGCGGCCATCAGGAAGGTTAAACTGCATTTAAGTCATTTCCATCATACACTCAAGGAAGATAGAAAGAGATTTGCTTCTTTAGATTGCGCCCATCGTGCCATTTTCGCTTCCTGCTCCTGCTTCATGGCCGTGGCCTTCACCTGCTGGATTCATCTGGGAATCAGGTATTAGTGGTGGCGGGTAGTTGCTGACCTTGCATGTTGAGGGCTGTGCTGGGCAGAGGGCTCATCACCCGTACAGAAGTGACCTGCTGATCCAGGCCAAATGGCTAAACCCTCATCAGTCTGAGCTCAGTGGAGGGAGCTCAGGTCGTGGCTCACTCTTCCTCTAATACCCACATACTGAACTTTAGACTCCATCTCCCCCGAGAGCTACATCCAGCTGAAATCTCCTACGGTGATGGAGATGAGTCATCTGAGGAAGTACAGCAGCTGTAAGGTGCTCGCTTTTATTGGAGTTCAAATATCATCTGTGTAGTGCCACTTCAAAACATCCTTTTTTGTTGAGGATACATTTCTTGACGGAAGTTGAGTTTGATCTCATTTGACCCAATTATTCACCACAGATGATTCCTGTTATTTGGTAAATAATATCTTTTGGCATTGTCAAAATACCTTTACCAGTGATATTTCACAATTCTTAATAATTCCACAGCACAAACTAATATGCTATTGAGAACTTAATTGATTTACAAATATTTATATATTAACAAATTAAATGAACAATGGCACACACCAATGGCATTTTGTCTTTTAAATATTTATCAATTAAATAAAAGTTTCCTCAGGTTTTTTCAATTAATTATTCAAGTAAACAGGCAACGTTCAATAACAAATTAAATAAAGAAAAATAAAATAAAAAAGCAAAAAGCAAAATAAAAAATAAATAAAAACTATAAAACATAGATACAACTGAGGTAAACAGTGCTTGTGCAAGTTCAAGTATCCTACACCAGTATTAATTATTCAAGTAAACATTATGAATTAGAAAAAAAAATGTAATCAAATAAGTCTAATGAAATGCAGAGCACACACACACACAAAAAAAGGACACTAACAATATATATATATATATATATATATATATATATATATATATATATTTTTTTTTTTTTTTTTTTTTTGCATTGAACAAAAGGAGAGATTTAATGAAATGCTGCTTTTATTCAGTGAAATTGGATGGGGACCAGGAACTGCTGTGATTTTATTTTATTTATGTTGTTGACTTGGTATCATGTTACTTTCGACATCTTTGGTGTCTGGACAGTTTATATGTTCAACTTTAAGCTTCTTCCTCAGATGGAACAGGAGAGACGATCACTATTAGAGAGAAAATACATAGTAAAACGCTCTATTAGTTGCTTGACATTACAGCTAAATGTACCGTAATGAGAACAAACTGAAAAAAAGCTATTCTTTTTAAGTGTCTTAAATTTCAGGTCCTAATGTATTAGTGCCTGAATGTACAGTTTAATGTAATGATCTTCACACTGATGTTGCCCGCAAGCAAGACATATCTTGTCTATTAGGGCTGAGCAGAAAAAAATAGCTCGTCCTCATTCCAAATTCTGTTTTGGACAGAGAGTAGATGTTTAGTATGGCAGCCTGGTGCTCGGAGATCACTTTTGTCCACTCAGCCATGACAGTTGCCATGACTCTGGGTATTATCACTGCTTGTAAACAATTACCAAGTTAATAAGAGAGCAAGATGGCACATTGGAAATTTAATGAGTCTGAATCTTGGGATGCTGAGGAGCACAGGCTAACAGCACGAGCTTCGAGCTATCCACCCTATTTTTCAAGGAAGGAAGCTATTTCCTGTGCAAGATTTGCGATTCATTTTCCAGCTATAGGTAAATAACTAGAAGAATAACAAAGTATTATAAATAAAATTTCAGTCTGCAACATCAAGCATAACGGACTGTCTTTCTACAGCTAAAAAGGAAGCCTTGCACATTTAAGTTAGAAATGCAGTGCCCACTCTTATGTAAAAAAATTCTCACAGGTTTCTGCAAACACACTGACCATCTGCTATTGGTCGAGCAAACATTTATTACATTTACATTTATTCATTTAGCAGACTCTTTTATCCAAAGCGACTTCCAAATGAGAACAATAGAAGCAGTGAAACTAACAATAAGGACAACAATATGCAAGTGCTATGACCCTTCCCAGTTTAATTTAACGCAGTACGTGTACTTTTTTTTTTTTTTTTTTTTGAAGATAATAGATATAGAATAGATGATAAAGTGGTAGTATTAATGGATCAGGTGTTGCCGAAAAAGATGCGTCTTCAGACGTTTCTTGAAAATGGCCACGGACTCAGCAGCTCTGATTGAGTTAGGTAGATCATTCCACCAGCATAGAACAGACCCGGTGTCACGAACTGCTCCGAGACACGAAGGTTGAGATCCAAATGCAGCTTTAATTAAGGGGCAATCCAGACATGTAATCCAATATACAGGCAAAAGGTCAAGACACAGGTAGGCAGTCCGTCCAAACAAACAAACAAACAAACAAACAAACAAACAAACAAACAAACAGGCAGGGGTATGAGGCAAAAGAGTAATCCACGGAACAGGCAAGAAATCCAAAAACCAAGAGACATGAAACCAGGGAAAACGCTCGGAAATGCAGTGCAACAACATACAAAACTTCGCAGTGAGTGAATGAGTGAACATGGTATAAATAGGCTGAGACTAACAGGGTGATGAGACACAGGTGAATGCAATCAGTGATGACTGAAGTCCGGTCAGTGAGTTATGGGAAATGTAGTTTGTGAGGGAATGATAATAGTCTGGTGTTGAGTGCCCTCTGGTGGCTCTCAAGGGCACTCCAGCTGGTGACCGTTACACCCGGAAAAGGTCAGAGAAAGAATTTGTGCCTCTTTGAGATGGCACAACAAGACGGAGTTCACTTGCAGAGTGCAAGTTTCTGGATGGCACGTAAGTCTGAAGTAATAAGTTTAGGTAAAAGGGAGCATAGCCAGTGGTTGTTCTGTAGGCAAACGTGACTTGAATTTGATGCGAGTGGCAAATGGCAACCAGTGCAGTTTTATGAGAAGAAGAGTGACTTGTGCTCTCTTTGGCTCGTTAAAGACCACTCTAGCTGCAGCATTTTGGATCAGTTGCAGAGGTTTGATAGTGCAAGCTGGAAGACCTGCCAGGAGAGCATTACAATAGTCCAGTCTGAATAGAACAAGTGCTTGGACAAAGAGTTGTGTAGCATGCTCTGATAGGAAGGGCCTGATCCTCCTAATGCAGTTCTAGCAATGTGGTCTGTAAAGTTCAATTGATCATCAATCACAACTCCAAGGTTCCTGGCTGACCTTGATGGAGTTATGGATGATGAACCTAGCTGAATGGAGAAGTTGTGGTGTAGTGTTGGGTTGGCGGTGACCATAAGTAGCTCTGTCTTTGCAAGGTTTAGTTGAAGGTGGTAGTCCTTCATCTAGCAAGAAATGTCTGTCAGGTTGGCTGAGATGCGAGCAGCTACCGTCGTATCATCTGGCTGGAATGAGAAGTAGAGTTGTATGTCATCAGCGTAGCAGTGATAGAAAAAGCCATGTTTCAGAATCACAGATCCTAGTGATGTCATGTACAGTAGATGGAGAAGAGAAGTGGACCAAGCACTGAGCCCTGAGGCACCCCAGTAGCTAGATGTTGGGTTTTAGACACCTCACCTCTCCACGACACCCTAAAGGTCCTACCTGAGAGGTAAGACTTGAACCATTGGAGTGCGGTTCCCGAGATGCCCTTCGTCTTTAGGATTGACAGAAGGACAGAGCAGACATATCCAGCAGGATGAGAACTGAGAATTTGGAGGCTGCTCTTGCCAGTCTCAGAGCTTCAATTACAGTGAGCAGGGCAGTCTCAGTTGAGTGTCCGCTTTTGAAACCAGACTGTTTGTTGTCCAGGTGGTTGTTCTGTATAAGAAAGGAAGAAATCTGGTTGAAAACAACTAGTACAAACGAGACTTCACCAAAAGAGATTTCAGCTCATGAGCACAGTAAACAAACACAGTTTCCTAGTGACTACAACTGCACTTAAATCAAATGAGAAAAAGATACAAAACACTTACAGTTTCTGTCACCTCCTGTTGCTTGACTGCTTCTTTCTAATAAGTGCTATAAAACACACTGTATAAATAGCGCAAGCTGGCTTACGCCAAGACTCACTAGCGAAACTGTTTACCACGTGACTAAGCGCGAACAAACGAGACTTCACCAACGAGATTTCAGCTCGTGAGCACAGTAAACAAACACTGTTTCCTAGTAACTACAACTGCACTTAAATCAAATGAGAAAAAGTTACAAAACACTTACAGTTACTGTCACCTCCTGTTGCTTGTTGCTTGTTGCTTCTTTCTGCAAACACTTTGCCTTAAACTTGTGCCATTGGTTGAGCTGCTGTTGTTGGGTCAGGCTTATCGATGCATAAACAAACAGAATATTTTGATAACGTCACATTGTTTATACATTTCATCTTTACACATTAAGCTATGATTAGATAATGACTCATTCTCATCACTTTGTATCTGTGCCAGATAGTACATTGATTTCACTAATTGCTTGAAACTCCACGCTAAAAAGTGTAACTGCGTTTACATTTATCTCTTATTACTGGAGAAACATCTCACTGCGTTTTCTTTTTCCTGTTGCTTATACAGCCATTTAAAGGAAAACTCCGACTTTTTGGGACTTTCGCTTATTCACAGTATCCCCCAGAGTTAGATAAGTCCATACATACCTTTTTCATTTCTGTGCGTTCTGTAAGTGTTATTTGACGCACCCACCACTAGCCTAGCTTAGCACAAAGACTGGATGTAAATGGATAATGGTAGCATACTAATCCCAATAAGTGACAAAATAATGCAAACATTTTCCTATTTACATGTTGCGATCTGTATAGTCACAGCGTGTACAAATAACAAGGCTATATGAGACAGAGACCATTTTTAATCGTATAAATACTGGGAACTATATTCTCACTAGGCGTAGGAGCACAGCTAAATCAACAACAGGGCGTCTCGTGTGCTGCGCTAATCACTCCGCCCAAGTAGCCACTCCGCCCAAGTAGCTGTGCTCCTACGCCTAGTGAGAATATAGTTACATACATAGGTATGTATTTCATTAGCAATTATTGATTGCATTTGCAATCATTTTATATTCATCATTAACAGCCATTCGTCAGTCGTCAGGTTTCAATAAACCATTATTGATTCAAAGAACTGAAATGGTAATAATAAAGAGGTGTTCAGTGAAATTGATAACAAACATTACATAAATACAGTGTGATCCTGTATTGTCATTGATGCATTTAACATTTTCTAACCCTAACAACATTCCTACTGTGGCATTTCTTTTTAGAAGCTGTGTTGTATGTAAAAAGTGTTAGGTGACTGAAACGGCATGTTGTATATAGTTATCAACTAACCCCCAACAAAAAAAAATCCTGGAACCGCCACTTACATTAGTTTTTATATGTTTTAAATCACAGTGTAAAGGATATAAAAGGATACATACATTTGAAACATTTCTAACTATGTTCTGTGATCTGCAGAAGAAAGTTACAGGTTTGGTATGACATATGTACCAAAATGAATTGACCAAATGAGAGAATTATCATTTGTGGTTGAACTACCTCTTTAATAAAGAATGTGTTAAATTCGGAGAAAAATTACTGTTGTACGTTTTACATGTTTCAGTCAGCTACACATTTTCTGTCGGTTGTAACATTGAGGTTGTGATTTAAATATCAACCATGTGGCCATTTCATGAGGAATGAAGCAGCTAACATTCAGATGGATGGAGTTATCTGTTTCAACAGTTTGTAGATTTCTGCTTTTGTATTATTCATTCTCGGCTCTTCGGCCAAACGCTTGGCTTATTATGGTTAGCATCTCCGTGCTGCCTGAGCGATTTAGTCTTTTTAACTGTGCTGTCTCCCCTTCATGCTGACTCATCAGTGCAGTGATAACGCATCCCAAGTCTGGATATTCCCTAGCATGTCCAGAATCCATCAATGCAATCCATGGGTTGATATGGCGATATGGATTGGATGCTTAAAAAGCACCGTGAGCAGTTAGAGGGTCAAAACTCAAGTAGCTATCCACTGGAGTGAGAGGGATCCATAAGTCGTCTCCAGAACCATGGGTGGCACATGGATATTGACCGAGGGTCGATACTCTCAACTGCTCTGGATTAAGTGGGTCCACTGTACAGTTCAATAAATATAGTTTGGTCTCCAGCCTGTCTGAGCTGATAGCTTAGATTGATTTGGATGCATTTGTCAACGTGGACAGTTAAACACCCAGAAGTCTGTTGGCAGGGTCCCTTCAAAATGTCAGTTTAACAAAGTGCTTTGCTTAAGGAGATTTTTGGACTTCGGAATTCTCAAGGACTAAGTGTTTATTTCTTTTGATTAGGTGTGAAATGGTGGTCATAATTGGGTCAGTGAAAAGAGTGTCCATGATAAAGAAAAGGAAATCGTTTAAAAATAAATGTCCCATGTTCTTAGAAATGTACTCTTTGTATTCATGTTGGAATCATATGGGTTTGAACCTCTACATTTAAAAAGTTTAAATCTAATGATACTGTAAATGACCATATGATATTTTAGAGTGTAAAAGATTATGCCATACAACTGCCATACATTTTTATTATGATACCAGAACTTTATCACCCAGCGCTTCTTTTAGCTTAAAATACTCTTTTCCAATAAACTTGAAGATCTGGATGGATTTTGGATATTGCAGTGAAATTGTGCTAAGTATTAGGTCGAGAATGTACTTTGGAGTGAATTTCGTAGTGTTTCTCAATTTGGTCCTTATCCTCCAGATATAAGATGTAAATCCTTAAATATTCACATCTTTTCTTTTTTTTTCTTTTCTTTTTTTTTTGATGTTGAGTGGAATTATTGCAGCGATCTCTGATCAAAGCTGCTCTCAGTGTTGTACATCTGAGGTTTTGAGCCACACACATCAGTGTTTGAAGTATCATTCTCCTCAATAGCATGGATCAATAACCTCAGACAGCACAATTTCATCTGCCCTCCTCCACAGCTCACTTATAGGGCTAATGGTCAAGCTTTATTAATAGCCTGTCACTTGTTTTCATGAGCCCTGTCCTCTATACTGACACAGTTTGTAGCGCTGCCTGTACCGGACGCTGCTCGTGCCCACAACTAAAGACTGATGTTATTTTATAAGAGTGGATGTGTAGAAATTAGATCCCATTGTTTTTCAGAGGATTTCCTCTCTTCCCATTTCCAGTAATCTTATCCCTTGCAGAGGGATACTTCAATGTGGCTTAATCTTTTGTAGATTTAAGACATAGAAGTAAAGGCCTTAACCAGCCAGGAGAGATTTGTGCTAAACTCATTTAAATTTGAATAGTGTGGTTTAGCTGGAATGAGGTTATAACAAGGCCACCCTCCTAATTTTCCCCGTTCCCCTCAAAGCCGCCAGGAGCCTTTTGCTGTTTCATGAAGGGGAACACAATGAATGAATGTACAATAATATAGTTGAAAGGGTTTTATGACTGCTATCATTCACAAAACGTATCCATGAAATAAGTCAAATCTTCCCAAATGTAAACGCAAATTATCTTTTAATGAAACAAAAATCAAACGGTCTATGTCTCTAAACCAGAACTGCAGTACTTAATCCTAGCTCTAGTGATTCGCAAATTCAATTTTTGATACAACAGCAGAACATACTGCGCTGACACAGTTTTATTTAAATAAAATAAAAGTTAAATATGAACAATTAAATATCAAATTAAATCAATGTAGCCCCATGTTTCTCTTGTAAATAAACATAACTTCATGTTTTTCATTTATTCCATTTTAATCCAATTTATAAAACAAGCACATTCTGAGCAATAGGACGATTAAAAACAAAAGAATAAATGTGTCTAAAAGCAGTATCAAGTATACAGCAAACCATCAGAAATAATCATTTAAAAATGACATACAAAATGAAACCGCTTAGATTATTGTTTTACAAAAACCTTAAAACATAGGGTTACATAACACAACACAAATTCATTATTTGCAACTGTCATTGTTGAAAATATTGGTTGGATGTTGCTTGGTTTTTTATAGGTTATACGCTCGACTCACTGGTGCACTTAATGGCAATATTTGGAATTGCATACCACTATATAATACTGTGTATACTGAACATGTCCATTCTATGTACAGTATGTATGTAATGTAATGACCTTCCATATTTAAGTATACAAAAAGCTTACTTTATTGAATACTGCAGTATCACCCTATGATTGGATGACATTTCTGTTTGAAATCTTTATAATTGACTATTGTCTGTTGTTCCACTCACTAAGATTTTTAGTGCATATTTATTTAATGTAAAATATACAGTGTGTACTGCAAAGTATTCAGTAAATAGTGAGCTAGTAACATAGCCAAAAAAAAACAATCTTCCAGTAGATTACCATAATAATACACATATTAAGACTGTTATTTTAGAATTTAAGACCAAATAATGATGATAATGTCATTTGCCATTCTGCTCTTTAAACACTTTTGATAGATTTTACTTCTATTTTCCTCCTTATTTCAATGGAATGAAGCGTATAATCATAGCACAACAGCAAAAAATGACAAAGTAGCACACTTGATTACAATCAATCCATTTAATCTGATTGCGTTTTTACCCAAATAAACTCTAATAATGAATGTGAGGCATGCCATTCTAATCTGATAAGGTAATGTACATGGAACTGCATAGATCACATGCCAGCCATGAGACACCCTTGAGTGTTTATACCAATGTCATCTCCCATTGCTCTTGATGAATGCAGGGCGTCTGTTGTACAATAAGCTTCATGCATTAGAATGCAGGGGCACCTGAGTGCAGGAACTCAGTTAATTTATCAGCGTCCATCGGAATTAATTACAGATCCGGAGTGTGAAAGTCAGCCGTGCCTAATCACATGGGCGCAACGTCCCACGAGCGTCATTTATTTCAAGGCGCACCGCCCCGTGGCTTATTTGAAACCAGTGTTAGTGCACTGCCGTGCAGTTCTCCTCTTGACTAATTGTGTTTGTCCTGACGACGCGCTTTTCTGTCCTACCTGTTCTCTCTGACTGATTGGTTCTGTCTTTTTCGTCACAGATATCTGAGTAGAGTGGCGCGCTTCTTTGTGTCTTGCTTGAGATCAGCAAACAGTGTGCCTTATCTGCACTTTAGGTGGAAACTCTGTTTTCAGTAAACATAGACTGGAGTTGGTGTGTTTTGTAAGCCCAAATATGTTGCTTTATCGAATATAACATTATTTCTGTCAGGACCACTATCATCAAAGATGATTGACAAATAGCATACAGTTTGGATTGGCTATATGGTTCTTTTCTTGGGAAGAACTTCCTATCCATCCATGCATGCAGTCAAACCCCTGTTAGGGCAAACAGAACAGAACCAACATAAATGTTTTACAGATATATTTAATGTTCAATAAATTAATGTACAACATAGGGATGTAACGATACACTCATGTCACAATTCGATACAAATCGTGATTCTGACCTCACGATACGATACAATATCACAATATTTTAAGCCAAAATAAAGACAGTTTTTTTTGTTATTATTACTTTATTATTATTATTAAAATAATATTGTTATCATTTTATTATCAGGACCCACAAATATTGAATTATTCTACATTCAATATTATATATAGTAGTATAATGTAGTAATGACATTTTTTGGATCTTTTAAGTTTTAGAGGAATGACTTGTCTCTAAAAATATCTTCATGTGTGTTTGGAAGTTAAACGAAAATCTTATAGGTTTTAAACGATATGAGGGTGAGATAATGACAGGAATTAGATTTTTGGGTGATTTATACCTTATAAAGACAGTAAGCTATTTATACTGTATATGCAAGGCTTCTTCTGGACCATTTTCCCTTTATTTCAATGCTCTCCACTTCTTTTTGCATTTTTGTTTTATTCTCTAGACCTGCACTGTTGTTTCCATGGTATCCAGTGTGTGTACTGATGTGTTTTTGTTAATAGATGGGAACAGATGGGGCTGATGATGATTTCTCATAACAAAGGGTCACTCTCGTCTTACTGTCCGTTATCAATCCAGAAACATGTTCACACACCCCCAGTCCTTATTTTCCTCTCTCAGTTTACAGTATATTTTAATTCCTCCTTCATCCACTCAAAATACTGAAGGTATTCAATCTGTATCCTCCGACCAGGGCCTCAAATAGAAAGTGTATGCAAACAGCACCATTTTAGCTGCAGCCATCTTGTAGGGCTCATTTTATTTTCGCCTTCATTCAGTATACGCCTCCATGTGGAGAATGAAAAGGGCCATGGAATGAAAGTCAGGCAATAGTGAGCAGCACTGCCTTCCAGCAAATTCTTCCCAACGCCTATTAAAACCTTTCTGGCTTGGTAGATTGCGTACATGAGGTTAAAATTGGAAATGCATTAAATTGAACAGGGGGGCCTTGAAACTGGGAATGGCACTGGAGAATTGGTTTGAAAGGGCGCTATCTGCCTGCTTGGGCCCCTCAAAGAATTTAATTGGCACTCACCTGTCGATAAATGCAAAAAGGCTGCATAACGAGGATTTTTTGATGAAAATTTTAAAGTGAAGTGTGGAGTTAGATGTTTCTTTCGAACAAGGCTTGCATATTGGGTTACATATTGACCATAAGGAAGAATCCAGCATGTTCGTACACTTTCACCGTCAATACAGCCAACTGTGTGATTCATGTCCGGCTCTCCCACACACTTTTCATCAAGAACTGGCAATGGTTTGTTCTAAAGGAAGAACAAACTGACTAGGCTTCTTCAGTTAAGTGCATGGCCAAGAACAGAGAATCTATTTAGGTAGTTAACTTAAAGTTATAGGATTCTTAAAGGATAGCTCACTGAACAAATGCTGTGAAGCTCCAAAATGACAACAACAACAAAAACATGGTAAAAATATATTGAAAGTGATTCATATGATTTTGCTATATTTCACAGTAACTTTGAATGAGGAACTTGACATCTTCTCAATATGTTCTTGGTTTGTTTGATTGTGATGTGTGTGAATCGGTTCTTTTCAATGAATTGGGTCATAAAATCTGACTGAAAGAGTCATTCTTAAGTAAAGCATACTGATTCAGTCCAGTTGCGGTGGTTATCAGCTCACTGGATGGTAAGATTATCAGTGAAAACCTTCTTTTTTGCACTGTCCATCAGAAAAATCAATTGTATGATTTCAGAAAACTTGGAATATATTGCATGAATCATATTAACTACTTTTAAGATCATTTTATGGTGCATTTATGGTTTATGTAGCATAGCTTTTGTGTTCCAAGAAGGAACTTCATGAGGGTGAGTAAATAATGATAGTGATCTTTTTATTTTTTTGGCGAGCTGTCCATTTAAGCATCATTTTGTTTTCCATCTTTCTCACTCTCTATTAAATTCACCACATTTGATCACTCTGTGTCCTCTGTCACCACACTTTTATTGTACTCCGATTACACCTCTATTGCTTTAGCAAGGCTTTGCAATAGTCCTCCAAAGGGCTGAGAGGAACACAATTATCAAATTATGATAATGCACTCATAACACTACACAGGGGACGCGAAAGCACAGGCAAGCTCTAAAAGGTGCTCATGAACCATGCTCGACATTTATCTCGTGAAATACACCTGTGAGATGGTGCGAAAAAAGCAGGATGACGGTGATGGCTGTATAGCCTTCCACCTTTCCCGTCTGAGCCCAAAGGCTTTTACGTGTACGTCGTTCTCCTGAACATCAGGCCGCGTCTCTCCCCCCCGCCCTTCCTGAAGGTCGCTGGCCACCAAGGGCGAGTTCTCCCGTGCGTAATCCTTTCTGACACCGCTTCAGTGCTATTTTCACTCATAGAGAACGCTGCTGTCGACCCCACTTTGCTTTACCCTAAAATCATATACGACAACCGTTAAAGAGAGTTCTGGCTTTAAACGCGTTTTAAACATTTTAAACGTGACTGCTGTTTGCGCTTCTGATCATGATTCATATGATGGATGATGAATATTACAATATTTAAAATCTCTCTGGCTCATTTGATTGTGTAATGAACACATGTAGCAAGCAATGAGGGGATGAGGAGATCGAAGTGTTTTTTGGGTTAGTGACATGACGCTCATTTATTATCTAATAATTTATTCAAAAATATATAAAAAATGCAGTTTGACTTGAAAACATTTTTGAATTAAGGATTTATTTTGTGGGTCAAAAAAAAAATTCTTCACAAGAAGACCTTAAGTTTGGCATAATCATTATTTCTTAGGAAAAAATAATCAGACATAATCAGCGTGTTTCAGATAGACTAATGCTGAGTTCACACTGCACGATTTTCAAAGTAGTCGGTCACTGTTCTTTTCACACTGCATGACTATCTGGGGTAGGCTATCATTCAGTTGCTGGTGTGTTCACTCTGCACGATGGATCGGCGACAGGGGTTTCACACTGCATGCCTTTACAAAAGAAAGAATCGCCGACAACTTCTGTCTAGTCCGCAAACTACGTTTCTGACCAAACACACGCGAAAAATGATAAGGAAATAACGCAAGATCACCGAAATTGTTATTAAAAATGATAGCCTGCAAGAAGCTTGCAATCCAAATTGTCTGTGCGCTGATTTGCAGCGAAAAGGAAATGGTTATGGAGACGAGGGGAGCAAATAAGAGAGTTGGAGAGTTGGGGGTAAATAAATAATTTTGCAATGTGCTGCTGTTGCTTCTGGTCAAGCAAATGTTTGTGCTTTGTTTCTTTTTTGATATAATTATAATTACAGTATATCTATTAAAATACTGATATTCTGGTCTATAACTCCTCCCCGAACATCCTGCTGTCCTGTTTCTTTCTCTCTCATTGGCTGTCGGTCATCGCTGATTTGATTTTCAGTCAGAACACATTCACACAGCAGGATTTTGAATTAGCACGCCAAATATCTCACTGGCGTCGGCGACTCGTTGGCGATTCTCTCAGATCGTATCTTTGATAATTCACACTGCGTGATTGTCACTCACGTGAACGAGCATCGATTTGCCTATGATTTCAGGCATTTGTCTACGATTTCCTGTCGGCGAGCGAAAATTGGGCTTGAAATCTTTCAATGTAAACTCGGCATAACTCAGTCGAAGACTGGAAACAATTGCAGGTGAACAATATTTATTTGGAACTCAAACACAGAATAAGACAATTCAGGAATGAAAGTTCCTCTCAGGGTGCGGTCGCGATCTCGCGTGCAAGCATCAGCTCCGGACGGTCCACACAGGGGGAAACGCTCAGACTCGGACACACAGGGACTTCGATGGTCAGGTGCTCAGTGCTGAGTGCTGGTGCTCGGTGATCGGTGCTCGGGTGCGGTGAAACAACAGGGATCCACTGAAGACACGACAACCCGGAAGACGACACGAACATACACGCAGGAACAGCAAACAACGGATGGACACTGGAATGGAGAGATGAGTGAGTATAAATAGGGAACGGTAATGTGAAACAGCTGAGGTGGGGAATGGGATGATTGCGAACAGCTGGAGCACTGAACAAACACGTGAGCGGGACAACGCCCACTCCCGCAAACTCACAGACATGTAAACAACAATGACACGAGACGCAGAGGAAACAATGAATTCACAACCGTGACAGTGTGGCTCTTTCCGAAAGTTACATCGACTAACTAACTAACTAACTAACTAAATAACACCAGTAGGTAACTATATTTATAAGTCATGAATCATTATTTCAATCAATAGCGCTGATTCATTCAGGAGCGAAACAAGTGACTTATGAATGAGTCATTGAATCATTCACTCAGCTGATTAGCTGATTCAGTCAGGAAGTACTGCTTTGTTTTTGAACTATTTACGCTGGTGGAAACAAAGTTGAGCCAAAGACTTTCGATAGACAAAGATGGTGCACTCGTATGAGTGCTCAACGTGCAATATGGCTGAATATATCTCGCCTTCTAAATAAAAGAGCCAGTCGCTGAATGGTAAAGTCATTGCGTCACTGCAGCTGCTGTTAGAAACTCTGGTTGCTATAGAAATATATATTCTGAGATGCACGCTTAGGACTACACATGCACATTGGCTGGTCTTGCCTTAAAAATAAGCTTTTTTTAATGCAACGAGCTCAAGAAACAGCATTTATGGGATATTTGTTGCTGATTTTAAACATGTTATTTAAATGTGAGTTCAGTAAGTAGTCTTTAGGGCTTTTCACACTTGAAATTGTTAACCCTGGGTCATTCTAAACCCCGGGTAAACTGAATGGCTTGGATGCATGAAAGAGCAGCCATGAGACATTATAAATATGGCTGCAGAGTGAGCAGACTTTCCTTGAAAGGGACTTTGAACTGTTGTATAAAAACAATGTCACCCTCGAATGTCAGAGTGGTTGTGATTTGATTGTAGGCATGAGGCTCACAAAACTAACTTTTTTTTTTTAAATGATTAAGATGTGAACACTCATTAAACATTATCAGCTCTTCAGTACTATTAATAACAACTTAAGTATAGCATTATTTTTTCAGAAAACGTGTTCACTGTAGATACGACTTTGGTGAAAGTTGTCATTTCTTTAACAGATATGTGCTGTTCTGCCTAAATGAGAATTGATAGTTTACGAAGTCTCATGAAAGTACATAAATCTCGCGTCCAGCTCTGAAGGGTTCACTGCTGCTTCCAATTCCAGTCGTCACGCTCACCACTGACCCACTTGTCTGCTCTTTGATGATAGATTTATAGGGATGAGTTGGCAGGGGACATTGGGCGTCTGTCATATCAGCTCAGTGACTGACTCAGATCTGGTTTCATTAAATGGCTGTAATCTCTGCAGCCCATGAAGCAGCTGTGAGTTCTGGCTCTGCTCCATACCAGCTCCACCTTGTGCCACCGGGCCACGGCACTGACTCCTGCTGCAAGCGCCTACTGCAGGACCAAATGCTGGGTAGTGAGAGGGAACACAAGAGAGATAGGCTGTATGGTAAATAGAATATATATATATGTATACGTATATAGTGGGAGGGAGAGAGATGGATAGAGTGAAAAAAGAGGGAGAGAGCGCGGGGGCGTAATGCACCATATTCTTTGAAGGGGCACCACTGGCGCGCCTTTATATCAACTCAGACATGGCCAAATGAATATATATATATATATATATATAAAAAAGCTTATAAATATATTCACACAAATAGTAGTGTTCTGGTAAATAAATATATTTTTTGATTAATATTTAAAGGGATAGTTCACCCAAAAATGAAAATTCTGTCAGTAATTACTCACCCTCATGTTGTTCCAACCCTGTAAGACTTTCGTTCATCTTCGGAACACAAATTAAGATATTTTTGATGAAATCTGAGTGCTGTCTCACTCCTCCACAGGCTTATGGACACTATAACTTGCTGGCCCAGAAAATGTATTAAAGACATCGTTAATATAGTCCAAGTGACTACAGTGGCTCAATCTTAAGTTTGTAAAGCGACGAGAATACTTTTTGTGCGCAAAAACAAACAAAAATAATGACTTTATTCCACTTTTCATTTCCTTCTCTCTGGGCCTTGAGTCTTTTCACGTAGTGTTTTTGCGTAGCGCGTCTGTGTTGCACGTCACCACGCATCAAACACATGACCAGCGTCGCCCCCAATAGTGAGCCTACGTGGTGACGTGCAACACAGACGCGCTGCGCAAAAAACACTACGTAAACTAACTCGAGGCACAGAGAGAGAATGAAATGAATAGTGGAATAAAGTCGTTGTTTTTGTTTGTTTTTGCGCACAAAAAGTATTCTCGTCGCTTTATAAACTTAAGATTGAGCCACTGGAGTCACTTGGACTATATTAACAATTTCTTTAATAACTTTTCTGGGCCAGCAAGTTATAGTGTCCATAAGCCTGTGGAGGAGTGAGACAGCTCTCAGATTTCATCAAAAATATCTTAATTTGTGTTCCGAAGATGAACGAAAGTCTTACGGGGTTGGAACAACATGAGGGTGAGTAATTACTGACAGAATTTTCATTTTTGGGTGAACTAACTCTTTAATTTATTTATATGTAAACTATATACAGTATATATATATATATATATATATATATATATATATATATATATATACACACACACAGTATACTATTCCGAATTTTTATTCCTTTTAAATAATGAGTCCCTTTTATGCATTTGTTTTTTGTGAATGGTTTCTGTTTTGTATAATTTTCTGTGTTAATGCCCATAATATAACTAATCTTATTTACAAAGCATTATGCTTTATTTCAAAGTCATTTGAAATTAATTTAAACTTAAACATGACCAAATTTAGTGATTTCACTTGTAGTGAATGAAATATAGTCCATTTATTTCCATACATTTGACTAATTCGGGTTGATTTGCAGTTTATTTCAAACATATCATAGATAAATAATGCTTCCTCCTTCAGACACCACTGGTGTCACTTTTGCATGGTGTTATTTTAGAATAATAACTTTACACACTATTTGAGTTTGTATTTTGTGATATTTGTTTTGTTTTAGTTCGTATTTTCTCTCCACTGAGAATGTGAAAATGTATGTGTATATAATACTAATGCATTGGCAATGTGAAGCTTTGTTACCATGTCAATAGTCTAGAGAGAGAAAGTGAGAGGTAGAAAGACAGCGTGAGAGAGATATAGAAAGAGTAATATGAAGAACGAGATGAGGGAGTCCATTACTCATCATCAGGCCTGCAGCCTCTCTTGCAGGTCTCTTTTGTAGCATTTTATTGTTGTGAGGGATTTGAAGTATGTCCAGGGCGGCTGAGGCAGGGTTTTTAGATGTGGAGAGTGCAGCGCTGTGCGTTAGAAGCTTTTCAGGTGTGAGTGTGTTTGTGTCCATGTGTGTATGTGAGTTTTTTTGTGGTGATTTGGCCTCGGCAGGTCAGCTATCAGCTCTCTGCAGCCCTCTCAACTCCCTTTGATTTATTCTGTTGCGAGGGCTCTCCCCCTCTCTCGCCTCGCTCTGCCCCCGGACTCCCAGAGGTCACCTTTTGGAAGATTTCAGCCTCAATTTTCTGCACCCTATAAAATGCACATCTAGGCATGTTCACTCAGCCACAGAGGGTGAATTGCTCAGTGAGAGGAAATTTAGACAAGAAGAAGCAAGCACAAAAGCGGGAAAGAGAAATGGGACATCGGTTCATTATTCAATCCATTTTACAAAACGAAACTCTTAGGCTTTTGATTAATGGAAACCAATGGAAACGGATACAATGAAGACTGATGAGCTCTACATATTTGTATAAATCTGAATATTTCACTGAATACTGAAGACCGAATATCATGTAATGGAACGTTAGAGACTGAATTCTGACTGAATGATGTATTTTATTTATTTTAAAGGTACGTGACATGCAAAAATGAGAAGTTAGTTTGGTACAATAAGCAGATTGAAACCATAAGAAAAAGTAACTGAAAAAAATGCTTATGTAAATGTAAAATGAAGGAAAAAGGTTTAGGATTCTGCACTATGTCACAAATACTAGTTCAGGTTTTTTGCAACATCTCACTAAAATTACTATGCTGATAATATAATTTGTAATGAAAAAAAGTTGACTGATAAAAGAGACTGTGATATAGACTGTGTTTGTATACTGTACACTACCAGACAAAACGTTCGGGTCAGTACGATTTTTTCATGTATGTATGTTTGAATAAATCTGCCATGAATTTTTTAAATTATTATTACAGCCAGCTTTCAAATGTTTATATTTCAGCAACAAATTAGAGTATCTTATGTGTCAGTTATGTGAGTGTTGATTATTAAATAAACTTTATTTTAATTTTTTCTGCTAAATGTAAATGTTAACTTTAGTTTTGGTTAAAAAAAAGGATTCTTTGATGAATAGAAAGTTCAAAAGAGCAGCATTTATTTGAAATTTAAAAAGCTGAATAAAAGTATTAATTTCTTAATGACCCTAAATTTTGATAGGTAGTACATACAGAAACATACACAGTGTAATATGTACATTAAGATAACATTTTCCTTAATACAAGGTTTTGGTCTGTGTTGCGAACACAGATTTTGTTGGGTGGTGGTGAATTTCCACAGGTTGCTGACTGTTTTTCTTGTATTAAATTCAACAGTATTGATTGCATTCCAGTGAAGTTTAGTGGAAATTGTCATGCCAGATTGGTAGCTTGTTTGGTAGGATCAATGTGAAATTTGTTTGGAGATTATATTTTGTTTTCTGAAGAGATAACAACAGTCCAACCAGGTATTGTTCATTGCAGACCACTTTTTTTCATTGATGTGTCTATTGGTCTTTCCTATTATCATTACGAAATCACGAAGCCCAGTCCAAACATCCACCACTCAATGTGAGCTGTATCTAGGGCTGATATTGTTAGGCCTAGAAAAGTTCTAGTCTTCTCCAATGATTGTGGAGGAAAATCTGCCCAACGGAGCTGGAAGTATTAGACTATTAACAGAAAGAAATATCTAAATGCACCTATGGTAACCAACATTCATTCAAAACTTAATAAAATAAATAATTAATGAGGGAAAAAATTAAATAATAAAATAACTCTCACTTCATCCAGTGTGAGAGTAACATCAGTGAATGTCCACTTAAAACAAATTAAATTACTGATTTTTTCGTCAAATTTGGCAAGAAGAACAGATGACAGTGTTCTAGCTAGTGTCATTATAAATATTCCCTTTTCGCTCAGCCAGGCAAACCTAATGGAGAAACAGAATCAATATTTCAGTGAAATGTCAGCTTTGACTTGTCTTTGTGAGACGCGGCTCTAACTATTTATCTTGAAGATTGCATAAACAAAAGAGGAGTGACTGATGTGTGCTGGATGTTCAATATGGATTTTAATAGCTTCTTAATGGAAACAAGAAGAATCTTTAATTGATATGTTTGGAATAATGCAAGCAGCGCAATTCAATGGATTTTCTTTGTGACTTTTGAAAATGTCAGAATGTGCTTTATTTTTGACAGTTGTTCTTGACATGAAGCTGGGAAATGCCACAATATTCAGATTGTTTTGTTTCATTCCCTTATTTCATGGCGAATGACGGGCAGCACGGGCGTGAGCAGAAGGAAAAATGCTGACAAAACAATTCTGTCCTTGTGTTTATATCAGCTTAAACCAAATCACACTCTGGTTGTTTTGAATAAATGAAGCACCTGGAGCAAAACGATAAGAGGATGATTAATCTTCAGGGAAACTTTAGAGAAAAAAATATTTTTAAATGAAAGAAAAATTGCTGCGTGGAGTACTTTTCTTGCTGAGTAATGTCTCCGGAGACGACTTCAACAGCGGAATCGGAAATTCCCTCCGTCTTTAATTGAAAAGATCCTCAATGCTGAGCTCAACTCTGCTCATAGTGAACTCTGCCTTCATCTTTCTGTTTCTTAAATCATTATTCAACTTCCATAACAGACCACCCACCTTTTACACACCCTTTATTTATACTCTCTCCACCCCCCACCCCCCATCACCCTGCCCTTGTTTTCATGTTGTCAAGATTTGCCTTCCTCTGCAATTTCCCTGCCGTTATTCAGCCGCGTCGCATAAAACCAATTTCTGGTGCGGCGTGCGGGGGGATTGTAGTGATAATGAAAAAGAGACTGGCTGAGGTGAATGTTAAAACGAGATAAGCGCAGACATGGAGATTGTGTGAATGCCCTGACGGTGGGAAGGCCAGCGCCATTCCCCCCAGAAGACTTTTTGTTCCTCCCACATGTTGAGAACAACAGCAGGGTAATTGGATGCTGATAAAAGTGTGTGACATAAGTGTGTGTTGCACATATTACAAGCACGAAGAGACACGTAGTGGCAGCGCTGGATGGTCAATACAATAGAAGCCTGTTATGGCCTGTATATAGTTTTTCTTTTTTCATAGCAAAGAAACACATTAGGCCAGCCTTTCTCAAACTTTTTTCAGTCAGGGCACCTTTCAAAAGTGCATAAAATCTCAAGGTACCCCAGTGTAAAATATAATTTAAAAACACTGCATAACCCAAATGCAAATGCAAATTATATATATATATATATATATATATATATATATATATATATATATATATATATTTAAAAACACTGCATAACCCAAATGCAATTTATATATATATATAATTTAAAAACACTGCATAACCCAAATGCAAATTTTATATATATATATATATATATATATATATATATATTTATCTAAAATGAATTGACAATTTTATTAATCCGTTCATAATATGTTTAACCCTTTCACACGTAAATTTAAAGTCCCCATGAAATCAAAATTGACCCTATTTACTTTGTTAGCGCATATTACTAGTCTTGTGGTGAACAATTAATCCGTGCAAGAAAATATTTTAAAAAAAAATTTTTTACCATGGTAATCTTTAATCAAAATCTGAAAATGCCCCTCCCCTCTGCATTGGAGGACCTTCTCTGATGACGTAGGTTTGAGGAATTGGTTTGGGCAACGCTTAACCACTCCCCTCAAACCGTTAGTCTGCTATGAGCAGAGATGGAGAGGAGGAGCGCTAGAGTAAAACCCTGCCCTCTGTTCAATATTCCTTTTCACTGGGAAATACGTCATAACACTGGAGAAAAGTCGTTTGCAACTTCCGGTTCACGGGGACTTTAATATATTCTGGCTGACCCCCCCAGCGTGAGTTTTTCAAGGGGACCGTTATTTAGAATGTGTCACTTTATGGTTTCCATGGTGACGCGTCATTTCTTGTCACGTGACACACCGCAGCAACAACAGAGATGAATGAATTATGATCTGCTTTTATGTCATTTTTACTTTTTTATTCAAAATATTCACAAATTTGTTAGATATGGCATGAAATATCTGATATTCCGATTGTCAAATATATGCAAGTGGAAGTGTTTTGTTTTTTGAACACCATTATAACGATCGCGTTAGTTGAGCTGTATGCGCGATGGGCGCCGCCATGTTAGTTTGTGCCGCAGACGCAGTTCAGAGAATACATGGATTTCTCGGCGACGTCATCACTGCTTGCGCACGCAACCAAGAGGCAAAAGACCCGCGCTCTTCGTACCGGAGTAAAGGGTTCGGCTAGTATGTGTTGTTGCTAAGTCAAAATGCCAAGGAGTTGTAGCCAGTGCTGGGTGCCTGATGTTCAACATTACTATGGGGAAGCATGGTTTTGCCAAAAAAATGCCTTAAAATCATAAGGCTTGGCTTTAATGCCTTGCCTTTGACGAGCACATCCTCAACACGCAAAAAATCCGGTGCAGCATCATAGTATTTGACAAGCTGCACATGACCATATTAGCACGTAGTATGCATCAAGGGATTTGTATGCTCTAATCATTTCTCTTGTAGCCTATACTTGGTGTCTGAATAAGATAATTATATCAGGCCATACAATTGCTGGCCACTTCTTGTCATCCACAATCCAAAGATCGTCATGTATTCATGGCCGTAGCCAGCTATGAGGTCACCGAGGTCCGGACCTCGGTCATTTTTTTATATTCAAAAATAAAATTTCAAGCTCTCTGAATGATTAATTAGCCGTTTAAACCGCGTCATATGTGTGTTTGCAATTTATGTCGCTGCGAGAAGGTAGATCAGTGAACGGGGCTTGAGAGCGTGTTGTGAGCATAGACTGTAAAAAATGCGGCAGAGCGCTTTATGTCACTTTATTATAATTTATAAATAAAGCGCAAAAGAAACTACAAGCATGATGCAACAGCATCGTAGTTGATGTCAATTTGAAAGTCATGAAATGACCAAAAAGTGCCAATAAACTTTTTTTTCTTTTACATTTCCGATAATGGCGCGTATAATTTGCACTAAGTGCCTGTCTTTTTAGCAAAAAAGGCACCCACAACTAAATAGCTACAGTTGCACGGGTCGTTGGGCGTGCGTGAGGTGCTTGAAACTAAGTAGCTTTTGACGCGTTCGACTCGAGTTCGAATCCGCCTTTTGCCGAACTCGCTCTTCTCCCTCTTCTCCCTTTTCCCAATACACATGAGATGTAAAATGTATAGCCTAACATAAAGGTCTCTAGCGTTATATTTTGCCAACGAACTAATATCGAAACCGTGATATGGTTTTGTGCTTTATAAAACAGCACAAGACTTTAAGTATCCTATATAGGCATTATGTTTGTGCTGCGTGATTTAAAGAAAAGTGCGCACTTTGCTCACGCGATCAAAGGGTTTATTTCTTGCAAGTGAAGACATTAGGACAAAAGTATTGTAATTTTCCTATAGTGTAATGTAAAATATACTTTTGAAATATTCATTTTCATTTATTAGGCTATATGGATTTTATGTCATAGGAATAATTATAGAAATCATTATTATATTATTATACTAATTGTTTGGCATACTAAAACACCAGTTATAATGTAATGTAGACTGAAACTCCATATCATAACTAAAAAATATGTTTGAGCCCCCTTTAATGTCCAGGTACAAGTCAATGTTTTTTATTTGTGCACAGTTCATGGGTTGAAGCCCGTTGAAGCTCTTAATTTTGAGCTCTCAAAGAGCACCAGATTGATGCATTTAACCTTAAAATGTACAAAATTTTCTTGCGGGGGAGCATGCCCCCGAACCCCCCTAGAGGGACAGAGGTTTACCCAACATAGTTTTACAAAATCCTATATGGGAAAGATCTATCATTTATGAACTTTACTCCAGCATAGTACAACAAAGTTCCTTTTAAGTCAGTAAACTAAAACTCTTAATGCAAAATTAAAATGTCCTTGGACAAACTATACATTAGGCCTGCCTAAGGGGGGGCCTACAAGACATTGATTGTGCCCAGGGGCCTCTGAATTCTTAATCCGGCCCTGCACCTCACCTCGGACCTCACTAATTTTCAAACCCTGGTTACGGCCTTGCATGTATTGCATAGATCCGGCAAGATCTCACCATTGCTGAGAGTAAGTTTTTTTTAATATAAATTAGGCTAATCGCCACGTTCGGAGGTACTAAGGGTTCCCACATAATCCATCGTCAAATCTTTGATTTACAGTAAAGTAACGTTATAGGCTATGTGTCATGAAATGTTGCAGGTCGTAACGTAAACAAGGCTAACTTATATAAAAGCAAAGCTCTATGCTGCACTCCTAACATTGGCTATTGCATTACTACATTGCTATAGTCTAACGTTAACATGATAATTCATGCATCACAGTATGTCCGGATTTTAATTCGTAAACAGTTGGACGTTTTACATAATGTTATATTAATATAATATAAACACAAACAAACAGATCCAACTCTGAAATTGCAGTTTATTATTGAGTCAGCAAGAAATTACAAACAATGCGAAATCTACGTTAATTACAATGTTCTTTTACAGAACTCGGCATAACAGCTAGCGGGTTTCTGCCTCTTGGATGCGCGCGCATCCGGTATTGTTTGTATACAAGAAACCCGTGTATCGGATCTGTTGGATTTACAACAAGTGAATTCATCCACTTCTCCCGAAATACATAAAAGTAAGTGGCAGGTGAACTGGGAGAAGAATAGAGTAAATTTTAAAGTTACTTACACAATGTGTATCTGATATGAATAAAACTAATTATAATATAAATTATTATTATTGCCTCTTCCTTTGACATCAGTGTGTATTTTACAAACTCTAAATGTATTGTTTTTTTAGTAATTATGTCTGAAACCTAAAACAAACATTATGTGGATGAAAACACTGAAAAGTTGTGATATATGACAGCTGAGCGCGCCTGTCTCTGGCTCAGCTCCAGCCAACGCGCGAAAGCACATTTGAATTTAGCAGTTGATCACGTCATGCACTGACCGTTCTAATCACACCGGTGCTCCAGGGACCAGCCTAGACTGATCGTACGTGCGAAAGGGTTAAAAGAAGAAGAATGTATTTATGTAAATTCAAATATATTTATATATGAAATGTCAGATTTTTTTTTTTTTAGCCTACGTAATTTTTTGGCGGCACCCCTGACACAGTCAGGAGGCACCCCAGTGTGCCGCGGCACCCACTTTGAGAAAGGCTGCATTAGGCGACCAAGCTGTATTGCACATTTTCATTTGAATTTGAGGCAATGTGGGTTATATCGCAGAGGTAGTGCTTAGTGGTTGCACTTTCATTGCTTGGGAGACTCAAAGTTGACATGAAATGAAAATTAAGTTTTTTTATATATATGTTTTTGACCTTGTAATTATAATAACTTTTTTTTTATTTTTTATTTTATACTAATTACTAGTTGGAAATCATGAGAATAATTACAGTTGACAGCAGTTTTGAATATTTAAATGAATAGTTTACCAAAAAAGTAAAAGTTCTGACATCGTGTACTCACATTTATGTTGTTCCAAACCAAGCGTGCCGCACAAGCCCTGAAAAGTGAAGCCAAAACGTCTCGATCGCCCCCCGGTGACTGGTCCTAGTATAGGTCATAAGCCCCGCCTCCCCATGTTATTCAACGGGACGCGAGACCAACTAAACAATTAAATTACACTTCAAATATCTTTTTTCCAAAGGTGGTTTCTTTCATTTGCTGTCGTTTTTATCACGCTGATGTAAGTTCTAGTATCTGTTTCCAAAATAAGTTGGTTTTTAGTTAGTTACGTGATGCGGTGGTGTAACGTCATGATTGACAGCTGTGATTGACAGGTTCTCCGAGCGAAGTAGTCACTGAAGCACCAACGGACATTTTTTTCGGGATCTTCGGAGGACTGAGGAGATTGTATTTGCTTTATTTTAACAAGCCTCTTGTCGTACTGCAATCAATTTTTAAAAAAGTGTGCAGAATCCACTCTCCCTGAGTGCATTCTGCGAGAGTGAGGGCAGAGCGTTGATCTCGCGGCTTTACTTCCTGCTCACTACTGCGCAGGTCTGGTCCCGAAATCGCTACTGCGCAGACTCAAGTTCCAATATGTCAGCGCCATATCGGGACTCTGGCGGCTTCAGTTCTCACCAATGGAAGAGAGCGAAGGGGCGTCGTCCATATTTTTTTACAGTCTATGTTCCAAACCTGTATGACTGTCTGTCTTCTGTGAAACACAAAACAAGATGAGTTTTAGTGGACATTGATTTCATAATGTTATGTTATGTTATGTTCCAAAAGGATTATGCTTTTATGTTCCACAAGGTTAACATCTATTGATATATTATTCAATTTATAATAGTTATTTAATTTATAAGAGGAGATGCATTTGAGATTACTGGGGTCTTTTACTTAGTAGAAAAATCTGAGAAGAGTGAGATTTACTAGTAAGGTTAGATCCTCACAATGTCACACTAATTGGTTAAAAAGTCAATTATCGAAATGAAACAATCATCCAAGAGTGAGATTTACAAAGTCTCATTTGCTCTCTATTAAATCCTGTTTCTGTCTAGGAGAAATAATTGAGACATTAAAGCAGTGTTTCTCAACTGGTGGGTCGCGTAATGTGCAGTCAAAGAAGCAACAACAAGCATAATTCTAAGTTTTTCTGATGCAAGACTTTTATTTTGAAAGTGACACTGAAAGTGATGTGTCATGAAGGCCGAATAAGGTAACCCATACTCGGAATTTGGCCCTGTGCATTTAACCCATCAAAGTTAGTGCACACACTTTATGAGCAGTGAGTAGTGAACACACACACACACACACACCAGGATCAGGGCATGGGCAGCCATTTGCTGCGGTGCCCGGGAAGCGATTGGGGGTTAGATGCCTTTGCTCAAGTCACCTAGTCATGGGTATTGAGGGTGGATAAGATTCACTCCCCTGCCAGTATATTTCCCTGCCAGTATTTAGAATCGAACCTGCAACCTTCGGGTTACAGGTCTGACTCTCTAACCATTGAGTGCCTGAGAAAAACTTGCTGTTCCGATTCAGTATTTGCGGTCAGCTGAGATGTTGTCAGGCAATTTGTCAGTGTCATTATTCTAACGTTATTTTCGTAACATGTTTGTAACTCTCACCTCAGAAAAGCGAACTTTCCTGTCCTGGCAGCCATTATCCACCTTATTTTTCAGGTAAGCGAGGGCACAGCTATTTGTAATTTGAATGTGTCTGGCTTCCGGTGTCATTTTCTTCCAGTTATTTTTAGCTGTACAAAACAGCTCGTTATGCTGCTTGATATTGCTAACTGATATTTCTTAAAATACTATTTCAATGTGTTGTCTTAATTCTAAACACATTGCTTTGTAGTGCAAACAGTTTTACAGTTTACTGCACTTTTGTATTCTTCTCATTATTTCCCACTATAGCAGCTAATGAATTGGAAGGTTCGCACACTCACAGAAAACACCTTACTTTTGCGTTGAAAAATAAGATGGATAGCTACTGTGCTCCTACTCGTAGCTCACACTCATGCTCAAATGCAGCGGCACACACTGTATATCACTTTATTATAAATCAATCGCAAAAGAAATTATGAGCATGCAGTGTCGTAGTTATGTTGTCAATTGCTAAGTCATGAAATTATCAAAAAGTACCAATAAATTATGTAACTTGCACTTCGTGTGTAAGCTGGGAAGGATTTACAGGCAGGTGTGATGTTCATTCTATTCACCAGGAGCAGTTTCCATGTTTCATTAACAGTTCACGTTAGTATTGTGTATTTACCATGGTAGCTGTCGTTTCCGCAATACCAACATGCCACTATTTCACTTTGTGTTATTTTGTATATTTTTATATAGAATACTGGGGTGTTACTGTGGTGTCTCATACCAACTTACTAACTTTATTGTATTAAAGCTACAATATGCAAAAACATTTTTGCCACTAGAGGGCGCTACATCCAAACAACAACAACGGCGTAGCTTGATGACGATGTGAAGGAGCGTGGAATGATGGGAACTGTCGTTTTAAACTCCACTGTGGATGTAAATCAGTCAGACGGGAATCGAAAAATCATGTTCATGGATGAGGCTAAGTTCTATGTATATAATGACATGCTTTTTGTGGTTCAGCGCGGTCTGTAATGGGAAAGAGAAGAGACGAGCGGGATGCAAGTAGGTCAAGTGCAAATGACGAACACCTGTGTCTTATTGCTGTGATCCACGCGCTGGAGAGACCGCTTATAATCCGCGCTGGAACGAGAGAGAGACTGAAGAGAAAATTGGACGCAGAGAAAGAAAACCGGTGGATCCGAGCTCTCATTTTTGAACTCTTTTGTGCCGTCGCGGTTGCCACGGTGAATGCGCGTTGTGCACGACTTTTGTTTGTTTTGCTTTATTTTAATAAAGTACGAGTCCCAGTCACGCGACCCCTGTCTTCTTCCTTCCTGACTCTTGAACCTCATAACACTTTTATTTCATTAAAATGAATTAACCGCAAGAAAAAGTAAGGTTTAATACTAAATTGGTTATCATAGATGTTACTGTATGTCGAATTCATTGTTGTGATAACGCGGTGCAGTTTTACATGTTCTAAACAATTGTTGTAAAAGTACATTTCGAACATACTCACATCATTTGCCAAAATACTGATTAATCTTTATGTATAACACATGCTATATTTATTTACATGGCCATAAACACCAGACGTGATAAACTATGTCAATAAACTAAACACAAATATAAAGCAATAATACTTCCCTTACATAAACATAACTATTACCGAATGCTACAGTTGGAAAATATAAAATTAAGCATGCTTTGTCGACAGAACCAGCTGCAATCGGTAAAGAATAATTGTGTTCCATAACGACTGCACGAAACAAGCTAACGTTTGTTGCTTGATAGATGCTACAACTACAACTTCCGCATTTGTCCAGGACTCCGCGCAGTACGAGCGGAAACCAAGGGTAACGCGGATATGACGCCACTGACTGGCGACTCCCAGCTCCCCCCTGCTCTAACGCCCCGTTTCCTTGGTTAAAATCTTAATTTTCTCACGATTTAAAAATAGTTGGAAACATTTGGGATATTGTAAGTAATCAACTTAACAAAATATATAACACTGGCCTTGAGATTATGGAATATTTTAATGCAAAATTCTTGCATATTGCACCTTTAACAAAAACTAGTTTGGGACTGCTATTTAATAGCCTTACTTACTTTAAAGTGTTTATTCATCAGTATTAGTCATATTCTTACAACTGATGTGTATAAGGGATGTGTGTGCACATGTGTGTGTGATATTTTTGTGGAAAAAATTGGCTTGGTTTTTATTACAATTTTTATTAGCTAATTATATATAGGTCAAATTCCTAAAAAATTGGGTCGCAGCATAATGACCATGGGAATATGTGGATCCCATGGCCAAACCAGAACCACTGCATTAAAGAGATGTCATTTGTGACAATTCTTTCCTGCAGGTAATGAGAGAAATTCTGTGCTCGGTCTGTCCTTATACATCTTGTGAAGAATATCAGTATTCATGGGGCCTATTCATAGTGGATTATTCAGGTGCTCAAACAGAATGGAAAATAATGAGTGTCGCCTTTGTACGGCGTGACAAAAGTTTCAGCCTGTCAGTGAGCGTTAATCTCAGGGTTTCTCTTTATCTCGTCACCGGCTTCAGGTCTGCTGCAATATGGCGCTTCAGTGAGGAAGGTCAGGCAAATGACACGTGGAGGACATGTCTGATCATTTGTGGCATAATGGTACGCATGCCGGACTAGGCTAGTCTTCCTTGGGTAATGTACGAGGGGAGAGGTGAGTGAGATAAGGGCCGTCAGAGCCGGAGTCCACCTGCGGATTATCGCACGGCTGTCAGATGGATTGCCTAGGTTTGGCCCCTCCAGATGGCACAGATGGGTCTCATCATCTCTCCTCTTCTATACTCCAGGCACTCCTTAATATAGCAACAGCTCCCTGATCTTTCCCGGTCTCTACTGCCCATTTCAACTCATCCGCACCTGTAGCCCAGATCTGTACATCATTTCCTGTTTGCTCTTAATTACAGGCTCTAATTAGCAGCCCAAATACAAGTATATTCTCTTGCCAACGTGATTCTCAGCTCCAGAGGAATGGACCCTGCTAATTAGAGAAAATTTCCATCCTTCCTGTTATCCCAGAGAAATGGAACCACGGGAATAGAGGAGAAGAACGCAGCAGAGACAGAAAGAAAGAGCAGCACCACTGAGGGCTTTTGGGCTTTTTCTATTCTTATACAGCGACACAAGGGACTATTCGACTTTTACATGACTCGGATTTGCATAAGAGAGAAACTCCCTGAGAATTCGTTGAATACACAAACACATCAATCAAATCCAAACAATCTACATCAAGTCAACTCAAGCTCCGCTGTTTTAAACTCTGATGGGTTCGTAATGGTACGAACTTGCCTGGCAATGGGAGAGAGAGACAGAGCGCAGTTGGTGACCACTCTATATCAGATCAGTATTGTCATCTGCTGTCCTTCATGTTGGGAGAGCTTCAGGCGTGTGTGACCCACATAAGCAGTGATGTGCATAGAAGTGAATGCCATACACTTCACTGCAAAGAGACTTTCAGAGGAGAAACTCCTCACTGTGGCATTTGCTGTAACTTGGCATCTGTAGAGTGGCATCCTTTGTAGTTACACGCCTGGATGCGGAAAGTTGCAGTAAGTTTAACATAGTTGGAATTTATTTTGCATTGAAACGCTTGAGCGGTTGGCAAGTTTTAAAGTTTCAGTTTTTGGGGTTATTCCACAAAATGGGTACTATTTGTGACCTTAATGTCTACATTCATTGACTAACATAGCTATTGGCAACTTCAAAGTTAGACATTTTTCCAAAAATGCTTTTTTAAATGTTTTTAAATGAAGTCTCCATTGCCCACCAAGGCTGCATTTATTTGATCAAAAATACTGTAAAAAATAATAATATTGTGACATTTTTATATACCACCTAGGGCTGGGGGGTATATTGAGTTTGTCCTATATATTTTTATAAACGATATAAGATGAGGCAAGACTGTTTATATCAATATACAGTGGTTTGATATGAGCGCATCTGAAAAATAGCGGAAGGCACAGAGTGAGCTGCTTTGAGGAAAGGCTTTAATCCAATTTGTCCTAAACATGAGACATGCTCTATATTAAGGGCTTCAAAATAACTCGAATAACGTGAATAGTTTACTCTAATGCTCTGACAGATACTTGTGCTGTTTAATGTGTGAGATGCGTTTTCCTCAGTGTGTAACTTACATTTCACAGGTATATTCTTCATCTGTAAATGTTAGAAAGTCATGCAAATATTTCCTTTTTGAGTCTCCACTAAACTTCACAGATTCGCATGCGCCCCAAGCAGACGGAACACAATAATTCTGACTAAAATATAGATTTTTACTAAAATATTTGTTTTAAACCACATTTGTAATTACAATGTTAGAATGTAATGATTATTAGAATGTAATAATTTTAACAATTTTTTGCACATAATCAAAAGCATAGCCTACATGGTTAAATTCACTATATTTGTTTTCATAGCCTTCGATATGACCATTGTTTGTAGAACAACACTGGGCAGGATATGAAATATATATATTTTTTTTTTAAATAAATACAGAAGCTTTTTTTAAATCCAAATAGAAAAAAGTAGAAAATTTCGAGATATATACTTTATCTCTATTAATCCATATCGCCCAGCCCTAATATCATCTGCATATATGCTAGACATGCAAATTTTGGTTCATGTATTTTTAACTTTCATTTTGTCTTTACTCTTTCTCTACATATGTATTATTACATTACATTAATCTTGATGTAATTTATCTTGACATTATTGGTTTTCACACTGTGCTTAACCCCAGGTTATCGCCGTTTTAAACACCGCTGTTAACCCCGGGTAAAGGAACGTTTCACACTTGTAATTTAGAAAGCAGGGTTAGCACCGCTTTTTCTTTGTGATATTGAAACCCTGCTCTGGAGGAGAGTTAGCACCGCTTTTGCAGTGTTAACCCCGCATTGTGGTGTCAAATGTGTACTTCTTACCTTTAAATTCCGAAATGTCCATTCAGTATAAACTCGATAGTACAGTCGGAAATACAAGGATGCACAATGCTAGAGCTTTTATGTAAACAGGTCGCATGCTGCGTTCATCCAATCAATGACATTGACACCGCAAATACGCAAATAAGAACGTTAACCCAGTGTGAAACCGGAAGCAAGATAACCCAGGATTCCGTTTACCCGGGGTTTAGAATGACTCAGGATTAACTATTTCAAGTGTGAAAATCTCTAATGTATTATCGAAAGACTTGAAAAAAGGTACCAGTTTCATAGAATGACCCTTGACCTGGTATCTGTCTGGTACAGTATTTATTTGTTAATCAGACATTTACTCTGTACCAGAGAGCGGTTATGTGTGTCAGATACAGAAAGAGAGGTCGTGTTTGAGAAAAAAACAAAGCCAGTCCTCTCATTAACTTTAAGGCAACAGAGATGATTAAAAAATCTCTGCTGGACACATTGCTACTGAAAGAGCTGAGCACATGGACATCAATCCTCTTTCCTTCCCTCATTCTGTCCCTTAATCTTATCCCTCACTTTTCTCTTCTTTCATGTTTGTTTGTTTATGGGCTTTTGGCCAGTGGTGAGGAATCAGGACGACACAGATCATATTCAAACCCTTGTTCCTGTGAGCTCACTACACCACGGCTCTGACTGTTCATTTCTTTCCTTTGTTTCTCTCACTCAGATCTCATAAGGTGATTCATATCACCTGCAAATAACGCTTGTTTATTTATGAGGTGTCACCTCAATTATTCAGAATTTTTTATTGCTGTAAACAGGAAATCAGATTCAGCACAGCACAGGACAGGAAGGCAGGAGAGCAGGAGCTCTTTTTTCAAACTCAGACATAGCTGGAGGGGGTTTTCTGCTAATTCTCTGTTAATGTGACACAGCATGTATCTCCAGATTAATTAACCATCCGCCTGCCCTCATAGTGCTGATACAGTGACTGTATCAGTGTGTCTCTCAGGCCATGCACACTCACTGAAGCTAAACAGTTGTCACTCCTGTTCTGAATCCTAAATCCCACTCTACACACAGATTTCACTTGTTTACTAGAGTGAAAATGCATTCTAGATACAAATTTACACCAAAGGTTCAGGTAATGACAACTGTATTTATGTTAATCCACATGGCGTAAAAGCGACTGTTTTTAATGCAGCAACACTATTTTGAGCCCTGACAGCTTGTCTGAGGTGCCGTGCTAGAAAATGACAAAAACGTACAAGAAATGAAAGGTATGAGCCTTGATTCAGTGACAAATTTTGATACCTATTTCTTGGCACCGTAGTTCCTCCCACCAACATTTTTGTCTAAAAAGGCACCATTTATTGCAAATAAATGAATTTTCTTCTCTTTTTGTCTGCTACTAGTCTGTTAAATTAGTGTTATATTATAGCAAAAGAAAGTACTGACATACCTTAATATTGATATTTTAATATCTGTACAAATTTAAACTTGGGCGTACTGTCCCTTTAAGGTCTTTTTTGTATTTCGGGACAAAAAAATGGGCTTCCCGTTTTCCCTGTTCATTCTATGGCATATGGGGCCGGGAGTGCTGGGATAATTGACTTAATTTCTCTTTATTTTGAACCTGTCTGTTGTGCTCTGTGTAAAAAACAGCAAACATTTTAATCAACACTGACCCCGAATGACACAGCGGCTGCACATTTACACGCCAACGTCTGCATCTGACTGACAGTCATGTTTATGCAAGGGATTACATGCGTAGGGTAGACGGTCGGGCCCAGTGCCAACGCAAATTGGATTATGGCGAGCAATATTCTGGAAACATTTTATTATCCAAGGGCTTTTAGTGTAATGTGATTACTTTGTAATGCACTTTTGTTTTATGGACTGCTTCAGCACATTGCAGCTCCAGCTTTATTAAGCGTGAATTTATTCTGTAGTACACATCATCAGGTTGTCACCTGTTGCCTTCACAGCACTCAGGGGCCTTCAAGCGTGTTTTTAGCAGTGCTTATTTAAATTCAGTCCTCATCGTTCACTGTGGCCGAATTTAAATTGCTGGGTACTGTTGTGCTTTTTGTTCAACTTTCCTGATGGTAAACCTCAGACAGTGGCATTAATTTGTGCTGAGAGTTTGACGTGTCTTTTTGCCGTAAAGAGTTTGAGGTGTCTAGATTGAGGGCGACGTGTGCGAGGCCTCATTAACCTATCGTCACGTCTGCGTCTAGGCAGGGTCACTCATCGGGTCACATTCATTTGCTTGCATCTGATTAAAGACACTTTCATTACCTGAGAGGAGCACAAGGGCACATCCCAGCTGATCCCAGATCAGCCACAATGGCACAGTTTCACGACGACGCTAGCTAGTTGAATAGTTCTGATTTTTTCATTCAGCATGATTGTAATTATTCCTCAGATGCACACTTTTTTACTCTGCTCCGTGTCACGACTTCCACCCACGCTGCCATATTGGATATTGGCTCATGCAGTTGTTGCATGTATTGTCTAAAGTGGAAGACGGGCAGAACTAGAAGTAATGGGCGGCTATGGCTTTCTATTAGTGACAGGTGAGGATATGCATGCTGGCTTCAGCAGACAGGAGATTGCCCGTGGTGCAATTACCATGCAGCTTGGCAGACAGACAAGCCAACACCATTATGAGTGCAGTCAGTGTGGCAGAATGTGTCACCCCACTGCCATCTCTGCACAGCTGAAAACACGTCAATCTGTCCTTCTGCTTTTATGTATTGTCGAAACTTTTCCACATTCGTCAAACATTCCTATCCCTATTAAATCACTTACCAAACACAGTTTTGCTTCTGATTGGATGAGTCATGTTTGAAACCATGGGGGAGTCACTTTTATATCCAAGGAATTTTTTATTGCAGGAATTAAGGGGTACTTTGCTGCTGGCAAAACTGACTTATGCGTATGCCTATGCAGTAAAAAGGCAGATTTCTTTTTTTTTATCAGTGCTACCTGACTGAAACAAAAGAAAAAAGGCTGTTGTCTTTCCTTTTGCCGAATAGGAAAGAAAACTTCAATACCCATAATGCACTGGGCATGTTGCCATCCAAGGCCACTCCCACCAGTCTGCTATGGATAGAGTCAAATATCACCTTGCTTTAGCAGGAAATACTTCTTAGCAAACTTTTAGTCATAATGGTGTTGACTTGTATTGTTGACTACGAACACTGTGTTTTATGCCGTTCTTTCTGTTCATCCGGTGGACTTTTGCTGACAAATAAATATGAATTTCTCAGTCCAGGTAACACAGAGAACAAGTAAACATATATATACTACTGACATTGTAACAAAACAAAGTGGGTTGAAAATTGAATTTTTTAAAATATAATTCTATAAAAATTATAACTAAACTTTTTTTTTCTGAACAGTTCCATTTCCATTTTATTTTAAGCTTTATTTCAAGGAAAAAAATTAACAGTAACAACTCTGGATGCTAGCTATTCAATAGCCATAGCAAGACTGAGGAGTCAGCCTTTTTATTCCAAAAAGGTTAGACATGTAATTTCCATCACTGTCATTTCCATCCCTGAATAATATTAAACACAATATTTAAAGTCTGTGTGAACCGGAAGTTGCAAACGACTTTTCTCCAGTGTTGTGACGTATTTCCCAGTGAAAAGGAATATTGAACAGAGGGCAGGGTTTTACTCTAGCGCTCCTCCTCTCCATCTCTGCTCATAGCAGACTAACGGTTTGAGGGGTGTGGTTAAGCGTTTCCCAAACCAAGCCGTCAAACCTACATCATCAGCCATTCCAGACCGGAAGTAACTTTTCAGACTTTGATTAAAGATTACGACGACAAACAATTTTTTTCTGTGTATTAAATTCCACGAATGAATTTTTCACCACAAGACTAGTAATATGTGCTAACAAAGTAAATAGGGTCAATCTTGATTTCAGTTGGACTATAATTTGAGATGAGGTGGAAATGACACCATGGTGGGAATATTCATGACTTCCAAAAATAATCGAATTCTCCTGTGCATGTGTATGTCCACTGTTTTCTACAAATCCAGAGGAAAAAAATATCCATTAAGTTAAAGTTCAAAAAGTTCATTTGATTTCATTGGTTCTTTAACCATGTCTCTGCTCTCTTTCTTCTCTTATAACATTAAGGTGATGAACGTGAGCCTGGCTGAGGGTGACGTGGTCAGATTCGAAGACCTGGGCGGCAGGGAACCTTCGATGCTGGCCAACGAGTCCATCTTGCTTAAAGGTCTGGTGGTACGCAGCTGGAGCAACCAAATATCCATCCACTTCCGTAGCCGGCAGCCGCAGTTCAGCTCCTTGCTGCTGCGTTACCAAGGTGAGATGTCCTACGTCAACCTCTAAACATCTGCTTCATCTACTTGCTGCTAATTGCACTTGTGCCAGTGTCTCCGGCTGGCATGGATCCAGTGCTCTAGACAAACCTGTTTGTGAGTGTACACTTACTGATTAGATTGGCACGAACGATTAGGACTCTGGGAGTAGGGAGCTCTCAATCATTCCTTTCTATTAGGAGAGACTCTCTGTGCACTGAAGGGGAAACACTCCTTGTTATCTCATGTCAACATAATATGCTCATGTTAGCCTGAAAATGACAGCTGCTGTCAATAGGCTGCATAATTACATCGGAGAATGACTTGGATAATTCTCTGCTAATAGTCTTATAACAGAGTCATCAAGTGGAGATCGGCACAACAGAAAAGGTTACGGAGCGCTGATGCGCCCTGGCCCAGCGCTGCGCCACTCTCTCGTTCGTTATGCGGGACGATAAAATGACAAATGACCGTTACAGGAAAATTCTTTTGTTTCTGTGAGCTAATGAACTGTGGCGGGTTTGCAGTGGCGTAATATCATTTTTTGCACATCCTTAATATGCCTTTTGAATAAGAAAGTCGTTTACACTCCACCCCCTCTTTCTCTCTGTCTTTATGAGTGTGTGGGGGGTAATCAGTGGTGTTCAGCTTTCATAGAAAAGAAGCTACATTCCCCCTGTTAGACACATTGGAATCAACCGCAGGAGCCAGACAGCACATATTTCATAAAGGCTCTCTGTTTCTTTACAAAACTTCCAATTACTTGGTTCCGAAGGCCCTGCTTCCCCTGATTCCGGTTCAATTTAATGTTCCCCAGCTGCTATGCTGGATGGATGTGCACACGCAAGAGCAGCTAATTTTGCCACTGGGTTTACACTTGCCTTGGCATTGATGTAATGGCAAACAAGGAAAGACAAGAACCAAGCATGGATTGAGATCTAGCGTAAAAACATGACTGTAGTGTTGAGTCGAGTGTGGACAAAAATTATGTCGATTATTTATTCAACCTGATGTCGTTCCGAACCTAAATTACTTACTTTCTTCTGTAGAACATAAAAGGAGAAGTTTAGCAGAATATTCACACTGTTCTTTATCAGATAATGTAGATCAGGTGCTGTCAAGCTGCACAATTGAATTTTCTTATTTTTAGTTTTTCATCTAATATTTGTTATTTTATTTTAACTTTATTTGAATTACTAAAATTAGTTTTTTTTTTAGTTAACAATAACACTGCAAGTTAAATTGCAGTGCAAAATATATGCATATTCAAATGGCATGAATATATGGCATTTTAAATGTAAAATGACACTTAGTAATATTTTCATAATATTTAACATATTAATATTATCATATTACTATGTATTGATAATAATTAATTATTTTATTCATGATAATAATTATAATAATGCCTAAAACTTTCGTCTGTTCTTCACGCAAATCTATGATTTCGGTCGGATTTGTCCGAAATCAAATAAAATAACTTTTATTTTTAAAAATAATAATTAAAAAAGTCAGTACATTTTGTTGGACGCTTTTATTCAGTCTACAAAAGGTAGTGGACAAACACATATATTTAAATTAAATAGTCTTAAGCAACTGATGCGCTGTAATAGGCGGTCTCATTTTCTTTTCAAAAACATGGTGCATCTCTATAATTTGAGATTAAAATGTCTCTATCAATGTTAAAACCAAACCTAAAGCCTTGTACTGCAACTACTGAGATTATAGAGAAAATGATCCTCATTGAGCTACAATACAAAATGAAGAAGGTCCTCTTTATGTTCTGAAATCAGTGAGGTTAGACGCTGTTTCTGTTTGCATTATTGCACTTGCTATAATTTTTCCTGGTTTCCTTTTACTTCACAAACTCACCAGACAATTGAATGGAATAACATTTCTGGATGTTCTTTTTTTTCCAATATCAGTTTTTAACATGGTCATGTCAGGGATGTCTACAAAGAAAATTGTCTGTGTTTCAACATGGATGAGCATTCTTTGATCGCCTCAACTCTTTTCCAAGGCTTTGTGGTGTGAGCATTAGAGTGTGAACGCATCAAAATCTTTTTACATTGAACTTTGATCTCTTGTCATGTGTCTAAAGCAAGTAGTTTTCTGCTATACCATACACGCAGATCTAACACACCTGTCCTGTCCCGACGTTCAGCAGGCCGTACAGTTTGACGAATGACAGATTCTCTAAATGGGAACCTCCATCAAAGATGCGCACATTAAAGATTTAGACCTCTAAATAATTCAGATCACAATGAAAGGACCCTCGCTGCACCCCTTTGCGTCTGGATAAAGGTTAAACACAAACAAGGCAGGGCTGATGGAGTGAAGTTTGAAATGAAGGCTGTTGGGGTCTGAATGGCCTTTCTACAGGTAATCGCCCCCTTTGCCGCACCGCTCTCGCCCCACCACTTAAATGTCAGAAGCTTGAGAGGTTGTCACTCTCATACGGCACTGCAGGGGAAGCAGGTGTGCATATGCAAGTGTTTTGGGTAAACTATTTTGTGAATGCTTTAGACGAGGTATTATGAGCTGAGGATTGGAGTCCTGCCCCAGTATGAGCTCAGTTGTGTAGTTGAGCCGTGATAAAGTCGGCTGATCTGGGCTGAGCCTAGCAGTGCATGGCGGGTTGCAGTGTGCAGTGATGACTGAGGAAGCTGCTGTAATATCCTCCACCCTGCCGCTCGCCCCTCCCAGAGGAGATTAACCCTGCAGGGCGAGGGATCACCAGCTGAGATACACGCTCTCACCCACTGACACACATCCTCAGCCAAAGCAGGGCTCCACTTCTCACTTTTTTCGTCTGCTACTTTCTTTGCACTTTCATGAGAGCAAAAGTCGCATTCACCAAGCACCACATGGAAGCAAAACTAGACTTTTGTGAGTAAATAAAAGAGTTATTATATGTATATACACTTTATAACACTTTGTAACACTTTATTTTGATAAAGTCCCTTTTTAACATTCGGTTTACTATAAGTAAGTTTACAACTACAGTTTTCAACTAATTCTTATTAGAGTATTAGTAGACTGTCTGCTTAATATCTGCTAACTCTTTATTGTGATGCTTCCCAACAGACATTCTACTGACTGTTAGTAACTTTTCAACTAAATGTCAACTTATTCAAACTCTAACCCTACCTATCTACTAATAATACTCTAATGAGAGTTAGTAGACATGTAGGTGTTACTTATATGTTACTTATAGTCAACAGAAAGTGTTAAAGGGACCATCAAAATAAAGTGAAACTATGTTTTGTGAGGTTTCTGTAAATTTCATTATCTGTTGTTGTTGTTTTTTTTTTCGTGAGACATTTTTTTTCCTTTTGTATTACTAATGGCGTGTTCACACCAAACGCGAAATTTAATTATTTGCACGAGTAGATTACATACAAAGTCAATGCAAAGACGCGAATAGACGCGAATTCGCGCCGGGCGTCGCGAATGACGCGAATTGGGCGACGCGTTTGCCGCGAAAGCTCGATAATCGCCTCAATCGCGTCTTTCGCGCAAGTTGAAAAATTTCAACTCGAGCGGAAAATTCGCGTGAAGACGGTGAAATTCACCGAGTTGAGTGCGCCTCTGGATGGTGCTGTGAACCCAGACACGCCGACATTTGGCTTTCCTCCGTATTTGGGACTTCCACAACTACAGAGCAGAATATAATTTATTTCAGACATGACGGAAAAATGATGGCAGAAAGAAATTGTGGTGTTGTTGTTGATGATGATGACACACTCCTTTTCGCGGGATGTTTTTATTCGCGAGTGACGCGAAAAACAAGAAAAACATCCAGCGAGTAATCTACAGCGAGTAACGCGATGCGAATATACACTTCGCGTTTGGTGTGAACACACCATAACTCCAGGACTTAAATTATAGAGAACCTTCCTCCTTTAGAGACAAATACGCTACCATTCAAAAGGGTTTATAAGACTTTTTTTAAAAACATTAAGGCTTCATTTGATCAAAAATACTGTAAAAACAAGACAAAGACAAAGATGAATTTTCAGCAGCCATTATTCTAGCCTTCAGTGTCACATTATCCTTCAGAAATCAGTCTAATATGCTGATTTGGTGTTCAAAAAATAGGTTTTATAGTTTCTACGTCTAGTTCACATCTAGTAGAAGTTAAAGAGGCAATCTTCAGCCAGCCGGTGGTAATGTCACAGCAGTATTCGGTTAATATCTTTCAAACCCATCAGGAGCTCTGTACTCTCAAGATGGTCAAAGTTTACTATTTGCTGCTTGACCGTAAAGTCTAAATCAAGCCATTTTATGATACAATCTTAAACGCTGTGTAAGTCGTCCTTTGACCTTATTTGTCTGCAAGGTCTTCATGGAGGTACTGTAAGTGCTGTCATGCACTGACAGACCAGATTTCTGTGATAGATGGGAATGTGGTAGTTTTATGTGTCTAGACATGCCCTGCCTTGACTCATTCATGCACTTCTCTTTCCTTCCGACCCTGCCCATCTGTGCGGCATTGGACCGAGGCCCTGAATCCCAAATGATCTGGAGCTTGCCACATCCAGATTTTATTTCAGTTCCGCCCTTGCGTTTTATATAGCGTAAGATGAAAGTAGAACCATTTTTAACTGATCTCGGGGTGAGCTTGACTGTGTGACAGGTGAGTCGGAATAGCTGTAAAGCGAAATTAAACAATTCAAGCTATTCTATGAATAAACGGTGTCGTTGATCATTTAATTGCCTGAATTTTTCTTTTCTTGAAGAAGATGACGCCTTGATGTTTCATTCCGTTTGATCCCTAGGTTCACCTTGTCTGGTGTGAAAAAAGTGAAACATTTTCGTTAGACAGGCGTTCAAGACGAGACAGATCTGATTATAGATGGACACGCTGTCTCTGAGAGAATGGCTAATTAATTTCTGCGTAATGAGCTGCCTCTTTTGAGAGGTTGACAGGCTAATGAATCCTGCCCTCTCATCACAGAGTTACGCCTTGGAGTCATCTAAAAAATGATCTGGACCTGCACAGGAAGAAGAATCGTGTCAGGTCATTTCAAAGCACGCCTTTAAGAATGAACAATGCTGCAGGTGGCCGAGGGCATGGAGATTGATAGATGAAAATAGAGCCATTCATGAAATAAGAAAAAGAGTAAAGGAGATTTTGCAGTGAAAAGGCTTCACAATTAACCATCAAGCACTCTCCTTCCTCCGCTACTCTGTGGGAAATTGCTTTAACATTTAAAGAGTCGGTGGGTTGACAGAAAGAGATGGTACCATGCTGGGTCCCATAGAATTGCGAGTTTTCTCAGAAATTGAGCGTTAGTCACGAGCTGTAATTCTTTTCTTTCTCAGTTTTATAAGCACCGTTATCCCTTCAACTTTATTTGACCTGCCATTCTGTACACACTACAGTATGTCACCCAATTAGGGAGTCGTGTCATGCGTCCATGTCTGATTTGTAAGGCTGAAACCTCCACGTCTTGGCGCAAACATTGCCCTTCTCAGTGATAAACGTCTGGATGGATCAGTGTCTTCGACGGCTGCGTTAAAAGACAGGCAAAGTTTCCTTAAAAGAGCTTTGACATTTAGTGGTGTCAGAGCGTTCGGCGGCTGAGGTGTCAGATCAGCTTAAGCAGATGTGCAGCTCAGGCTGTATTTCACCTTTATGCCAGGTTCACTTCTGCCTGAGGCGGTCTCATTTCTGCAACATTAATTTTCGTGCTCCCCTGTCGTGTATGACGGCCAATAATAAAAGGCCAAACTGCCCCTGTGCTCAAGTCTACGGCAGATTTATGGAGGTCTTGGTTTTTTGTTATAATAAATTATTTTGTACACTCTGCACTTATCAGAGAGTACATAATCAGTATGTTTTAACTCCAAGTCAGCATAACTTGGCATTTACATTCTATTTTACATAGATGATCTGCCTTCTGAGTGAAACAGGATATTTAATGAGTAAAAAAATTAAAAAAAAGAATCCATTAGGAGCTGATTGGATTGTAGAAAGTGACTATTACATAACTGAATGGAGAGTAATGGTTGATTGTGAGGGGTTGAAAACTAAAGAGCGGTTCACACTAACAGTGATTTACAGCAATAAAGCTATACTATTCCAGTGTAGTTTTTATGTGTATCTTATTTCTTTACTAAATTCTTTACTAAATTTCTTTACTAAATATTTTTTTTTCATATAATTTAATCAAAATGTCTTAATAAATGTTTAGATATAATTTAATACGTATTAAATATTTATATATGTTTTTTTTTTGTGTGTGTGGACATTTTAGTTGCATCTTGGTGTTTTTAATCAACATTTTTAAGCCATTAATTTATTGAAACATGTTATATATATTATATATATATATTATATATTATTTAAAATATATTTTGCACATTTTGGAAATTGTCATATATAAAAACAAATATATTATAAAAAAATATAATATTTTATATTATATTGTCATTTAATTTATATTAACTTAATTTTATCAGCATCTTGGTGGTTTTAACTGACTTTTTTAAGTGATATCCCAAAATTAGCATAAAATGTGTGGAAGGAAACCTAGTTAGTGTGAATGGCACTTAAAAACATCTGGTGATGTTAGATGGAAAAAGATGAAAAAGTTGATTCAGAAATCATTTCTGATAACATTACAATCAGTTTTAAAACCATTACAAAGACAAACATTTTCAGTGCAATTTCATGCATCGATGAATCATGCTTATTAAGACCAGGAAGGTATATCATGCTGCTAGGAACAATTTTCACATGCACAGCTTTCTTTGGCAGACATTTTGGAAGCTGATCAATAGAATTACAGTATTAATGGGTCTGACTTCCGCTGACTAACACCCCATCCACTTGATGATGATTGTGATGATAACGGCCTTGCGCGAACCCTTTTTTGGCAGCTGTTCGCTAAGACATAGCTAATAGCTGTTTCAAACGGCATGCTATTCAGGCACCGCGGCGGTAACATTCAGGCTGTTCTCCACTGGTAGTGATGCTAAAGGAGCACAGAGAGAGAAATCTAGTGTGTGTAGGTGTGTGAAAAGTGTGTTGACAACTCACTCCTTACTGCCGCACAGTTAGCATAGTTTAAGATCTACCATCCATTTATTCATAAGCCCTCCTCCTCAGCTAGGAGGTACAGCCTGTGATGTTCCAGGTAACAGTGCACTTTTAAAAAGGAGGAATCCCACTTCACACCTCTAGAGGATCCAGTCCTGTGTCTGATCCAGCAAATACAGCATCATGAGACTAGGCTAACCACATAGAAGGTAAAATGAAGGTAAATTTGTTGATAAAGTAATCACTGGTGACTTGTGTATCCATTGGTGCACATGTCAAGTACACGGGTGCTTAGCAATACAACAAGACAAAAATCCTGTGATCTGGCTACTTAAGCTCAATAGAAAGCATCTGACCAGCCTTCAGCTTTTATGTTTGTTTGAAGCACAAATGAGGTCCTCTCTCCAAGGCTGCTGGCTGTTCTCCGGTTCGGTCGCAACCCAGAGTCTGTCAGACATAACATACAAATATGAGACTTTGACCCAGCTGAAGGGAAGGCGGTTATATATCGGAAGGCCCCGATATACTCACAGCAAAGTTTTAAGGGGGTCTCAAATTTTGTCAAAAATTATAATAAAAAAAAGTCATTTTTTAAAAAAATATTTTATTTTATTGTCTCCAGTGTTCATTTCGTTAACGAAAACTATGACGAAAAATGTACGTTGACGAACCGACGACACCCACGTCATTAAACGATAACTGTAACTATATCAACACATGCAATATCATTGACGAAAAAAGACGAGAATGAAATGTGTTTAAAAAAATAAAAACTTGACCAAAACCAATTATTTTTGTCGAATAAAGGAGGAGACACATTATAGACTGTTTTTACGAGCGTTCATGCTTACAGTTGCCAGATTTCAATAATTAAAAACCCCAGTCAGAGCTTTTCTGTTAAATGATCACGTTTTCTACCCGGTCTTTTCAATATTATCTGGCAACCATGCACGCAGGCTTTCTACACTGCTGAAGATGCGCGGATGATCTAAAAACACAGACAAGTAAGCTGGAGTTCCGCGATCTTCATTTGAGATTTTCTACTTAAATTAAAGTGTCATTCAGCCGGTCTGTGTTCTGTCACGAGCCGCTTGCGCTGTTTGTGCAACTAAATCTGCGAACAAAATGCAGGCTGTTATTGTCACACCACGATCGGTCAAACTGCAGGCTCTCATTTGCAAGTGAACTGATTGCGTGCCAGTCTCCGATAGGCTATACCTGACATTTATTCAGTTGATTGCTCTTGTATGTGCGCCAGATTGGTGCCAATTATTGTCATGTCTGCATTGTAATGCACAACTTAGCCTCTCCTTGTTATAAAACAATGTGCATCCAACTTTAGCCAATGCAACCTCCTATGTCAGTGTTGCTTTACGAATACTATAGCATATCGGATTATCAAAAATTGTTAAGTGTGTGCGTGTGTGTGTGCTGTCATGTTGGTATAGACTGATTGTCTTGGCTTGCATTCATGAAATATTGTAATGTTATAGGCCTACTGCATATTGAGAAAATTTAGATTGGTATTGCGCAACAACCGGGAGATGGGGACGCCCCCGAATATTGACGGGTATTTTGCACACTGTGCTGCACGCTTTCCTCTCAATAACAAAATAAACACACAACAAAATGTAAAAAAAAAAAAAAAAAAAATTAAAACAGCAAGCATTTTTAAGCATTTTTTTAAGAAAGCATAAGAAAATCATCCGATCATAGCAAAGTGGATATGTTTGCGCGAGCTCTGAAATTTTACGCTCTGGTAAAGTCACAACACATTTATTTATATAGCACTTTACACAATAGATTGCTTAAATGCAAGCAGCTTTACAGTATTAAACATGAAAAACAGTCAGTGTCTCATTTAATCAGAAGTACAACTTAATTTTCTACTATAAAGCGGCTATCCAGTGTTCATGTTTTTACTTGCAGATGTCTGACCTCAACGGACTGAATAGAAGAAAAGATTTCCATGTAAAAGATAGAGAGCCTCAGCGCACACCTACCATTGCGTAATCGCCACGGACCAATGGTAGTACGAAGGTGTTTACTTGCTGGAGCTTTGGCATGCTGTTTCAAACTCTCAGAACTCCAAACAAACTGATTTTGTTCAAAATTGTCACATCAGTTCATTCTTTGATTTCACTTGAAGTATATCGGGGTCTTTACACAAGCTATCTTGGCTCAGCTCATGAAGATCAGCCGAGCAAAGAAGAAGAATAAAAAGAGATTGTAATTAGCCCCTTTGGCAGAGTGTGTCCTTGTCTCTGTCCATGACAGCAGCTGATAATAAGGTTGGCATGCCTTTTCAGGTTAGTTAATATCTGAAAAGTAGCCCATTTTAAAAGGCGTTTAAGTTGAAATGACATGCTGACCACATCTGGCCAGTCAGTTCAGTGGCCAAAGCTCTCAATATTCATATGTCCTCGAAAGTCAGGGAGCATTCAGGGACTTGTTCTTCATCAATGTTCAATGAGCTTACACAAGAAAACCTACCATCACACAAGACACCCCTCTACAATCAAATCTGAAGGACTCTCAAGCCTGAAGAGTGATCTAATAAAAAGGATCTGAATGTAACAAAGCGAGCATGAGAAGTGTGCTACACTCTGTGCTATATTAGACCGAAATGAGAAATAACACAGGCTGAATCCTCATAGCCAATTAGCAGAGAAGTGTCACACACTGCCAACGTCTCAAAGAACAGAACGTCTCGGTTACGTATGTAACCCTCGTTCCCTGAAGGAGGGAACAGAGATGTAGTCGACGTGTCGACTGATTGGAATCAGGCTAGGGAGCCTGTCATCTTCGAGTATTGTAAAAACGAGCCAATGGACATTGCCATGCGTGAATCGCATCACACGCCCTGCCCCGCAGCGCGGGTATAAATACGGAAGTGGATGCACGGACCAGTTGTTTTTCGCTGAGGAGCCGAGTGGAACCCGGTCAGCAGTGGTACAGCAATAGTGGCTAGGGGACTACGTCTCCGTTTTCTCCTTCAGGGAACGAGGGTTACATACGTAACCGAGACGTTCCCTTTCAGTCGGGCACGTTCGAGGTAGTCGACGTGTCGACTGATTGGGATCATACTAAGTCGCCACTAGTGCTGCCACCTTCCAGTGCCTAGACAAAAGCCTCCAGATCTTCTGCACTTGCGAATATGACAGGGCTTAGGCCAGGAAAGTCACTGCTGTTCCACAGGACCACTGAGAAAGCCTACCTTTCGTTGGAAGGTCTACGCTGCGGAAGCCACATCCTGCCCAAAGGAGGTAACATTTGGAGAACACATAAGAACTGAGCGAACTTAGCGGGCAGTACAACATATGGCATGTCATTGAGGTGGCTCCAGCTAATAACAGGGGGGAGACGCTACCGGTCAGTGACGGCAGAGCAGACTCTGCCAAAGGAAGACACAGGCTCGCCACAGGGAGTCAACCCGTGGAAGAATACACATATGGGATCACCGTAGGGATCACAATATATGGACCACACCTAACACAAGTTACACAAGCATACAAGTGATAGGTCTAGTATCGGACGCACCGGCACGTCTAACACCGACGGGGTGAGGAGGAACTCATCGGGGTTCGGAAGAGGGAACTCAATTGGAGCAAAAGGCGCATTTATCCAGTCCATAGGAGTGCAGCAAGCCAACACTACAAACCGGGCTAAGGTGAAGCTGGCTTCGTGAGAAGGGAGCCCATGGAAGAAACCAGCTCGACACATAGGCTAATTTCTTAGTGAATGTGCTGGTGTCGCCCAGCCCACAACTCTTAATCTGTCAGTGAGTCACTCGTGTCAACACCCAGGAAGAAGCTACACTCTCTTTATGGAGGAGCTCACTACCCAAGTGGGCACGGTGCACCTTGGAATTTACCAAGATGATGGCCATACTAATTTATGTTAGTAGGCCAACCTCCGCATGGAAACCGCCTTCCCTTCAGCTGGTTTCCGCAACAGACAAGAGCTGGAGAGGTCCTGAGACTTTGCATTCTGTCCTATATAACCGCACTAACGGGATGAACAGAGAAAAGTCAGGGCTGGGTCTGCATCCTCCGGGGCTGCGCTTGCAGGCTCACCACCTGGTCCCGTTTTAAGGGAGAGGTAGGAACCTTGAGCACAATCCAGGCCGGGGTCTCAATTAATGAGAGTTAACCGGCCCGAAACCAAGCACGATTCGCTGACCGAAAATGTGTGCAGGTCCCCTACCTTCTCGATAGAGAAAGCAAGTAGGAGAACTGTTTCTTTAAAAACAGATTTTAAACTCAACTACCTGTAGTACTCATCTACAGAAGGTATAGGTCCCAAGAAGGTATAGAGGGGGCTCTCCTTGCACCACTCGGGAACCTGACAATCAAGTCTTACTTCTTATATCTCAACTGCATCCTGATGTGCTTTAAGGGCAACATCATTTTGAGGGTGGAGCGGAACAGCCACACTCCGAACCATCTTCTGCAGGAAGGAAGCACAGAAGTGATCGAACACTCTCTGGGGTCTTCCCGTGAGAAGAACACCAACAATGAACAGGTTCTACTTCAGATCATAAGCAAGCCTCTTTTCTTTAGAGGGAGCTCTCGCAAAAGTAAAAGTATCTAAGCTCTTTCAGAGGTAGATAGCTGAACCACCACAACAGAACCTGGATTTCCCCAGCCCGGTGCGGGTGCCAGCAGTGCCCCATCCCTGAGAAATGTTAGAGGAAGAGTCAGGAAGGCTGTCTAGGGAACGAGGTCCTAGTTGGGCCATTACGGGGCAACTAAAGAACCTGCTCCTCTGACCTGACTTAGCACAGTGATGTGCAAGAAGGCTCACTGTTGTTTTTATTAACGCACTTTGCGTAGACCCTGGCGTCAGCTGTGAGCCAGTGTCTCCATGTTTAAGGGAGTAAACAACAAGCAAGGGAACAAATCAGAGCGGCAACAGATGTAACTGTGCGGCCCAGAAGATATCCGGACAGCTGGAACGCCTGGGGATGAAGTCTCCACTCTCTTCGGCAACAGGCTGTTGTAAGGCCACCTGGGAGGCACGATTGAGCAGGCCGGAATTTTAGAGTGAGGGAAGCGATCTCAGAAGCTTCTGACCCCATAGGAGGAGGTGGCGGGCGAGTTGTGACATACGAGGGAAGCGTATGAGCAACGGTCGCTGTACTGGGCAGTGCATCTTGCTGAGCAGCGGCATCAAGCAAGGAAACTGCTACAACTCGAGGCAATTGAATGCCAATGCAGTGTGAGGTAAGCCCAAGCTCTCCTTACTGCCTGCCCGGAGAAACAAAAGGTCTGAACACTGCTGAGAGTTTGGCAGCATACCAGGTGTTGTTAACACACGGAGCATGCTGCTCTGCCACGGCCACCTAGGAACTTGGTCATGAAGTCAGTGCTGAAGCGGTCATCATATGAAGGAAACCGTTTATATGCGGCTGCGTCTCACATATGCTTCTCACAACAAACAGCGCTGCACATGGGCGGGTGCCGGACGAACTGAATCGTCTAGCCGAGTCTGATGATACAAGAACCGGCTGAGTCGGTCAGGAGCACCTTTCAGTGCTACAACGGACCAACACAGGGGGCCCAAGGTATCAGAGACGTACTCAGAGTGAGGCAGTGGGTTAGAGACAGGGACCCAGCTCGGAAGGCCCGAAGGCGAAGAGTTGTAAGCTCCTGTCTCTAGATGACCTCAGAGAGTGCGTGAGAAGGCGAAACCGGGTCCTCGAACCACACCCAACTGTTGGCTGGCGAAGCAATAGGTAGCTGAAGGTTGCAAGGCTGTACAGGGTCACACACCAACAGTCTAAACCTCTATGGACTCAGGAACAGAGGATATTGCTTTTTCTTTGAAAATGTAGGTACCGCTGGCTCCACTTTACAAAATTTCTGGCAAGCACCACTAATATTTTCCTCTAAAATCTGTTTGTAAATATCAAGTATTTCTGTTTTTTATTGATCAGCTGTTTCTTGCTCAAACACACTCACTGCCATAACAGTGACCTATTTTCAATGGTGTTGCTCTCATGTATGTGCCTGTCACTCTGTAACACTCTGTAATAAGTGCAGAAAAATAGTAATTGAGAGACAGATTTAAACGCAGTGTGGCTCCTGAGGTTGTCTGGGTTACGGCTGCTTTTGTTTCCTTCTTCCACTAAAAGCTGTTCCCTCCTACTTCACAACTGTGAATAACAGTAATGATGCAAAACCACAGTAATTACATTAATGATTGGCTGTGACACAGGGTGCATGTCAGTGCAGATGGTTTAACAATGGAGCGTGATGTCGGTGGGTGGGAGAAAACATCAAGACTTTTCATGCTTTCTCGTGTGCCGGCGGATGCGAGTATACACATGCGTTCATATTTGCTCCTGTCCATTGCGTTGTGCATTCTCATGCATTTTTCATTTCAGTCTTCGCTTTTTCCTTATATATTCATGCATGGATTTTTAAATACGTTCGTGTTCCAGTTAGAAAGTCTCTGCTTGGCAGATTTCCGTTCGGCTGTGAATGAAGTTTGACATCCAGTTTAATATGTGAATCCTATCTCAATGAGCACATGTACAGCTCTAAAGTTCACTTTTCATTCTGTGTAATTGCCTCCCTGAAACACTTTTGTACGAATTGATCCGCAGCTTGAAATAATCCATTGGATTTCAAATATCACCGTGCGCTGTTATTTACAAAACAATCATACTGCCACAGTTGTTTACTTATTGTATGAAAAGGCTGCCTTTTGTAGTCTATCCTCATCCCAAATACAATGGAGCAGAAAAATTCTGTTCAATTTTGTTGCCTACATACTGAGAGAGATGCATTCACGTCACTCGGTGCGGTGGCCAATGTGTAGATAATCTATCACTGTATTGTGAGCAGACCGACAGCGAAAGGGAGGCTGTGTTATTGGAGTCAGGGGGATGTGGTTGCTCTGGGTTTTACTGAAAGCACATGAGTGCTCTGATGGCCTGTCAGTGAGAGAAAGGAATGCTGGGATGCTGTCAAGATGTCTGGGAGTGTCTCCAGGCTCCCTGCCTCACCGTGTGACACATGCGGCCCCCAGAATCCTTGGCAAATCTCTCAGGACACAGTCCGCGGACTCGTGTCGCAGATTCAACAACACTCTGCAGACATGCTGTCAATGTAGCGCTGTAAGAAAGTACGACTTATAATGAGGAGAGCACTCCCCATCCGGACAAAATGCCGCTTTTCGCAGGAGACTTCCTCTTCCTTCAGAGACCCTTTTTAAGGCTGTAAAATTGTATTGTGAGCTATTTAGTGAAAGGCTTGTAATTCCTGGTTTGAGAATTTAATAGTAGAATGCATATTTGCTAAACAGTGTTTATTTTCAAACATTTTTTTGTTTTAAGATATGATACAATGCTACTTTGTTGATCCCAGAGGGAATTTGAGGATGTGAGTATACACTTGTGTTCATATTTGCTGCTGTCCGCCGTGTTGTGCAGTCTCATGTATTTTTAATTTCAGTCTTCGCTCATTTCTTATATATTAACACATGTATATATAAATGCATTCATATCCCAGTTAGAAAGTCTCCGTTCAGCATAATTGAATCATAATTGCTAAACTGGCATCTGAATTTAATTGATAAATGACATTTTAGTTGGCAAAATAAGGCAAATATTAAACATTTTATATTTAATTTTATATAATAATTTATATTATTTATATTATTTTATATAAAAAAAACTCTAGTTCAAATAATGCCGTTCTTTTGAACTTTATATTCAGCAAAAAATCCTCAAAAAAATATGGATCACAGTTTCCACAAAAATATTCAGTAAAGAAATGTTTCTTGAGCAGCAAATCAGCATATCAGAATGATTTCTGAAGGATCATGTGACACTGAAGACTGGAGTGATGATTCTGAAAATTCAGCTTTGCTATCACAGGAATAAATTAGATTTTAAGATATATTAAAATAGAAAACAGATATTTTAAATTATAATAATATTTCACAATATTTCTGTTTTTACTGTATTTTTAATCAAACAAATACAGCCTTGGTGAGCATAAGAGACTTTTTAAATTAACACATCTTACCAACTCCAGACTTTTGTACAGTAGTGTATAAATCTGTTTAATGTGTTACATAATTTGTTTTTTTGTTGTAATAAGTTAAATAATTAATTTTGGGCGAGTTAATCCCTGACATTGACTATAGAGAGTTTTCTTCTTCAAAAACATTGTTAATATCTTGCGGTGTTTTTTTTTGCTAATCAATTGTTCATGAACAGTATGTTTTAATTAAAATCATTTAATTATCATCTATAGCTACAGACTACACAGCTACACATTTTGTATTGTCTTTCCTAGTGTTGGAAAAATCACAAAACCAACACTTTTTCATCATTAAAGGGTTACTTCAGGATTTAGCATTAAGCTTTGTATTAGTAGAAAACCTGTAGTATTTTCGAATTACCATGCTTTCCCCCCTCATATCCCCCTGAGAGGAGAGATTTATGTATTTTTTGTCTGGAAAAAATCCTCCGATGACGCAAAAATCGTCATTTTGCGTCATCGGAGGATTTTCTGTCCAGAGGCTAAAGACTACAGCCAGTAGATGGCGTTGTTCCGCATGTTTTCAACCCGCCCATAGAGGGTGGGATCTCACTCACAGAATGTACACAGTATCAGCCGTCTTTCTTTGGAAGCTAAGCTAGCATGCTCTTGTTCTGTGGAGAAAGCTGAATAATAGGAGAAAGCTGAGTAAGTAGGGGTTACCATCTTTTTCCCGGACTTGTCCGGCGGGCGAGATCGTTAAAAATGTACGGGATTCGGCTTTTGCGTTCTGCGGTCGCCATTCAATGTTTACATGCACACCTCTCGTTTCAATCTAGCTGAATTAATTCCGATCGGTGAATCTGACTGTAGTGTTTACATGAACGCTAAACAAGGTTAGGATAGGTTGATGTGCGTTTTAACATTGCTAAGAAAATTCCCGCTCCTCCGTGAGAGATGCGAGACCCGGCGCGTCTCAGTAATGAAGCCACCGGCCTCGCGCCGTTCTCCCGCGGCCGTCAGCCTCGTCCTGCTCGCCACAGTAAACATGATGAATGGCGACTGTAGAACGCAAAAGCCGAATCCCGGACATTTTGGGTCTCTAAATCCCTGGCAAACTCATCACTTACTTAGGCTAGCCTTGTTGTTTTCAACTGTGCTCTCTAACCGGTAGGCGTGGCCTCCTAAGGCAGCGAAGCAAGTGCATTCTGGGAGTTGTTGTCTTTCATCCACATAAGCCAAAAATACATTTTCTGGCTTTTCTCAGTCTAGAAAGCTCCAAATTCAAAAATTTCTCCACATTTCTTCTACTTAAATGACCTATTTTAAATACACATTCATCTTCCCAGAGGTGAAGTATCCCTTTAATATCGAGATTAACACTGTTTTGTCACTTATTGGTATATTTTCGTCCCCTTTCTGAGGGATTCTGCACTGTACAGTTCCAGTTATTAAATCCTGTATAATTTGAACGGCTCTCTCTTTGAAGCTAAATTGTACAGAATGGATGTTATTATAAACCTTTGGCAACACTTTGGCAGAGGAGCCCATTTCATTAAATCTTTTTAATTAAAAATTAATAAAGGGCATTGTCTTTATCACAAAGTTGCAGGAGCCCTATTAAAAAAAAATCCATTGTCCTAAACTAAATTAATATGTTTCCAGGTTGTTATTGGTAAGGAATTATCAGATAATTATTAAGAGGTAATTGCAGTGGAAGTTTCCTCTGCTTTTAATAATACAGAGCAGACAGCTGCTCTCTCATTTGCATTTAATGGACGTGATATAGCGTAAAATCTAACCGCGGCAAATGGAATTAAATTGCGGTTGTTTCAGGGGCTGGGCGGGGCATGTGCGCTCGTGTAATTGATTGATAGCGCCGACCACCTGCTCATCTGCCCATTAGCTATCAAACAGCGTTCATTAAGAGAACCCTTAGCAATTATGAGAAATGACATTACCCGTGCTGTGAAAAAATGAAGATCTTCGCAATATGAAGGAAGGAGGTCATTTGCATACACAGAGCGTCTACCTATCAGAATTTGATTAACAGTCTGGACATTCAGAGATAAAGGTCTGTAGGCATCACATCTCGTCCTGCCCTTTCGGACCTGCATTTGTGAGTCGCTTTGGATAAAAGCATAATTCAAAACGAATAAAAATATAACGCATAGTGTCTGAATGACACTAGTGTGAAATACAGGCTCTCCTCAGAAGACAGCACTCGAGCATATGCGAGAAGGGCAGATTGATTGAGCAAGCGCATGGCAGTAAGAGCACCTCAATCAAACACAGGCTATTATACTCCCCCGCCGCCACTATTTGAAGTCGTTTGATGTTTTGCCGGGCCGTTGGATCCTGAACTCTCAAAGTTGTGCTTCAGTTCGGCCAGTTAATGAGTGCTTCCCGCCGAGCCGTTGGGCCGT